>NC_041214.2:59469884-59486347 GCF_002837175.3 Physeter macrocephalus
AAGAGATATGGGGACATATGTATATGTATAGCTGATTCACTTTGTTATAAAGCAGAAACTAACACACCATTGTAAAGCAATTATACTCCAATAAAGATGGTAAAAAAAAAAAAAGCATTGATTTAAGTAGGATTGGATCACACGATCTTAACTGCCTGAATAATAGCTTTCTTCACTCAGGTTTTTGACATGCTTTATGAAACAAGCTTTAAAACTTGCTGTGGAATATAATCCTCAACAGTGAGTGTAATGTCCACTCCAAGTGCCTTCAGAATGAATCTACAAGTGAGAAGCTGCTTACATAGCAAAGTTCCCAGAAAAAAATATACCTCCTTTTGAGGAACAAGAATATTCTCTCTTCATTGGCGAGAGCTTCAATAACTGATTCTCTCCTTGGCTTTAACTTGCCTTTAATGATATGCACAAACAGTGAATATGTATGTTTTAAAATATGATAGATCAGAGACTTAAGTTAGCAAAACAGCTGGAGGGAGCGTAATCTCCTGTAATAGGAGTAAGCACCCATGAGATGGCAGTTACAGTCTTACTTTGTGGCTACTTTTTTTAATTACAGAAAAAAAATATTTTTTACATATCACAAAAGAAAACTGTGAGTATGTTTACACTCACCTATCCAATGTCATATTTTCATATTTAGTTCCTAAAAGATTTTTATTGGTTTCTGTTGCTGGTTGAATTGTGTTCCCCAAAAAGATAAGTTGAAGTTCTACCCCCTGGTACTTGTGAATGTGATCTTATTTGAAAATAGAGCCTTCATAGATATAATCAAGTTAAGATATGGGCATAGTAGACTAGGGGGGCCTTAAATCCAATGACTAATGTTCTTATAAGCAAAGGCAGATTTGGACACAGAGACACAGATGCACACAGACAATAGATGGTCATGTGAAGAGGGATGCAGAAATTGGAAGGATACAGCTACAGCCAAGGGTGGTCTGCAACCATCAGAAGTTAGAAACAGCCTTCAGATACAGCATGACCCAGCTGACATCAGGATTTCAAACTTCCAGCCTTCAGAATGGTGAAAGACTAAGTCTCTTTATCTTTAAGCCACCAGTTTGTGGTGATTTGTTATGGCAGCCCTAGGAAACCAATACAATTTGCATCATCTATGACACTCCAACCTCAATGGCCTTCTTTTTAGATCCTCAAACACATGATGTATTTTCCTGTCTGGAGTCCTTTGCACAGGCTGTTCACTCTGCCTGGAATACTCTTCCCCAGATCCCTCCATGCCTGGCTTTTGCTGTTCATTAAGGACTTACACAGCCCAGAGATCTTCCCTTAGTACCTAAATTAAAGTAGCCAGTCATTTCCTCTCTACCATGTCACCCTAATTTAATTCCTAAGTAGAAATTATTGGATATTTTTCTTTTTTCTCTCTCTCTTTTTTTCTTTGTGGGTTTATTTATATGTTGTTCCTCTAAAATTCTTGAGAACAAGAATTTTATGTGTTTGTTCAGTACCTAGAATAGAATCTGGTACATGTAGGCATTCAATAAGTATCTAGTGAATGAATAAATGAAGTCATAATTTTTTTTTTTTTACCCCTTGAAACAGACTATTATAATGTCATAGGACAAGGTCCTGAAATATATTAGTTGTTTCAATTTTATAAAGAGCTACTGTACATCGCTATGAGCATGACATTTATGGCATTTTAATTTTTTTCAATTTTAGTAAAGTTGGGCTTGCAAAAATTATTTTATAAATATTCTTTTACATCTGAATAACTAGCAGATATTGCCACAGTATCAGTATCTGAAAAGTACATTTTCCACTGTGTGGTTACTCTTATTTTTCCAAGTTATCTACTGGCAGGAAAATTAGCTTTTAGCAAGTTTTCCTTCTTTCAGCCAACACATTTCTAAAGGTAGTAGTTGATATATTCTGCAGTTTTCAGTTAACTTGTCAAGAATATAAAATACAATCTGATTTGCTCTTTCCTGATAATCTTAATGTAGTTAGGCATAATGCATGAATACGTAGTAGTGTGTTTGTGAAGGAAGATGATGGGTTAGATGGAACTGAGAACTTTTCTAATTTCCTGTCCAGGTAGTATATTTCATAAATATTTCCAACACAAATGACCTCCTCTATTTGATAACTTTGATGAAATTCCTGCCTACAGTTTTACACAGTATGGTATTAACAACCTCCCTAAAAGTTCTGTACTTTTTAAATACTTTTTAGTCTTGAAACTCCCATTGCAAGTTGTTGTTGTTACCTTTGACATTTATCAGTGTTTGCTTTTGGACTGGTTTTTAAAAAATCATAAGTTCAGATTTGCAGTAACCTAGAGACTTGCATGTTTTTTTCTCATGTTGTTTAGTTTGATTTATATGCAATAGTTGAGTATGTTTCTTTCAACTGATACCTTGAGATCGTCCTCCAATATTAGTTTTCTCCTTTAAAAAGAAATATCTTTAACTTCCTGTTCAACTTGTTACTCTTTTAGTTAATCACCCACCCCTTGTTTGCCCAGTTGTTCAGCCCCTTAAACACAGAAGAGCATTTGTTCTCTTTTTTTCTTTCTTTTCCTCACTTCCCATATTCGATTCACCAGCAAAACCTACTAGTCTTATTTTTAAATCTATTTGTTTTCCCTCCTCTCCAAAGAGATCACTGGGACAACTGATAACAACAAATAAACTGCTGATGGACTCCATTCTTCTCTCTTAAGTTCTCTTTGTGATTCATTTCCTCACACTGAGTGAATAGAAGAAAAAAGTAAATCCATTCTTGCTACTACCATGCTTCATACTCTGAAGTTCAGACTCCTTACTAGGACCCTCAGAGACCACAGGAACTGATCTCACCAACTTCTCCAACATTGGTTTGCTTTCTGTTTTCTCACATGCCAAGATCATATCTAACGCAGGGCCTTTCTGTACCCCCTGCTTCGTCCAGATCTGGCTGACTGCCTTCTTAGCATTAGGCTTCAGCTCAAATAACACCTCTTGATAAATACCAGTCGTTAACTTCCCATCTAAATTATTCTCCTGCACTGTCATTCTCTGTAACAGATAGAGCTTTATCCTTATTCATTTCTAACAAACCAAGTTTGTTTACCTCCTTGCATAACCACATATTTCAGAGGATGTGGGCTTCAGCCCTATTAGTCTAAGTCTGATGGGTTTAAATATTTTTTTCTTTTATTTACAATTTTATATTAATTTCAGGAGTACAACTTAATGATTCAAAGTTTTTATAGGTTATACACCATTTAAATTTACTATAAAATATTCGCTATATTCTCTGTGCTGTATGTGCTGTACAATATATCCTTGTAGCTTATTTATTTTATACATAGTAGTTTGTACCTCTTAATTCCCTACCTCTATCTTGCTCCTCCCTCCTTCCCTCTCCCCACTGGTAATCACTAGTTTTGTGAGTCTATTTCTGTTTGTTATATTCATTCATTTGTTTTATTTTTTGGATTCCACACGTGAACAATAACATACAGTATTTGTCTTTCTCTGTCTGGCTTATTTCACTAAGCCTAATACCCTTCAGGTATGATGAGTTTAAATCTTTATAAGTTTAACCTAGTAGTTTTCAAACAATGGCAGGGTCCCACACACAGAGATTTTGATATCTTTGGTCTGAGGTTAAAAACCATTTTTCTGAATTGGTTATGGTATTTGAGTATGCTTTGAGTGACTTAGTACAGGCATGGGCATGGGTTGCAATTTGGTAAATGAAATGTGAAAGAAAGATTACTTATGGGATTCTTAAAAATATTCTCTGTCTTACAAGGGGGATCAAAGAATAACTTCTCAACAACCAGCTGGGCATTGTTGTGTAAGAATGTGAAGCAGCTGTCTTATGCCCCAGGAAGGTGAAAGCCTGAGTATAAAAGCCCACATCAGGATGGCTGAGAAGAAAGAGAAAACCAGAATTTAAATGACATTGTTGAGTCAGGTAACACTCATAAAACACTAACTCTAGTCAGGTTTGTTTTGTTTTTTTTTTTTTAATTAATGTGAGATAATAAATCTCACTCTTACTTAAGCTATTTAAAGTTGTGTCTCATGTTAATTGGTGACCAAAGTAGCTTAACTGATATCTTTTCTAGTTCATTACCCTAACCAGTTGTCTTAATGCAGGCAATAAACTCTGAAATTGTCTTGCTTGTTTATGCATTTCCTGTTTTTGGTCTTTCCCTGCATTTTAAGAAAAAGAATGTTGTCTTTTTTATATTCATTTTTGATCCAATGCCTAGAATGTTGTTTGGCACATAGTAGATACTGAATGAATGTGTAAAAATATATGACTAATATATTCAATCTACTACATTTATATCTTCAGTATCTAAAGATAAATTTCTCTATGCTTGTTCATTATTACAGTGTTAATTAGCTCTTAGTAGATACTGAATGAATGTGTAAAAATATATGACTAATATATTCAATCTACTACATTTATATCTTCAGTATCTAAAGATAAATTTCTCTATGCTTGTTCATTATTACTTAGCTCTTTCCAGAAATACTTTAATAGTCTCTATTAAAATATCCCTTTCTACAGTTTACTCTACCAATTCATCTTCCACACTGCTGCTAGAGCAGAAAAGATATTACCTGCTTAAAATCTGTCTACAGTGCCTTATTACTTACCAAGGTAATGTCATACTCCATTACCTGATAGACATCAGGCCTTTACCTGCTTATTCAGCTTGTCTGATTCGGGTCTGTACTACAGTCACACTTAAGATTTCAAATCTTTTCCAACATATCACGTGTAGTAGGCAGAATTCTGAGATGGATCACAAAATTACTACCTTCTCGTATGTACGCTTTGTATAATAACTCCCTCTGACTGTGGATGGACCACAAGGAATTGAATTCAGCCAACAACCTGAATGAGCTTGGAAGCAGACCCCAAACTCCAGAGAAGAACCCTAGCCAGGATGGCATTTTCATTGCAGCTTTGTGAGACACTCAGATGAGATAAACCCAGATTCCAACCTACACAATTATGGGATAATATATGGGTGATTTTTGAGCTGCTAAGTTTCTGGGTAATTTGTCTTTCAGTAATAGAACACATGCATCATGCTTCCTCAATTCTCCTTGCTTTTCACTCATTGTTCTCTCTAATTTCAGTTCATGCCTGCTTAGTAGGTACTTACCCATCCTTCAAGACCCAACTCATGCATTACTTCCTTTAGGAATGCTTCCTCTGTGAAACACATTTCTCTCAACCCTAGCTTGCTTGTTTCAACATGCTTCATTCTCCTCAATGGTTTTTATTGTTCTAACATTTGCCCTTTCATAGGTCTATTATATTAGAATGGTAGTATCCTCATTTTGAACTGAATCTATGACCCTTTCATGTCAAGACCAATGTCATAATGGAACCAGGTCATCAGGAGTCTCCTGATAAAGACATATCCCAAATATACTGAAGGTATTTGATTAACTCAAGAGTAATGCTTCAGGTTTTTGTCAGGATGTGACATCAGTGTTACTCTTACTCAGATATCTCCCCACATTAACCCTCAATGGACTAATGAGTAAGTCACAGTTGACAATGGACATAAAAGCTTACAACAAATAAAATTTTAAGAGTTGACTTGTGGTTTACAGTGGCATAGTAATGACACCTCTATTGCTTTTGCCTCTTCTCTTCTCTGAAATCATTGCAAAACAATGAGAATTATAAGAAAGAGATGAGAAACAGCTTCCTCTTTGGTAAAACTGGAAACTATCTGTAACTCTACAAAATACATGAAGAATGCCTGCTAAATCCAGTGACAGTAATAATATGATGCAAGAAAATGCTGAGAAAAGAAATCTACAGCTGCACCATTGGATAATGCAGACTTAGATAACTCTCCAATATAGCTGATCACCCTGAGAGATTAAAATACCACTAACAATTGCATATCAGAATAGTGGGTTGGGTCGTAGGGGTTTATCTAGACCTTGTTTATCATCACAGAGAAGTAAGGAGATGAAGCTGAAGAAGAAAACACACAAGCATTCTGAATGTATGAAAGTAATCTGCCAGGGAATCCAGATAAAGGAAAGTCTGAATTGTAAACAGCCCTGCAACTGCTGATTTCTTTCAGCTGGGAGAAGTAAAGCCTAAATAATCCATCTCTGTCTCTATTTCTGTGTGTGCATTTGTGTTTGTGTAAATCATATAGGCATGCACATACACACACACACAAACTTGAAACTTTGTGTTATAGGAAATTTCTCTATGAACCAGGGAGGTATCCAGGTAGCTTGTAAACTGTTCTCACTCTTAAACCACAGAAACCTCCTGCTGAGAGATGGTAGTAAAGTCAGAATTTACCTCACAGAAAGACAATTAATACTTTAAGCTATTCAACTCAGTATCCACAGATATTCTGCAAGTTAAAAATAAGGAACAGAAAAAATGAAATGGAAAATAAGGAAGACATAGCAGAAAAATACAACCTTGGACAAGATACAAGATTTTGGCCAAACTATATGGAAAATACCAATTTAAAGTAAGAGCTAAAAGCAGAGATATAAGAGAACGAGGAAGACATTTGACACATAAATACATACAAGAACCTCCAGAGTTCAAGAGACAAGAAGAAAAGAAAATAAAGGCTTCAGAAAATAAGGCCACACAGAAAACATGAAAGGGAAATAGACTCTACTCAAAGGCAAGTTAAAAGTCAGATTAGCAAAATAGAGTAAAGTGGAATTAAAGTAAAAAGACAACAAATAGAATCAAAGAAATTAGGGAGAACTGACTGATAAAGAAGATACCCAAGGCAGATCCAAAATAGATATAATTGGTATCCTTGAATAAAAAAACCAGAAGGAGGCAAAAACTTCAAGATATAATTCAAAGATTTTCTAGGACTGTAAAATATTTTAATGTGTAATTAATATGAAAAACTTTAATGTATAGATTGAACGATCTTACTCTGTCTAAGGTAAAACAGAGAGTTCAAAGTTAAAGACTAATCCTTCAGGCTTTGAGGAAAAAGGATAAAATTCCTATAGTAGGTGGAGAACAGAAGGCCTCACATATCGCCAGCAATTTTTAATTTCTCAAGCAAAGAGGAACCTGAGTATTTTATACTCAGTCAATATTTCATTTCTGATACACAAATATACAAGAACAAAGAGCATATATTCCTCATGAGCTCTGAAAAAGAAATTTATAGAGGATCAATTGACCAATATAAACATAGACACTAGGGCAAAAGATTGGCAATGATCCTTGTGTTTATTTAATAGCAGGACTAAAGTTAATCCAAGAGTGGAAATTGTAGTTACAAATAGACTATAAATCACAAACCATGTCAAGACAGAAAAAAAGCATCACTATTATCAAAAGTCAAGGGTATAAATGTAAGAGAAGCACAACATTTTATAACTATAATGATTTCCTCTTTCTTTATATCTGAAAGTCAAAAGATGCTTTTTGAACCTGACAAATCAATCAATGAACATATATATTCAAGTAATTTTTAAAAAGTGAATTAATGTGGGCTTCCCTGGTGGCGCAGTGGTTGAGAGTCCGCCTGCCGATGCAGGGGATACGGGTTCATGCCCCGGTCTGGGAAGATCCCACATGTCGCAGAGCGGCTTGGCTCGTGAGCCACGGATGCTGAGCCTGCGCGTCCGGAGCCTGTGCTCCGCAACGGGAGAGGCCACAACAGTGAGACGCCCGCGTACTGAAAAAAAGGCCTGCATACAGAAAAAAAAAAGAAGTGAATTAATGTATAGAACTAAGAAAAATAGATCTGGATGACAAGGTAAAATAAAACTAGATACTATGTTTTGAATATGTTTAAATATATGTGATAGAGAAAGTGGAAAAAGATGGACAAAGTTAGCAGTAAATAGAGCAACAACACAAAAAACAAGACATATGGTGTTAACATCAGGTAATGTTGATTTAAGGCAAAATGCATGATAATAATAAAAGGTTCAATTCATAAAAATTTTACACTCACATACAATAATGTACAAGTAAAGAAAACAACAAAATTCATGAAATAAAACTTAGAAGGAAAATTTCAGTGATATTTCAGGTGTATGATATGTTAATTAATTTATCTATTTTTCCAATGACATTTCAAGTAGATCAAAAATAAATAAAAGTCCCAAATTATATAATATAAAATACATCTAGTTGATGTATATCTTTAGCAATTTACCTCATGTCTTTATAGAGGATAATTTTCCTAGGAAATTAGGGCTCCATTATCCAAAGTTTTCAGTAAATATTCAGAAATGTGTATGAGATATTATCAGTTACTTGCACATGATAAGCCGGGATATTCAAATCACAGTATCCAGAAGAGTTTCAAGAAATCAGGAAGGTATGAAGCCCTACTTGGGAACTTAGGAGGGAGTTGTTCTGAAGGACCTGACAGTATCCTCACATTAAACAAGCAGTATTTCTAACAACCTCTCCTCCAACAGCATGTGCTAGACATGAGCAGATAAGTTGCTTCTTTGATGGAATCTTTTAGTCAATCCCATCATCTTCATCTGTTTGAAAACTATGCAGTTATGTATTTTTTAGTGTAATTCCAACTAATTAAAAGGATAACATAAAACAAGCAGAGTTTATATCAGCAGTTAAAAGAAATCAATAAACATAATTTACTATAGTTATAGAGAAAAACTTCTATTTATTGGTACAAAAATTATTTTGATCAAAGGCAACATCCATACTGGGTAGGGTTGCTAAAGTATATACTTTCTTAATATGTTACATAGATAAAGGCAATTCCTTTCTATATGTGTATATTTTGTGTGTGTATATATATATATGTTTATATATGTAACGTACACATATCTATATGTGTACATATAGTATATATACTATGCACATATATATGTATTTTATGGGAAAAATAAAAGAATTTGTATTAAAGTTGAGAACAAATAAGGAAATTGCTACCATCACTAATATTTAATAGTTTTCGTGAGTGTACTAGTTAATGGAATTTACATAAGAAAGAAATAAGGTGTAAAAATTGGAAAGAAGTAGGCAAAGTTAAAATTATTTACAGTGATATAATAGAAAATCTATGAAATTCAAAAGAAACCACTAAAACTGCCAAAAGCAATAAGAGATGTCAATAACATGGTGCAAATCAATATATCAAAATAACAGCATATGTGTATATATATTATATGCATACTTATCTATCTATCTATCTATCTACATGCTTGTTAGAAAGGATAATGGAAGAAAACGTTTCATTTACAATAGCTGCACAAACATAAAATACCTGTGAATAACCTAAATAAGAAATATAGTGACTTTTTATGAAAATTTTACTAAGGGACCCAAAGTGAAACTTGAATTATTAGAAAGGAATGCCTTCTTGTTGGATAAAGAGACTTAGTACTAGAAGAATTTCAACTAATTCTAAATCAGTGTGCAAGTGGTGATGCCTGCAGTCTGCTAATATGATATTTTTCACTACGGTTAGACAGCTGATTCTAAAATTCATGTTGTTAAATGAATGTTTAAGACTAACTAGGTAATTTTTGAAAGGTAAGAGTAATAAGTGGATTTGAATACCTGAAAATATTCAAGCATATTATGAAATATTACAAATCTTAATAATTAAAATAGTATAGTACTGATTCATAAATAAAACGACGAACAGTAAATAAAAGAGTCCAGATATAATGCAAATACATGTGAGAATTTAGTACATGCTAAAAGTGACATTTTATATTATTGGAGAAAATGTACATTAATTAGCAATGGTTTAGGGCAATTGATTAGGCACATTAAAAAAAAGTTTATACTGCAATCTCATTTCTTATTATCAATTCCAGTTGGAACAAATAATTAAATTAGGAAGATGAATGAAGAGGAGCAGGAGAAGAGAAAGAGGAAACTATAAAATTATTAGAAACAAATGATTTTTTAAATATTTAAAAAATAATTTTAATATGGGAAAGGCCTCTAAAAATATTAAACAAAAATTGTAAGAACTGAGACCACCTGCGTCAACATAATTTAACTGTTTGCTCCATAAATTTCTTGCCCAGGAAGATAAAGCTAAAAATCAATAAATAATTTTACTGTTTGCTTTAGGAAATTCTTACAAATCAATTCATCTGGGCAAACAGTTTGCTCACCTGGATGAACAGCTTACTTATCAGTACAATAAGCTGCTCACCAAGAATTGTTTCAATAGCCTTGCTTCACTGTGTCCACCAATCCTATACCATTATGTCATGAACTTTGCCCAGTTCCAACCAATTCTTCACCTTGAAAGATGCACCTTAAACCATTTGTGTGTGACTCATAAAATCTCTGAATACCATTTCCTAACATCCTCCTCTTGAGACACTACTAAGGTTCTCTCAAGGTAATGTTTTCTCTTACTATATAGTAAGTTTATTAAATTCAACTTTGTTGATGAAGACATTTTTCTGTTAGTCCATTGTGGATAGTTGATGACCCAAATCCATTTAAAAACTTAATATGGAAAACAATATACAAAATCAGAAGAAAAATTATAAAATAGGAAAAAAGTTTTGAATACTCATCATAGACAAAATGCTATTTACCTAAATATTTTAAAGCCCTAATAAATTAATAAGAAAAAAATTGGAAAAGAGTTACATACATGAAAGAATTTCACATCAAATTATATAAGAATGGCTTTAAAATACCTGAAAATAAGCTCAGTATAAATTATATTACCACAAATGCATATTAAAACTATAAAGAAATTCTATTTTTCACCTTTCAGATTGCCAAAGTTCAAAAAGTAGTATAGATGTGGGGAAACATTTTTGCAGAGTTTATTCGGGTATAGCTTCCTATGGTGTACAACATGGCAATATTTATTATAATTTTAAATGCACATGGGCTTTGACCAAGGAGTTCTATTTCCAGGAATTTATCCTCCAGATAGATTCCCACAAGTGGAAAAATATATTGTATGAGGATATTAATTTTAGCTATTTCTGGAAATAGCAAAGAATTAAAACATTTTAAAATCCATTATTATCGTACAATAGAAAATGACCTTTTGAAGGCAGCTATCATAAACAATTAGGTATGTGCTAATGTCCAAGTTATGTTAAATTTTAAAAAATTATTGCATAGGAGTATGATTTTTATGTTGTGATTTTAATGGGAAAACATAGATATACCATTCAAAATGTCATGTAAAAACCATTGCCACCAAAGTTAACTAAATGGTTTAGGGGAAGAAGTACTTTGCACTGCAAACTCTTTTGAATTTTGTCTAGAAATGTGCTTTTATTAGCTACTAATTCTCCCTTCACCCCAATGAAACTGAAAAAGGGAGCTTGTTTGATTAAAAACTCTGTAGGACATTGGAATATTGGGTAGTACTCCTTTAGAATCAATGTAATAAATAAACTCAAAATGGAATAAGAGGTCTTTTTTTCACTTCTGTTTGGTGGACAGTGGGCACAGGGGAATTGAGTTTGGAGAGAAGCGAGTTTCCTTCTATCCAGCACATTTGCAGCAGGGTGGCAGTAATGCTGGAAGCATGCAGGCAGCAAAAATCTTATTGGTGGATACAACAAAAGACAAGTCCCAGCAGGAACATAATAAGAAGTGAATTCACCTTGATGCTGTCAAGACTGCTTATGAGCATATGTGAAACCCCTCTGTAACCCTACTCCCTGTGTAACCCCTGAAACTAGGGAAGACTTGGCAGGAAGCTGGAGGTTTTGCAAAAGCACGTTAGGATGTAGTAGTCTTGCTTGTGCTACTCTAGTTACTGTAGCCAGGGGATAGAGGATCATGGAAGGGTATATAAAGTAACAAATTATAATTCTAGTAGTTTTTAATTACAATAAAAATGTATATCAGAATTACCTAAGAGCTCATGCTTGGGGCCAAGTCCTCATATGTTAATGAAGTTTAATACAAATAATTAAAATGGCCCCTCCAAGCAAAAGAAGCACCAGGTAAACTTAAGGATATTCTTGCTTCTAGACCAAATGCACAGGAGTGAGTACTAAACAAGTGTTTCTACATAACTCTCCGTCTCTGAGCAAGGAATGGCTAGCAGTGGGAATAATAGGAAACAGGTGGCATTTGAATATTTCATCACTTCCCCCATTCCTGTCTGATTATTCAGCTTCATTTTACTTTCCTCTTCACTGTTCTCTCCATCACAATACTCCTTGCTTCGGTCATACTATTCTTCTGAGTCCTTGTTCAAAGTCATTTCGCCCTACTGAGCTGCAGGGAATGTGGCTGGCAGGAGCCAGTGGAGCCCTTCTTCCCAGTCATGCTGCTCACTGGAGGACCTGGCCAAGAGCTGGAGGTTTCTTTTCAAAGCAACCCAGCACCACAGGAAGCAGCACATTTCTCCACAGCCTTCACCATCCCTTCAAACTTCAAATCTGCATAATGTCAAGGATTAAAACAACCAGTACCCTAGGAGGATTATTACTAGCTTGGCAAATCAAACAATAAGCAATGTGAAATTAATTCCCTTTCATGTAAACCTGTATTAAGGTTGAAGCATAACATAAAGAATTGGATACAGTGAGGATTTCAGCTTATAGTTAATTTGGGGTGTTTTTCAATTCCCTTAGCCTTTATTGTCTTTACTACTCTTGGAATTAAAGACGGGAAAATGCTTTTAATTTTTTATTGTTTTGTATTTGTTCTATATATTTGTGACTGCATTTTAAGTGCCAGTTTTCTGCAAAAACCTAAAAACCTTTTAAACTAACAAGATTAAATGTTTCTATCCAAGCATATCATATTGAAAAATATGCTTTTCCAGGAAGTAGAAGGAGGAGAATGATGCTTCTTATTGGTAAATTCTGTCCTAAGCAATGTTTTATTAAGTGGTCTCCATTCATTTAGATTAACTGTGGCTCCATGTCCTAATTACATTTCCCCTGTACTGGGTTGAATAGCTAATTCATGCCCACATGGAACCTCAGAATGTGACTTTATTTGGAAATAAGAAGATCATGTGAAGACATACTAGGAAGAAAGCCATGTGAGGATGGAGGTAGATATTAGAGTAATACATCTATAAGACAAGGAGCACCAAGGAATGCAAGCAACCACCAGATTCAAGGAGAGAGCCATGAAACAGTTTTCTGTCCCATAATCTCCAGAAGAAACCAACTCTGGCAACCCTTGAATTCAGACTTCTAGTATCCAGAACTGTGAGAGAATAAATTTGTTGCTTTAAGCCACCCAATTTGTCATATATTGTTACAACAGCCCTAGGAAACACAGATTTTGGTACTAGGAAGTGAGGTGCCGCTGTAACAAATACTTAAAACTTTGGAAGTGGCTTTAGAATTAAGTAAAGGGTAGAGGAACTGCATAGAAAAAGGCTATATTGCCTTAAAAAGAAGACTGTAGAAATTTGGATGTTAAAGTTGATTCTGGTGCTCAGCCATAAAAAGGAATGAAATTTTGCCATTTTCAGAAACATGGATGGACCTAGAGACTGTCATACAGAGCGAAGTAAGTCAGAAAGAGAAAAACAAATATTTTATATTAACGCATATATGTGCAATCTAGAAAAATGGTATAGATGACCTTATTTGTAAAGCAGAAATAGAGACACAGACGTAAAGAACAAATATATGGATACCAAGGGAGGCGGGAGGTGTGGGATGAATTGGGAGATTGGGATTGACATATACACACTACTATGTATAAAATAGGTAACTAATGAGAACCTACTGTATAGCACAGGGAACTCTACTCAATTCTCTGTGGTGACCTAAACGGGAAAGAAATCCAAAAAAGAGAGGATATATGTATACGTATGGCTGATTCACTTTGCTGTACTGAAGAAATTGACACAGCAGTGTAAAGCAACTATACTCCAATACATTTTTTTTTAATGTGATTCTGGTGAAGGCTCAGACACAAGTTGAAGAGGATGCTAGAGAAAGCTTCTACCATCTTAGAGAATACATGTTCATCACAAATAGAATGTTGGTAGAAATATGAATGTTATAGATGTTTCTAGTGAGTTCACAGAAAAAAAAATGAGAATCCTATTGATCCTGGAGGAAAGGTGACTCTTGATTCTTGTTATAACATGGCAGAAAACTTAGTTGAATTGTGTTCTAGTGTTGGATAGAAAGTAGCACTTGTAAGCAATGACCTTGTATACTTGGCTGAGAAGATTTCTAAGCAAAATATGGAAAGCATGACCTGATTTCTTCTTGCTATTTATTGCTATATTTATTTCTTCTTGCTGTAAAATGCAAGAGGAGAGAGGTAAATTGAGGAACAAACTATGAAGCAAAAAGTCACCAGAAAATGATGATTTAGAAAATTCTCAGACTATCCATATTGCAAAAGATGCGAATGCATTCACTGGAGAATTCCGAGACTATAGCTGAACAACCTTTGCATGAAGAGATTAGGTGTGTGACCAGTGGATCCCCTGAACCAGTTCAGCAAAAGCCTGGAATAGAGACAGGAATATCCAGAAAGAACTTGTGGAAAATTATCCTGTCTAATGGTGTGGATCCCCTTTACATACATGGAAGGCAGACAAGATTTTTGAGAATTTCTTACCAACAGAAACACTGACAGCCTATACGAAAATGGACAGAGATAGAATGAAATAAAGGAAAAATGACTCGAGGGTGGGCCAAAGACTGTGGCCAGTGGGGGACCTTCACAGGTCCAGAGGGCAAAGCAACCAGCCTTAGAGGCTTGTTTTCTGGCCTTAAAACCTAATGCAACTTACCCTGCTGAGATGTGAACTTGCTTTAAACCAGTGACTTCTTTATTCCCTCTATGTCCTCCCTTTCAGAATGAGAATGTCTGTTGTATGCTTGTCCCACCATTGTATTTTGGAAGCAAACAACTTGTTTTCTAGTTTAACACACTCCACAGATAGAGAGGAATTTTGCCCCAGGAGGGATCATCATACCTAGAATCAACTATTCTTCATTTACATGATTTAAATGACGGATTTGGAAATTTTTCAGATGATAGAGTTAATGCAGGAATGAATTAAAATTTTCAGGGGTGCTGGGATGGGATAAATGTCTTGCAGGTGGGATAGATGTAAATTTGGGGGTGGTGGGCAGACAGAGGGCAGACTGTATGTGGCTGAATAGTGCCATCCACCCAAATCCATGTCCACCCGGAACCTCAAAATGTGACCTTATTTGAAAATAGGGTCTTTGCAGATGTAATTATCAATAGTTAACATAAAATGAAGTCATATAGGATTAGAGTGGATCCTAAACCCAATGACTGGAGTAATAAGGCCATGTGAAGATAAACAGAGAAGAAGGCCCTGTGAAGATAGAGACAGAGATGGGAGTGGTGTGTTTAGAAACCAAGAAACACCAAGGATTGCTGGTAACCACCAGAAGCTAGGAGAGAAGCATGAGAAAGTTTCTTCACAGAACTTCCAGAAGGTACCAACATTACCAACACCTTGATTCAGACTTCTAGCATCCAGAACTAGGAGGGAATAAATTTCTGTTGTCTTAAGACATCCAATGTGGTGTTACATTGTTATGGCAGCCCTAGGAAACTCTTATACCTGCTCAATGAAAATATGCAATATAAGCACATTTTATATTCAGTTTAACTTTATTGTAATGCCAAAATTTTTGCCTTTGCTGACTAACATGTATTGAACATTTCTGAATTTCCAGGCACTGTGCATTAATAATATTCACAACTACTGTGGAATAGACATCATTATTATTCCTAGTTTACAGATTAGGAGATTCTAATCTGTATGGTGGGGGAGGTGTCTTACAGTATTAAATAGGAGAGTCACTGTTTAAATTCATTCCTGTTTAACTTCAGTGTTTATAGTCTACCTATGAATTTGTAATGAGAGAAAAATGAATTATTCTAACATATAACAAGATTTTAAATCACACTGAGCAAAGAAATGAGCATTCACCCTTTATCAGTGTGCAATCTGTGTGCATTTAATTTTCTTCTCCAACTCTGCAAGATGTTGCCTGATGTGTCATCAGTCAGGATGAGCTTACAAATTCATTTAGAAGAACAAGCACATTCAAGTGTGCTATGTAGTCAATTCCTTTTTCAGTGAGAGTTCTCTCTGACACCACAAAGCTTTTATGTTTAAGTGATCCTAAAGACAAGACCATTACTTCAGGTATTGACCAAAACTTGCACACAGATGAGCAATAGGGAGGTTCTTCTAAAGCTGTTATCACAAAGTGGAGGTGGTTGAACAAATGCATTACTCTCTCTTTAAGTGGAGTTTGCCCTTTACTCTATATTAGTTCATGTCTGTGAACAGAAATGATAGACTGATTTATAGCAAAGTAATTCTTTTTTTTTTTAACATCTTTATTGGAGTATAACTGTTTTACAATAGTTTGTTAGTTTCTCCTTTACAACAAAGTGCATCAGTTAAACATATACATATGTTCCCACATCTCTTCCCTCTTGCTTCTCCCTCCCTCCCACCCTCCCTATCCCACCCCTCTCCGTGG
>NC_041214.2:59486597-59487381 GCF_002837175.3 Physeter macrocephalus
CCCACCCCTCTCATGGTCACAAAGCACAGAGGTGATCTCCCTGTGCTATGCGGCAGCTTCCCACTAGCTATCTAATTTACATTTGGTAGTGAATATATGTCCCTGCCACTCTCTCACTTCGTCACAGCTTACACTTCCCCCTCCCCTTGTCCTCAAGTCCATGCTCTAGTAGGTCTGTTTTATTCCCGTCCTACCACTAATCTCTTCATGACATTTTTTTTTCTTAGATTCCATATATATGTGTTAGCATATGGTATTTGTTTTTCTCCTTCTGACTTACTTCACTCTGTATGACAGACTCCAGGTCTATCCACCTCATTACAAATAACTCAGTTTCATTTCTTTTTATGGCTGAGTAATATTCCATTGTATATATGTGCCACATCCTCTTTATCCATTCATCTGTTGATGGACACTTAGGTTGCTTCCATGTCCTGGCTACCGCAAATAGAGCCACAATGAACATTTTGGTACATGACTCTTTTTGAATTATGGTTTTCTCAGGGTATATGCCCAGTAGTGGGATTGCAGGGTCGTATGGTAGTTCTATTTGTAGTTTTTTAAGGAACCTCCATACTGTTCTCCATAGTGGCTGTATCAATTTACATTCCCACCACCAGTGCAAGGGGGTTCCCTTTTCTCCACACCCTCTCCAGCATTTATTATTTCTAGAGTTTTTGATGATAGCCAATCTGACCGGTGTGAGATGATATCTCATTGTCGTTTTGATTTGCATTTCTCTAATGATTAATGATGTTGAACATTCTTTCATGTGTTTGTTGGC
>NC_041214.2:59492254-59548246 GCF_002837175.3 Physeter macrocephalus
GGTGAGCAGACAAGCCTCTCGGGCTGGTGAGTGCCGGTCGGCACCAATCCTCCGTGCAGGAATCTCTCCGCTTTGCCCTCCGCACCCTGTGGCTGCGCTCTCCTCCACGGCTCCGTAGCTTCCCCCTCCGCCACCCACAGTCTCCGCCCGCGAAGGGGCTTCTAGTGTGTGGGAACCTTTCCTCCTTCACAGCTCCCTCCCACTGGTGCAGGTCCCGTCCCTATTCTTTGTCTCTGTTTTTTCTTGTTTTCTTTTGCCCTACCCAGGTACGTGGGGAGTTTCTTGCCTTTTGTGAGGTCTGAGGTCTTTTGCCAGCGTTCGGTGGGTGTTCTATAGGAGAAGTTCCACATGTAGCTGTATTTCTGATGTATCTGTGAGGAGGAAGGTGATCTCCGCGTCTTACTCTTCCGCCATCTTGCCTGCTTCCCCCAAAGTAATTCTTTGAGCATCAAAAAAAGAGAATCTATTATAGTGATGGGCCCAACAATAGTGCTGTGGCCATTCATTAAAAGTATAATAAGAGTGTTTGAGTTGAAAAGAGAGAGTTTGGGCTCTTCTCAAGCTTAAGCTGCTTCCAACACTGGGATTCAGACTTGCTGGATATGTAGGTGGATTCATGTGGCAGAGGACTGCATAAGCTTTTGAGGGAGAATTTATTTAAAGGAATGAAGGGGACATGAAAACAGATCTCCTCTATTAACAAAATTTTAACTCACAGAAGGGAGATGTATTAGTTTGCTAAGGTTGCCATAACAAAGTGACACGGTCTGAATGGCTTACACAACAGAAATTTATTTTCTTTCAGTTCTGGAGGCTGGAAATTTGAGATCAAGGTACCTGCAACGTTGATGCTTTCTAAGGCCTCCCTCCTGGGCTTGTAGATGACCATCTCCTTGTGTCTTCATGTGATCTTCTCTCAGTACACGTCTGTCTCCAAATTTTCTTTCCTTATAAGGACTTCCATCACGTTGGAATAGGGTTCACCTTAGTGACCTCATTTGAACTAAAAGACCTCTTTAAAGGCCCCATCTCCAAATACAGTCACATCTGAGGTACTGGGGGGTTAGAACTTCAACATACAAATTTTGGGGAGATACATTTTAGCTCAAAATAGGAAGGCTGATTCTAAGTACAGTGTTATACTTGTCAAAAAATTAGTTTCTGACCTAGATGCCCATATTGTGTCTAATTCCTCTGGAGGGTTTAAGAGATGTAAACTGAGACACTATAATAACCCTGTGATAAAACAGAGCAAAAGTGAGAAAAGCATTCTTCACTTCTGCATTGAACATATGTCCACGGAAAAACCACTGGGTTCAGTGTTAAAGATGCTGAAGAAATAAAAAATTTCTACTTACACTAGCAAGAACTTAGCTCCCAACTGTTCCTCCCCATACCTATTTCTAAACCCAGTTGATCATAGATTCAGTCCTGTTATCCCTGCATCTTATCCCATGATTAACACAACCTCAATTTCTTCATAGCTTTCAAGAATTTGAACGGTGAAAATTCTCTGAAAAAACGACTTTGCCTTGCCATCCTCCATATTTCTTATGAAGTTTTTATGCTTCTTGCTCTTTATAAAGCAGTCATGAGCTTTTCCATATTTTAATGAAAGGCTCGAACTAATAGCTTTTTTTCTTCTTCTTCTGCAAGAGCCACATTGGCTATCAGGTATCCATCACAACAGGGATGGAAGTTCCTGGTAGAGGAAGAGGCAGCAGTAATGCCCAACAAAAGTGACAGTGCTGGTGGCAGCAATAAAGTGATGCCTATGACTGAGAGAGACAGTTCAGCCATGGGGCACAGAGAACCTTCCTCCAGTTTTCAAACAAAGTGGTCTTGGCAACAGACATCCCTGTGGGAAGCTGAATCTGGAGATGAAAAAGCAGAATCCATGTGGTTACATGACCTATCCATAGATATATATAAAGTAGCCTTTTGGAATACACATATGTTGTAGGATACTTTAACAGGGGCTAAAGTTTCAGTGATGGTAAGATGAGGGAACATTGAGATAAATGCACCATTTTACTGATGTGACCCAGGACAACTTTGTATCATTCCTGTGAATGATGCTTCCTAGAGTTGTGTTCTAGGGGGACCATTCTACAGAATTCTACATTCTACCATATTCTACAGCCATACTGAATTCTACAGAAATGGTTCTGCCTGGAACAGTGCAACCACACATGTTCATGAAATACAACCCAATTTTAAGTCTTAGTTTGAGTTTCCCTTAAGAAACACCTTAGATGTACATATTAATTTTTGCAGTTTACAGTGCATTTTCACATGTATTGAATATAATTGTATTTCTATCTTTTTATCTTCACAATCCCTATTAGGTAAACATTGTATTGTTCATATCTAATGGAGAAGGAGATTGAGGAATTATTTTGCTCTTTCTACTATAACATGTTGCAATAGCATAATTCCTAGCACATAGTAAATGCCCAATAAATATCTGATAACTGTAGAATTATTCATGCATAATATAAACCTATGAAAAATATGTTAAAATAAAGATCTAATTATGATGAAATAGATGTTTTATATCTTCATAGATATAACTCTATTTGTGGTCAGCCACACCAGTAAGAAAAATAGAGAGTTACCTCCATAAATAGTGTTTTTCAATTTCAAGACGATTAAGAGTGAACCCCATTGTCCCCAAATTGTTTGATAACCAAGTAAAGATAAGGCTTAATTGAGTACCACACTCAACCTCAAATAAATGATATTGAATTTTTTTCTTCTAGTACACTGATAAGCGGGGCAGAATTAGAAAATAACTTCCCCATTCTAAGATGAAAATCCATTTATTTATTCAACAAATATATATTGAGTACTGTTCTTGGTGCTGATGAATTATCAGTGAAAAAAAAAAATCCAGCACTTAGAAAGACTAGATTCTGTTTTTAATTACTTCCTCAGGTTTTGCATTGCAGTGATTTAACATTGGAAATCATCATCTAGGTACTTCTATGATTTTATAGTTGAAGATAGATAGTATATGAGTCATGACCTGTCCTCTTGCAAAAAAGAAAATTGCAAGTCAAACTGGCTTAAAAAGAAGAATTTATTGGGCAAACATGGTTGAATATAGGAACTCATGTTGAATCAAGAGGTCCTTGTCTTTCCCTTTATTTATTCTATTTTCTTCACTTTGGCCTTGTTTACTGGTAGGCTGTCTATATGAGGACTTTCAGACTACCAGACTTACATTATACCAGTTTATTAATCCCAGGGGAAAGAAAATCTCTTTTCTATAGCTCTAACAAAAGTCCCGGGTATTACTTGTTACTGGTCATAATTGGTTTGTATGTCCATTCATGAATAAATCACTGACATCCAGGCAATGACCACATCTCTTTAGCTGTGGTAGTGGTTTGTCTCATCTGAACAATATAAACTCTTAATAGATTCAGGAAAATGGTGTTTTCTCATCAAATAAGTGGGATTTAACATTGGACATAAAAAAAAAAAAAAACAGAACTATGTTCCAGCTCTTGATGCATACTGAAATTAAGTGACTTTCACAGTGAAGTAACTTTGGAACCAAAGCCAAATTGGGTCTTAGATTCCTGGTCTTAGGCCAGAATTTTTCAGTTGTACTTCACTGTCAGTTTTTATTATGGAGAGTACATAAGATCATGAGCTTAACTGTTCTTTGAAAAAGTAATAATGTGCTGAATAAATGACTATTATGCATGATCCCTAGGCAATAATCTTGAAAGTAACAGTGTCCTGATTTAATTTGTACATTTAAAATTTACTCAATCTGAGTGAATATATTATTAAAGTCATTTGGAAATATGCTATAATAAGTGGATTTTTTATTGAATGGGTCTTGATAATGACCAGTTAGATATGATAATAATATTTTGTGCTGAGACAATGAGACTGAGAAGCATTTGGGCCATGTTTCCTTTCCAGTAGGACTCCAGAGCTTGCCCATAAGTCTCTTCCTAGTGGCTCTACTTGGTCCGCTCACTCAGCTCTTTCCAGGCTATGAGTACTATCAGACTTCAGGATCAACTAGCTGGCTTGATAGCTCTTTCCCCACTCCTATGACTTCTCTCCTAGGTGAAATTATTCTTTCTTTTTTGCTTCCCAGAAGAACCATATCTCCTACTGTTACCAAGTCCAAGCTCATACTGCTCCCTTCACAACAGGCCAATAAATTGAGAGACAAGGTGCTAGGGCAAGGAATAGCAACTTTATTTGGAAAGCCAGCAGACTGAGAAGATGGCAGACTGGTGTCCCAAAGAACCATCTTTACCAGAGTTAGAATTGAGACTCTCTTTATACTAAATGGGGAGGAGGTGTGGCTGGTTGTTGCAAACTTCTTGGTGCTGGACAGACCTGGAGTGATGTGATAATCCTTTGTTCTTGCAGTTGTCCATGTAGGTCTAGTCACGATGTTCCTGTAACCCTCCAACAAGACAAATGTTATTCTCTTTTCTGCAATTTTTTATCTCTATATGAATGAAAAGTGTAATACTTTTAAAGGTCAAGCAGATCCTTGAGAAAGAGCTATTATGTGTATTTCAGGCTATACGCAGCATTCCTTTACAAAGGTGCAGAGCCAGCATAACTGAGCAACAGAGCACAAAAGTTAGAGCTAAAGGAATAGATCCAATATGGAGTTAGGTTTGTTTTTCTCTGTTACATTACCTCTTCTAAAAATATTTGTTCTTCTTCTAATTTGGTAAGAGACATGTATGGTTTATTAAATCCAGATTTGGAAACATCAACAATCCTAAAATCAGTTCTTTTATTGAGGAAAGGGAAATCTTAATATTTAAAATTCTGTAGAAGTGAGATGAAATTTTGTGTTCCATCCTTTTAACATAGCAAGGGAAAAAAACACAGTTAATTTTCATATTAAAACAGTTTGAAACATTGAGGCACAATTATATGTCATAATTTTTGGAAGTTATAAAAAATTTTCCAGTTAAGAGGTTTTAAGAAATGTGATGAAAGTTTAACTTTTTAAACATAAATATAAACATAAATATATTCCTTACAAAATATTTATACAATCAAAATTCACTCATCCAAAGGAAGAATTTATTAGAAAAATTGGTCCTACTCTAACTAAACTAGCAAGCTAGACTTAGATGAAGCATGTAATGGAGTCCTAAATATATAGAACAGAAAGTGACCTTACAAACTGTCAAGTCTCTCTAAAGCATTTTACAGTTCAAGAAACTATTTAATAGTAATGATTTATCCAAGTATGTAATTACAAATATAATTTTTTTGATTGTTTCAGGTATATTATTTGTTGTTTATATTATATGTTGATTGCTTTATTTATTAGCTTATTAATTTTTTTCTATAAATTACTTATTCAAGATGGCATCACTTCTTAAAAGTGTATATTGCCTATAGTGAAAAAACTTCTGTATTTTAGAAATTGTTTCCTCCATTATTTTTCATGAAATCATCCAACAGCCACAACATGTATAAGAAGCAAATGCATAAACTCTATATCAAGAGAAAGCAGGAGGAGCTAACACTCAAAACCCAAAATGGATGGAAAGAATGTTCACAGCAGTGGATATTCATCAGGGAAGTCATACAGGTGGAAGTAAATAAAAGATATCTCAAACAGATAATGCCATCCCTGCATCCCAGGAGGTCCAGCAAAAATTACTTTGAAGATAAAGCAAAATATTTAAGGTGAAGTGAAAAAACTAAATATTTTCACTGCAACAATGGCACCAAGAAAGTATTGGCTAGAAGCAGAGGAGTTAGGACTAAATGAGATATTACATTTACAACTATCATCATAGGAAACCATTTGGTCTGTGAGAATATATAAAAAAAAAATCCCTGCCTGGAGGAGTGGGAGAAAGAACTATATACTGTTGCCTTTTATCTTTGACAAAGAATGAAAGCTCAGAAAACTCAAATGCAAAATCCTGCATCATAGGAAAATCTCCATTTAGCCTGAAACACTTTCCTACACCACTGAGGTATGAACATCCTGAAAAAAGGAGTCTAGAAAAATAGATGCGGGTGGTCATAAGAATTAAACAAACAAAAGATATAACAATATTTATTATAAGATAGTGTCACCACTGGACAAGCAAATCATACTATACCTAAATATTTCTGCTTGGATTTTAATAATTAAAGAAGAATTATTCCCACCCAGTAACAGTGATCCTACCTTCTGAGGAATTTTCTTACTGAACATAAATACAACATTTGGACAAAAAATATCAAACAAATAAAGATCTACCTGAAAATACTGCAGCAATAACATGAGAGTAAAGAACAACTGGGCCATTCTTCTGGGTAAGGTTGGTGTTCCAGGGATGTGTGCACTCTATTGAGAGCCCCTTTTCTCCAAAGACACTTGTTGATTCCAGATATAGTAGCTAAGATGTTGAAGAACACACTTTAACAGCTTTTTGTGGCTACAAGAACAGGACAAGGAGTCTAGGACATATCAAAACAGATGCCAGGTGAACAATGCTTACTTTGTGCATAAACCTCCACGCACACTAATTTATCAGTAAAGATAAAGTCAAGTCAACTAGGATTATGTTCCAATTTTAAATCACCTTAATCCAAGAAATTTTATTATAATAATCCTAAATTTATAGTGATCCAGGCACTTGGCAGAAAATATATCTCTAGAGAAATTTTACTTCATCATAATTCTCATATTATTCTTTCAAACATGTTTGCAAGTATGACATTGAGTACACAATAAAAAAATTAGATAAACAAGGAGCTAAAACATGAACAAAGATCAGCAGAAACAACAGAAAATAGTAGACCTACTAACAATGGAGTTATCAGTGGCAGACATTAAAAAGCAAGATTAATAATTCTAGCAGAGAACTGGGAATTTTAAAAAAACATAATTATAATTCTAGAGTTGAAAATTATAATAAAGGAAATTAAGAATTCAATGGATAAGTTTAAAAGATTAGACACAGCTAAGGAAAAAAATAGTAAGCTGAAAAATAAGAGAAAATATCTAGAATAGATTAAAAAGAAACAATGGTATAAAATATAGAAGAAGAGAGAGAATAAAATATAGGAAGACTATAGTGAGAATTATAAAAGAAGAGAAAGAGAATGTGCCAAAGGGATATTTGAAGTTATTTAGTTGAGAATTGAAACATTTATACCAAACCAAAAATAGATGCCTGACAAATTCCAAGTAGAACAAATAAAAATAAATTCCTACCTATGTATATTATAGTAAACTCCTAAGGAAACCCCTAGCAAATAAAATTCAGATAAATATAAAATATCCATATATACAGAGATATGTTTTAATATTTAATATTTAAATGCCAACTGGTGTTACTCATGACATTAACAAATATAGGAAGAAAATCATCTATTCTTCATTCATTCAGGAAAATTCTTTAACAAAATACAATATTCATTCAATATAAAAAAAGCTTAGCAAAAAAATAAGGAATGTATGGTAACTTTATTATTCTGATAAAATATATTTATAGCAATCTTAACTGTGAAACATTGAAAGCTTTCTTTGTGATAGCAAGGCAAGGCTACCTCCTATCATCCTTCTATTTGTCATTTTGCTAAGAATCCTCACCTGTGTAGTAAGGCAAAGAAAATAGATAATAGCTAAAGGAATTGGAAATAAGGAATGTCACTATTTGTGATGACAAATCCTTATGTGGGGAATAAAAGCACAGAAAATTATTAGAAATAAATTAATTTGTTAAGTTTCTTTAATACAAAGTCAACATACCAAAAAAAAAAGAGAGAGAGAGAATTTATATATCAGCTTATATGGACTGAATTATGTTTCTCTTAAATTCATATGCTGAAGCCCCAAACCCTAATGTGACTATAGTTGGAGAATGGCCCTGTAAAGAGGTAACTAAGGTTAAATATAGTCGTAAGGATGGGGACCTAATCCAATAAGACTGGTGTCCATATAAGAAGGGGAAGAGACACCAGGGATGCACACACACAGAGGAAAGACCATGTGAGGACACAGAGAGAAGGCAGCCATTTGCAAATTAAGGAGAGAGGCTTCAGGGGAAACCAAAACTGCCAACATCTGGGTCTTTGTTATTTAAGTCACCCAGTCTGTGATATTTTGTTATGGCAGCCAGACTAATACATTAGCCAAAAAATTAGAATACAACATTTAAAAATGTATAAGATTTATAATAGCATTAAAATTTTTTGAAAAAAATTCCAGTATCTGCTATGAAAACTTCTATCTCAGAATATTTCCTTCCAGAAACAGACCCTGGGGGAAGAATATGCATCTAGAATCATATGCAAAATACTTTTAAACTGTATTGCCATTATGGAGGAAAACCTGATGCATGGGACTTGGGAGTACAAGGGAGAATTTCTTTACATACCTCATTTTTTATGCTTTTCAAAATTTTAATTATGTGAATGTAGTTTTTTTTTTTTCCAGAAACTGGACTTTAGTAATTTGGTTAATTTAAATAAAATGGAAGTAAAATTGATTTAAGGGAATTCTCTTATAATATAAAAGTTGTCAGTCTTTCTGCAACAATAATTTAGTGAAACAAAGATGAAAGAAGCCATCACCAAAGTTATTTTGCTGCTTTCAAAAATTATCTTCAAAGTTGCTATCAACATTTTTCATATTGTCTGTTCATTTAAAATATTCTGTACATTTCTTTTTCATTAACAAATGAATTAGAATTCCTTAGTTTATATCCATACTTCTCTCTATATATGAATTTATATTTGAATGTAGTATATTTGATTTCTTTGAACTTATAAGTTCTTCATTCTCAGAGGAAAATGATACTTTTGTGATTAATATGATATGGGACAAACTTTTATCCAAGTTTCTATTTCTATTTTCTTTTAGAAAAAAATTTACATGCAAGTATCATTACAGATATCTTTGGCATAACTTTCTCTTGAAATCTGCAATAGCATGTATGTTCAGGAATGTATTTTTGTCTGAGAACTGAATCAATAAGGTACTATAGGAAAATTGACGGTAAAAAAAAAAAAAAATCCCCAAACTGACTTCAGCATGAGATAAATATAATGTTGCTAATTTGTTTCCAAACATGTTTACTGACACTTCTAGAGGTACCAGGGTTTATCTCTTCAACAATTATTGGTTCCATTTGTGCTTGATACCAAATTGAGTATTGCTGACACAAAGCAGATAAAACATTATTCTTTTTAAAAAGAAATTTCTAGATTAGAAAGTAAACAACTAAAACCATGAGTACAGTTTAATAGTGTAAGTGTTTGGTGAATATATGTACTGAGCTATGTGATTATGAAAGGTTGCAGATAGGAGGTTTAATTATTTATATTATTCTGGAACAAGAGGAATGGTTTCTAAAAAGAAACAATGCTTGATATTAGACTTGAAGATTGAACAAGATTTTTGCACTTCCCTCATCCAAAAGACTATTCCTTTCTAAGTGATTTTCTTATTGCTGTGAAAAATGTGTAGTTCTCATTACATCTGTTACATTTCTAATCATATGTGATACTGCGATAAAACTGAACATTTCTCTCATACAATTATCTTTTGATATTAATTTTCATTCTAGTCTCTTCTGACACCCATAAATTATCATACATTTTCTTTCTTTTGCTTTAAAATGTTACCCTTTTATAGACATCATCTAGTGTCCAAAATTTTCTCTGCAGCAGGTTTTCAGTCAGTAACACACAGACTATTAAATACAATATCCATTCTTATCATATGAATGTCACAAGGACATCTCTTAAACCACACTGGCTTTTTTCTTTTCTTTTCTTTTATGGAGAAAATTTTGAACATATGCAAAAGTCATGGAAATAGTATAATGAAACCTCGTAAACATATTACCATCCCCAAACCATGAATATCTGGCGATTCTGCCGCATACATACACCATTCATAATCAGTCCATTTCCTATCCTTCCATATTGCTCAGAATTAATCCCAGATATTATATAATTTAATCCAAAATGTTTTAGTATATATTTTTAAAAGATAGGTTTTCTTTCACTAAAAATTTGTACCTAAATATTGAATATTTTAATAAAATATTAAGTTTATAGTATAAAATATTTCATCAATATTCAAAATTCCATTTGCCTCATAATTTTTAGTTTCAATGAGTTGACATATTCTCACATTTAAAATTTTTAAAAAATATTTTTCTATGTATCAATTTATTCCTTAAGATTAAAATAGAAGAAACTAGGTTTTTTTCTATTGTAGTTTCTCACAATTGGGATTTATATTGGGAAGTATATTTTCATTGGATATAGAATTCTACATCAAGAGATTTGCTTTCCTTTTAGTACTTTAAAGATATGGTTCCACTTTTTACAACTACACTATCTACACAGTGTAGTTTAACTTGTTCCTCTGCCCTCTTTACTATCAATCAGGAGTATAAATAAACTACATATTAATAAATATAAGCATGTATAAATGGTTGTACTTGGTGTGAATAAATGCTAACTTACATAAATTAGAAGAATTATCCATAAGATGTTTTCTCAATTGCTAAGATATTTTAGGATTTATTTTCATAAAAAAAGATATTTCTTTTACTTGACTTATTTTTCTTTTCTGGGATCTTCTGGATTCAGAACTTTTTAAAAGGCTTAACATTCTGTCAGACTGTTTTCCAGTTAACAAAACATATTGCATTCATTTTTTAAATTGCATTTAAGTAGAAAATTCAAAATACGAATTAAAAACATATGACACTGAAAGATTCATATTTTTCATTTGTACTTTTCTTAGAACTTTGTACAAATCTTAGAACTCAACAGTTTGTTATTTAAAGTTTATTTATATGATTATAAGCCAGTTACAGAATCATTATTTTACTGAGGTATAGTAGTCTTCTATGTGTATGTTTTTCAGATACTTTTTTGTGCATTATATTGAATATTGTCATTTGTTTACTATGCAATATTCTGGGAACATCATAAAATCATTGAAGGAAACAATGGACATTTTACAAAATAAGTGAAAGTATTCCTGTATTTGCACTTTGGATGAGCAGTTTTTAGATTTTATTCCAGTAGCTTTAGTAGAAACAGAACTCCCAGACTGAATTTGCTTCATATATGTTCACTACCCTTACCGAAGTACTTGACAATGTAGAATATTTTAGTTCACTTACATTTAATGTAATAAGTAGTGTAGTTGGCTTTGAATGTGCCATCTTCCAATGTTTCTGTTTGTCCCATTTGTTCTTGTTTCCCTTTTTTCTCCTTCCTGCTTTCTTTTGAATAGTTTTTTTAACTGACTAACTCTTTTATTTGTTTATAGCTATGCTTTTTCTTTTTTACATTTTAGAGGGATTAAAATATTCATTCTTAAATTATCAGTCTACTTTACATTAATATGTCACTATGTTACATATTAATATAAAAATACAGTATAACTATTTGTTTCTCCTACACTTTGTGTTATAGTAAAACAATTTATTTCTACATATTTATAAACCACCCACAATACAATCATATTCTTTAACGTTTCTTGTATTTGAAGTCTGCTAATGACTAATTCACCCAGTTTTTATTGATCTAAAAATAATATTTTGAAGTATATTTTCATTGGATATAGAATTCTACATCAAGAGATTTGCTTTCATTTTGTCAGTTTAGAGATGTAGTTCCACTTTTTATGCTTTATTATTGCCTATGAAAGATCTGAGGTGTTTTTATCATTATCCCCTTGTATGTAATGTGTATTTTGTTCCCGATTGTTTTTAAAATGTTTGATTTATCTTTGATTGAAGAAATTGACAATGATGTACTGAGGCATGATGTTTTTTAGACTTATAAATTGAATTTTTCATCAAACTTAGTATTTGGACATTATATCATTTTGTTTATTTTGGGAATTTTTTAATTCATTTTTTTAAATTGAAGTATAGCTGATTTACAATGTTGTGTTAGTTTCTTTTTTTAATTAATTAATTTATTTTTATTTATTTATTTTTGGCTGTGTTGGGTCTTCGTTGCTGCACGTGGACTTTCTCTAGTTGCGGCTAGTGAGGGCTATTCTTTTTTGCAGTGCGCAGGCTTCTCATTGTTGTGGCTTCTCTTGTTGTGAAGCAGGGGCTCTAGGCATGTGGGCTTCAGTAGTTGTGACACAGGGGCTCAGTAGTTGTGGCTTGCGGGCTCTAGAGCGCAAGTTCAATAGTTGTGGAATGCGGGCTTAGTTGCTCCATGGCATGTGGGATCTTCCTGGACCTGGGCTTGAATCCATGTCCCCTTCATTAGCAGGCAGATTCTTAACCACTGTGCCACCAGGGAAGCCCTGTTGTGTTAGTTTCATGTGTACAGCAAAGTAATTCGGTTATTCAGTTATATATATCTTTTATTTTTCCCTTACTGGTTATTACAAAATATTGAGTATAGTTTCCTGTGCTGTGCAGTAGGTCCTTTTGGTTATCTATTTTATATATAGTACTGTGTATATGTTAATCCCAAACTCCTAGTTTATCCCTCTCCCTGTCTTTCCCCTTTGGTAAACATAAGTTTGATTTCTATGTCTGTAGGTCTATTTCTGTTTTGTATATAAGTTCATTTGTATTTCTTTTTTTTTTTTTTAGATTCCACATATATGTAATATCATATAATATTTGTCTTTGTCTGGCTTACTTCACTTAATATGATAATCTTTAATGGATATTGTATATTTAAATATTTTTATTCCCTTATCTCCCTTCTCCTCTAGGAAACTAATGTACAAAGCGTTATACAGGTTAAAATTATACCACATGTTTCTGAGACTTTCTTGATTATACCTTATTTATTTTTCTTTTTTGCTTCAGTTTGGATAACTTCCAGTGTCTCTTTTCAAGTTAACTGATTTTTTCTTAATTTATTGCTAAGCCCATGAAAGCAAATTTTCATGTCAGCTGTTAAAATTTTTAGTTCTGGAATATAAATCCCAATTTATATGATGTCCATTTCTCTCTTAAAATTAAATCCCAAACTCAGTCTGTGAAAGTACATTGTATTCTTCAATCTCCCTTTGGAAGAATATATCATTAACTAGAGCATCTGCTTTTTTAAGCAACATATTAATCGGTCAATCAGAAAATAGTGGGAACATCAAAAGGTAGTACAAGACCAAAAAACAAAAGAAAAATTACAGTAGAAACACCCATAGGTTATGCAAATATAAATTATATATTCTTAAAAATCTTTAAAATAATTATATTTATCATGTTTAAGAAAATAGATAAACATATAATATAATAAAAAGATGGGAAGTGTAGAATTTTATTAGAAAACTATAAACAATTGAAATCAGTAAAAAAAATTCGAGATTTGAGAAATTAAATATGTAAAATTAGAAACTGTGTTTTTACTTTAGTTTAAAAATTAATTATAAATACCAGAAAACAAAATTAAAGAACTGGCAGACAAGTTAATACAAAATATGCAAACTGAAGTACAGATAAATAAACTAAAAAACTAAAAACATTAGTGATAGGTGGGATAAAGTAAAAATGTCTTACAGAAGTTTAATTGGAAAATCGGAAAGAAAAAAGCAAGAGAATGGGACAGAAATAAAAGCTAATGAGCGTGAATTATTAGAAATTTAATAAATCCACAGATTTAAGAATCTATAAAACCCTTAGCAAGATAAATGTAAAAAAATAATAAATCTAAAAACCCTGATAAGAATGCTGAAAATCAAATTAGAGACAAACCTTTCCTTCTCAGCTTTATTGAGGTATAACTGATGAATGAAAGTTTATATCTCAGGGGTACAATATGATGATTTGATATAGGTATACATTGTGAAATGTTACCACAATCAAGCTAATTGTCACATTCATCACCTTACATAGCTACCATTTTTTGTGCATGTAGTGGGAAAACATAAGATCCACTCTCTAAGTAAATTTCAAGTATACAATACAGTATTATTAATTATAGTCATTGTGCTGTATATTATATAACCAGAATTTATTCATCATATAACTAAAAGTTTGTACCCTTTGCTCAATATTTTCTCATTTCTTCTACCCCCTCCCCTAGACCCAGGCAACCATCATCATTCTACTCTTAGTTCCCATGTGTTCAACTTTTTTAGATTCCACATATGAATGAGATAATATAGTGTTTGTCTTTCTGTATATGGCTTATTTCATTTAGCATAGTGTTCTTCAGGTTTCTTTATGTTGTCACAAATATGACAAAATTACTTTCTTTTACAGCTGAATAATATTCCATTGTATACATTCCAAATTTTCTTTGCCCAATAATGTATCAATGAACACAGGTTGTTTGTGTATCTTGGCTATTGTGAATAATGCTACAATAAACATGGGAGTGCACATATCTCTTTGAGGAACAAATTTCATTTACTTTGCATATATATCCAGAAGTAGGGTTGCTGGATCATATGGTAGTTCTACTTTTAAATTTTTGAGAAAACTCCATACTGTTTTCCATAATGGCTGTACCAATTTACATTCCCACCAACAGTGCAAAAGGGTTTCCTTTTATCTACACCATTTCATACACTTGTTAACTCTTATCTTTTTTATAATACCCATCCTACAGATGTGGTGATATCTCATTGTGGTTTTGATTTGTATTTCCCTGATGATTAGTGATGTTGATTAATGATAGTACTGGCTCCAGTGGTGGGCTTCTGTTCCCAGAAAGATGTCTTTTTCTGTATGCTTCTTTCACCATTTGGGGGGCAACAGTTTTTTCTGTGACCTCAATTTTCTGAGGGATCTAAGAATATTAGCTGTGTTTTTTTTCATTCCTTTGGCTTTTTTCATGTTGTGGGGATAGGAATGTTGACTTCCCAGTTATTTACAGGTCAAAGTGAATATTAGAAGTCTTCACCTTGGACTTCCCTGGTGGTGCAGTGGTTAAGAATCCGTCTGCCAATGCAGGGGAGACAGGTTTGAGCCCTGGTCCAGGAAGATCCCACATGCCGCAGAGCAATTAAGCCTGCACACCACAACTACTGAGCCTGTTCTCTAGAGCCTGCAAACCACAACTACTGAGACTGCATGCCACAACTACTGAAGCCCATGTGCCTAGAGCCTGTGCTCACCAACAAGAGAAGCCACCACAATGAGAAACCCACACACTGCAACCAAGAGTAGCTCCCAGTCACTGCAATTAGAGAAAGCCTGCACACAGCAACAAAGACCCATTGCAGCCCAAAATAAATTAATTAACTAATTTAAAATAAAAAGAAGTTTTCACCTTAATTTTTAAAGGATATCTTTGTTGGGTATAGAATTCCGTATTGGGAGTCAGTTTCCTTCAATTCTTTAAAGATATTATATATTTTTGTTCAGTTTTTTTAGCATTTTTATTGAAAAATAAGTGTCACTCCTTGTTTGAAGGTAATGTATCTTCTCTCTGCTTTTAAGATTTTGCCTCTGGTAAGCTCACCAACCTCGGTCCAACTGTGTATCCTGACATAACCCTGTGACCCAGCTCTAAGCCTGCTCAGCCATGTGATGGGGGCAGTCCTGCCTACCCAGACACCTGGTAGTAGCATGCCCATCCTTACTCCTGAGCCAATACCATTGGGACGCTTAACTGTAATTGAGGAATTGCAGGAGGCTCAGTGTAAGCTAGCTCTAGAATTAAAAATTCCAGAGGTCCCATACTTTTATATGCTTTACCTCTGGAAGCCCCACCAGATTTTCATTCTGAAGAATGCAGGAAACACGCCTTAAGCATCCAACAGGGGAGGGAAGGAAACCGTTTGAAATATGCCCAGAATATCCTTTCCTTCATTATGTTATTGTAACAAAGACTAGGCCTCAAGTGGAACTACTTTACCAGAGTATTATCTGACTTGGGAAGGACAGCTCCCTCTAGTCTTCTTGTCTTATCTAAGATAAGAAGGCTGAGAAGCATTTATGAAAGTCATAGCTAAGGGGTACAGGCACACTAAAAGGTTGAGATCTAATCATAGATTTAGAGAATGGTTGCCTCTCTTAACACTTATCTCCACATCAATAGGGCATCTGTACAATAGCAGATGATTACAACAGAAAGAACTGCAAATCTTAGACCTTATTTAAGAAGAAGTCACTAGGGAAACCCAAAGGCAGTGGGGAAACAAAAACAAATATACCAGAATATATTTTAGTCTCTGACACTCACAGCTACAGCAAATAGTAAACACAGCCAAACTTCTAGCCAGATAAACATAAAACCTCACATTAAAGGCCTATTTACCTCAGTTCTTTTACCTGGAACATCATGCTAAACTTTAAATAAAAATTTACAGGGCATACTAAAATCAAAAATAAAAACAAAAAACAAACCAAAGAAACCCACAGTTTGAAGAGTTAGAGCAACCCTCAGACTCATATATGATGCATATATGGAATAAACTTTGGAATTATTAGATCTGGAATTTAAAATAACTGTGATTAATATGCTAAGGTCTCTAATGAAAAAAAAGTAGAAAATATGTAAGAATAGATGAGTAAAATAAGTAGAGATAAAAACTCTATAAAAGAATCATAAAGAAATTCTAGAAATTAAAAAAACAAAACAAAAACACCTTATTATAGAAATGAAGAATGCACATTAGCACACTGGACAGAGCCAAGGAAAGTAGAAACTTTGAAGTTGTTGATAGCATATTTCCAAACCAAAACTCAAAGAGAAAAAAATATTTAAAAAATGGAAGAGACTATCTAAAAACTGTTGAACAAATATAAAAGATATAGCATGTATAATGGGAAACAAGAAGGAGAAGGAAAAGAGAAATGAGCACAAGAAATATTTGAAGCTGCAATGGTTGAAATTTTCCAAAATTAATAACAGATGCTAAAGCACAGATCCAGGAAGCCTATATTAATCAAGCAGAATAAATATCAAAAATAGGCATATTATTTAAACTGAAGAGATCCAAAGACAAAGAGAAAACCTTGGAAGAAGTTAGAGGAAAAAAAGATCACCTTACATATAGAAGAAGAAGTAGAAGAATTACATTGGCCTACTCTTCTCAAATCATACAAGGAAGAATAGAGTGAGGGGAGGAATCTTGATAAATTGATTCTAAAATTCTGAAAAAATTATGAAAGTTCAGATCAAAATTACCTAAGACAATTCAGAAAAAAAAAAAAGGATTTAAGGGCAGTGTGATGTTCTCACAATAAATCAGTGTGTATGATTATTTTTCCCCTTGGTTAACATTGCCAGTTGTTTTCCAAATAAATGTGTGGGAACTTGGTTAAAATAATCATTGAGGAAATGACTGCATTCAACAAACTGCATTGAAGCAATTAACTTTTGGAGGAAAAATATAGATTCCTATGTCATATTATGCATAAAATAAATTTCAATTGGGATAAACATATAATATGATATACAGATATTTGTTAGAATTGAAATAACATATATATCTTAGGAAATTTGGGATAAGGAATGATATCTAGGCAAGATACAAACAAAAATCATAAGGAAAAGATTAATGTATTTGATTACATAAAATATTAAACATGTTACAACAAAGTATCACATATGCAAATGTGAATAAAAAGAAAGACTAGAATAAGCTATTTTTCACAGATCTAATAAAATATTAGTGTCAATAAGATTTACAGAATATTTACAAATCAATTATAAAAAATTCTCAGTAAGGAAATAGGCAAGAATATGTATAGGTATTTCAAAAAAGATAAAATACAAATGTCTAATAAACATATGAAGAACTATTTAACTCAAGTAGTAATAAGGGAGATGAAAATTAAAACAGCAAGATACAATTCTACACCTATAATATGGGCAAAAATAAAGATATAACAATATGAACTATTTACAAATATATAGAGAAGTATATATTTGTATATATACAAATATATATATAGTGATTTAGCTGCTTGACTCTTTTCCCTAGATGTTTGCAAATTTGTTGAAACAGAAACTATATATTAATTATTTTTGTGAACCTAGTACACAGAACAGCAGAGGCTCAATAAATATTTTTAAATTAACGAATGCATTAATGTTAAAGAAATAATTCATATAACAAGTAGGTGTTCAAACAGGTGATATCTAAGTTTTATTTCATCTCTAATTTTAAAAGTTTTAGTAAGATTATTTTACTTTCAAGATTATAAATAGAAGTCTGATAAAAATATTATTTTCATTAATTTTGATGTTTTTAACTTCTAATCCAAAAGAACATAAGGCAAATGTTTATAAACAATGAGTGAATTTTAGGGGATTTTTAAAGCATTGAATTTTCTAATCAGGCTATCACTTAAATGATTGCCTATTTGGTACTGTGTCTTCTTTGCAAACAACTAAAAAAGGGTGCCTATCACTTGTATTTTTTGGAACAATAGATACTAATAACTTATGTATAGAGCACTTGTCCTTTCTTTATTAAGAAAACAACCTATTAATATTACTGCAAACTACTATTTCATAAGGAATTTCTTTTTGTCCTTAACATAGCATACATCAGACATAAACAAAGGAAGAGTAGAGATTTTATAAATGGAAAGAGATATGTAATTATTATACAATGGTTATTCACAAAAGACAAAATTAGAATTATGGTTAAAAAATACAGAAGCTATAGTGAAGAGTGGGGGGAAATGAGAACACTAAAGGGTCTTTTCTAAGGTTGTTAAGATCCATGAAAATTATTGCTAATTTATGGCTCTACTTTCTAAGCTCAGGACATCTTTAGATAACTATAGAAATATTACCCTAATAATAAGAAGAAATTTGTTTCATTAAGGTAAGTTATTCCTTTGAATTATTTGATGTTTCTCTGGTTGTGCAACCTTATTGTCCATTGCAGATTAAATATGAAATTGTAATTTTCTATTAAAAACAATTTTCTTGGAACAACAACAAAAAAAGCTTTTTTAGATTTCTCACTGAGTTTTGTTTATATATCCTATAGGTCCCATCAAATGCAGAGTCCATTCTTTCCAGGAAAAAAAGGAAAAATAATCAGAATAGAGACAAAGGAATGTGTTGACACTCGTCTCTCAGGATTTAAGAACTCTATAATATCGGGGACTGTTTTGTTCACTAAACTCTTTATAGTCTTCCCTTCCTTTAATACTATCCCCATCAACTTCATCCAACATGATTTTTTTTTACAAACCTTAATACCATATAGCATCCTAAAAATACAGTATAGATCCCAAATGAAGCCTCAAAGTGGGCTTCATTTCTCACATTATTTATACAATTCTCCCAAAGTCACTTCAAATTTAAAAAAAAATTCTTAACATAGGTGTTTGACATTTTCTCATTTAAAATATGAATGAAATAGTCTATAAAAACTTTATCATCTAATTAATAACAGTGAGGTTATTATGCAAATGACACTTCAAGATAAGTTACCTAGTTTTCTAATATAGTGATTTTCAAAGAACGACTTCTAGACCAGCAGCATATCATCACCTAAAAATTGTCCAAAATTCAAATTCTTGTCTTGCCTCTCCCAAACCAACTTCCTTCGAATTTCTGGGATTCCAAGTGGGGGCCCAGGATTCTGTGTTTTAATAAGCCCTGCAGATTATTCCAATGCAAGTTAAAATTTGAAAAGCATTACCTCTAATGCTGCATATGTAGAAATTTTGATAATTTCCCTAGTATTGATAACATCACATAGGGAAATAACATGGCCTTGTCATATAGAATTATTTATTTTGATCTCGTAGGATCAATTATCTTAACTACAGTGAAATTTGAGCTTAGTCTTGTAAGTCTGAAGTGAACTAAAGTAGGAACTTCAATATCTGGTGACAAAGGAAACATGTTTAAAAAAGAACTGCTGTAATAATAAATCCCAGAGAAGGAGACATTTTGATGGCTGATAAAATGTATGACTTTTTCCTAAGAGGTATCAGGTTAAGGGTCTTGGATAATATGAGAGTTTTTCATCTTGAATTTTTAATCTTATTATTCAGTGTTTATCCTTTTCTTCCCAACTTGCCTCTGAATGTAGGAGAGAAGAACACTGCATAGGAACCCATGTTAATAATGGCTAATGCCCTTTGGTAATTGATTGCTGCACTTAACTTAAAAAAAATCTGTAATCTCCTTGGAAATATTTCTTCAGAAATGTTGATTTTAGATATATTTATAATTTGCTTTGCTTTGTAGTATGCTACTACTTTCTTTCAGAAGAATAAAACAACTTACTCTAGCCAAAGATTTGTAAAATGATCAGTAGTTGGAAAAGTCTAAATTGATTTGACACTCACTATTTTTAAATTATCTTTTGGCCTAATGTTTACATAATTAACTGAATCCTTTTATAAATTACTTGAGAATTCTAGGATTTACTCTCTTTATATATTAGGGTTTCTAATGCATTTTTAAAGGTTTTGGATGCTATTCTCTAATTCCTAATGAAAAGAATGATTATTGCAACCGATTCCAATATTGTCACAGTAATGGCAATTCCACCCAAAAGGAATCCTTTTAGTAAGATAAATAACTTTAGGTAATAAGTTTCCCAATAATTAAATAAGCAAATACAATTACTGTTAAGTAATAAACAGCAAATATTTGATGATTACATGAAGAATATGAAATCCAATTAAATCTCAGAATTAAGGAATGATGAAAGCCTAAACTATGGCAATGGAGTACAAAACAGAGAGGATTTCAAACACTCTTTAAGACTACCAAAATATAGCTCATGGAAAACACTTGCTTTCCATAGGTGCATTAAAGGTTATCTTTATTTTATTTATTTTTTATAAGATTTTTTTTCGATGTGGAACATTTTTAAAGTCTTTATTGAATATGTTAAAATATTGCTTCGTTTCATGTTTTAGTTTTTTGGCCCCGAGGCATGTGGGATCTTAGCTCCCCAACAAGGTATCGAACCCATACCCCCTTCACTGGAAGGGGGAGTTTTAACCACTGGACCACCAGGGAAGTCCCTGAAGACTAGCTTTAAATGTTTAACAAGTATAATGGAAGAGTGAGATAGGGAGAGAAGAGAGGAAAAGAGGCAAGATGAGAAAAAGAAAGAGGGAAACTGTAGAGCAGAATGAAATTTACAATTAGGATACTTGAATATAATTATCAAATGGAAAATCTATATAATTATAGAAATCAATCCATTTATCAATAAAAATATCCCAAGCTACAGTAAAAGTGTGTCTTAATATATATGCCCATGTCATGTGGATTGCCTATATCCTGCAAGATTCGAGAGAGGAAATTAAGGGCTTACAATACAAGCATTGTCAGAATCATAATGTCCTTTGTAGAGAGTGACTTTACGTCAGATGTTCCCAATTTATCTCTAAGTAGCAATGGCATTGACTGTTAGTTGTCACTGAAAAGTATAATTTCACTAAAGGAAAAGGACAAATATTAAACTATTCTCAGAGAGGACAAATTAACTATTGTACGACAAATGCATTAATAAGATGATGTTACCGTTATTCAAAAACTCTTCAAAAGATCATTTGTTAAGGTTCCTAACTTTAAAATAGGCTTTTTGCATATATATGAACTTTAAAAAAAAATCTATTTTAAACTTTAGAAGAATGTATGATACTTTAAATTACAGCAGCAAGAAGTGTATCATGATCATACCATCTAGAACAATTTTTGTACAAAGAAGCACTCCAATCATTATATGTTGAATGGAAATTACAAAAATTAAGAACAATACATTTAAAAATGCATTTATATCAATAAAATATCACTAAGTAAAGTATATAAATGGCTTTCCTTAGAATGAACACATCTAAAGAGGTAAAAAATGTCAGAAATAGAGAACACAGCCTGCTAGCACCAAATACAGCTACTGGGGTGTGTGTGTGTGTGTGTGTGTGTGTGTGTGTGTGTGTGGTGTGCGTGTGTGGTGTGCATATGTGTGAAAATCTTGTTAAAGGCACCTTCATAATTTAACCATTTATTCCCTGGCAAGAACCATCCATAGCCCCAGAGTGTTGTAAGGGTAAATATAAACCAGAAAAAAAGAATCCTTAGGGGGGCTTCCCTGGTGGCGCAGTGGTTGAGAGTCCGCCTGCCGATGCAGGGGACACGGGTTCGTGCCCCGATCCCGGAGGATCCCGCATGCCGTGGAGCGGCTGGGCCCGTGAGACATGGCCGCCGATCCTGCTCCTCCGGGGCCTGTTCTCCGCAGCCCGAGAGGCCACAGCAGTGAGAGGCCCGCGTATCGCAAAAAAAAAAAAAAAAAATCCCTGGTGCAGAAAGGAAAAGAGACTCCTTTCCCTGCCCATTTTCTTTCAGAGTATTGCGTTAAAAATAAAACAAAATTATAATTGTAAATTCTTTCTCTGTCCCTTGGAGATGTATGAAACCTTTCTGAAACCTAAATAAGACTCTTGTCAGTGTTACAAACCAGAAATGTCTTTCTCAAGGACCTGGAAGCCATCTCTCTGAAAAGTAATCATCCGTTATCACTTAGTGCTGTGGGAGTATAGGAGACTAACTACAGTGAGCTTTTTGCTCCAAAATTCCTACCTGCTGTAAAGATATCTTTCTTTCCTTCTTTCTTTCTTTCTTTTTTCTTTTTTGATAAAATCAGTTACCTAACACAAAGGGTCATCTTATTTCCAGATGAATTTAGGATGAACTATATGTGACAAGTGGTGTTGTCAATTCCCCTTACTTGAGAACTAGTGATTATTTATCTTGAGAAAATATATGCAATGCCTTGTATCTACCTGGTTATATAAAAGGGTGAGAATTCTTCCCATTTTAACAATATCTTAGCAGATTTCCTGTGATGTGACTAGCATTGCTTCAATGCTTGTTCAGTTATAAAACTATTTCCTTTCTCTTCAAACTTTGTGGAATACTTTTCTGGGTCGGGAGGAAATTTTGTTTTTAATTATATTTCCCCAACAATGTGTAGCAGAGGACTTGACACACAAATACCTATTAACTGGTTAAAAATATTTTAATAATACAAAGAAAGTGGCCAATATTTAAAGAAAAATATTTTCTCCTACCCTATAATTGTACTTGTATGGTTTTCTGTAAGTATTAATTTTTATTTTTTCTTTATATTTATCTCATTTAATATAAAATTCAATTCAATCTGAAGGATGAAAAACAAAACAGCAGCAAATTGGAGAACTTCTGTTCAGGATAGGTGTTTAGATAAAAAGAAAAAAAAAAAGTGATGGAAACTAAAGTACCATTTAGATTGTGAAACAATGAGGATATCCCTAAAGGGTAATGGAAAAGTTGTTAAATAACACAGCAATGGCTTAGAACCAAAAGGTACAACAAACTAGTCATGGTACTGGGATTTTTAAAAGTTATTCTGGAAGAAAGGAACTCATAAATGTAAAATAAGGACATAGAGGCCAAAGGATAATGGGATAATAAAATAAATAGTGCAAGTAAAAATAGGATAAAATGACTAAATTGAGCAGGAACCTTCCTGAGGGCACTGAACTTGAGTTAAAACATGTGAATAAGTGTAGGTGGTTGCCGAGCTGAAAGAATAATATATGGCATAGAATGTGTATTGGTTAAGATTAAATCAATAAAAATTGTCATTCGGTTGTTTATCATAAATTATTACACATCCTATGCATTTTCTTACACTTATTTAATATATTGATTCAAGACACAGGGAAAGCTAACTGAAAAAATATGAAATATTAAAAAATTAAATATACTTTAACAAATTTTTCTTGAGTATCTACAAGTGAGATGCTACAGAAGATAAAAAGACAATATAATCTCTGCCTTCAAGTATAATACTCTATATGTTAGGCATCAGTCAGATAGATATTCAATCAGAATTTTTAAACTGCTTATTATAGGGAAAAAACAACTATTGTGAGCACTGGCTATCATAGTGAATTTTGGAAAGTTTTAATGGCACCACAGCTCTGGCTTAACTTAGCAATACCTCTCAAAAACAAAAGCATAGTCACAAGAACAATAGCTAAGCAAAAAAATTATAAATAAACATTAGCTTTGAGCAAATCTACTCGTGAAATCTTCAAGGTGAGACACTTAGGAAATATACAATAAAGATTGTTAAATTTTGGTAATTAAATAATTAATAAGCCAGATAATCTTAACAAAATATTTTTTGCTTTGTTAAAATATTTTATCTGTGGTTGTTCCCTCTTTCAATATCTAATAAACTAATATTCAACTAGGAGATTAAACCATATATTAAAGAATCTTGACTCTATTGTCTATAGAAAGGCACATGCAATATAGAAGATGCATATATTCAAGGAGAGTGTACTATAATGCTGAATGGTGTGAGTGGACAACATTGCAGACAACTGATTATGAAAGGAGGGAATATATATTTTGTAAAATAGATACAAAATATGTGGAGTTTTCTACTTTACAGAGTCTATCCTTATATCCTTTTCTCCTAGTATAAAATGGACCTTGTCCTGCCATTATATTATGTTACCTACAATATTCTATTGTATTTAATTAATACATTTCCATCTCCCTTCACTAGATGTATTCTACTTGAGGGCAAAGACCATGCTGGCCTCATTTCAAATTAATTCACTAAATAATGAAAGAATAATAATTAATACTATATCAGATTTTTGGAAATCAAATTTGACATTACAGCTATTGATTAACATGTTAAAGAATACTACTGATTTTTAAACAATTAATTTCTGCTTGGTATCCCTGAAGCATTTAATTGATTGTTCCCCCATCCTCCCCACTCACCTCTTCTACATGATCATGACTGTGTGGTGAGCATGGCCAACACGTGCTACAAAGCATAATCAAAAATATTTCCACATTGTATATAGATAACTATAATCACAGTGTTCTTTCTAATAACCAAAATATTTACCCCATGAGACAGCATTCTTTTCAGCAAATACTGAAGGAGTAGAAAGGGGCACTAGCTTGTGTCAGATCAGAAAAATAACAACAGAGGAAGCTAAAACACTGAGCTTTATATCTTTTTTTTTTTTTCTCCTCAGCATTCAGGCTTTTTGGAAACTTTACTCTTTGTTTCAGAAAAGTCTTCAATCTGTCAGTCACTGTAAAGAGAATATATATAAAGTTCTAAAGCAATTTGTTCTACTTTTTCTTTTAGCTTACCTTGTCATTTGCCTTTCCAAATTTAACTATTTGGGGAAAGACCTATGACAGACACTGGAAATTGACAGAGAGTAATAAACTGAAGGGCAAGTCATATGGAAACTTTTTTTAAACCCAAGAACTCATAATAGCATTTTTCTGATGAAGCAAGTTAAGAAAAAAGGTTGTTTCTCAGCTCAAATAAATGATTTCTTCCAAGTTTGTTTTACATATGGATAAAATTCTATTGATTCATTGTCTTTGCTAGGAGAGAGGTGATACAAATTTATTCTGAAGACCACACATTCTGAGATTTGTTTCCTCTTTTGAAAAAAGAATGAAAATTTTAGGAATCTTTTTAGGAGTTTTAGGAATTCCTGTATGAAAATTAAGTCATCATCACTTTCTACCTGTTTGGGCTAGATAATTAATCTTCCTGAAGCTCAATTACTCAACCTAAAAAGTGAGAATATTACTATGTAATACTTCTCAGAATTGTAAGGAAAATTTAATTAAGTAATGTTTATAAAACAGTAAGCACAGAACAGACACACAGTAGATGCTCAATTAATGCTAGTTTTCCTGTCTGATAAATGAAATTATCTGGAGAGTGTCATTAATTCATATACTATTGCATTTATAAATCACAAACCCAACTTGAAAGTTTGACTATTACCTACAGAATATATATCCAAAGGTGGTAACCTTACAATAGTAGTATATGGTGGTGGTACAAAATCATATATGGAACTGTTTATTATGAAATTCCATATCTTCAGAATGTTATCAAAAATGGTTAATTATTTATAATTTTTAGGGGTAATAAAAAGAATAAAATGAACAATATACAGTGAACAAAATATCATACTGTTCATATGCAAAAAGAATTTCTTACATCTTCTGAGATTTTCCTAGAGGTGTTTTTTGGAGTTATAATTTTAACAAGAATGACTATAAAAGAAACTCCTATTTTATTAAACCAGTGTTGACCCATATCCAGCTCAATATTATGCCTCATCTTTTATCTCCATGATGTTATTTAACCAAAAATATAAAATTGTATTTCCTACATCTGTGAAAATATTATCAGTTTAATCTCAATCCACATATTTCATGCCCATCTTGTTTGAGCACTCTGTCTCACCAAGTCAAAGGGGAATTTTTCTGAACCAAGTCGTTTTCATCTCTAGTCTCCATGAGACTCACAGTCTCCAGCTAGTGTACAATCACTTTCTTGAGGAAAGGTAACAAAGGTTTAGGAGTGTACTAATTTGTCACTTACATACAGCACTATGAAATTAATATCCCAATATGTGAAGTTAAAGAATCTCCCCTTTATATATATAATTCTTCCCTTTAAAGTATTTTAATCCAAAACTTCTAAAGCAATTATTTTGTAAATTATTTAATCACAGTACTTCCATCGCCAACCCGCCACCCCCAAATGGGCTTAACATCTACCTCTGACAGTCTCATAGCAGTCTGAGTGCATCGGACATAAACTAACTTTTAAACATCAGCTAGTTATTATGGATACGGAACAGAAAGAACCCTTTAGAGCACTTGTCAGCTAAATTTCTGTATCTACAACATTTAGCTAAGATTTTCGTCAGTGTAAAGAAAATAATCCTGTGTAGCTAAAGTCTGAGTTTTCTTCTTCCTTCTGTATATCACAATGAATACTTAAAATCTTTAGTTTTCTTCTGTATCAATTTCCTCATGTTGTCCCTGTATGTCTTATAGTAGTCACCATCTCTTATATCAGTCACCTATTTTAAAATGAGTACTCAGTATACTTTTGACATAATTGAGCACCAGTCTGATGGGAAGAATTTGGTTTGCTGGTTAATGATATAATCACATGGGGTTGTTTTAAACTGAATGAAAACAAAGTCCGGAAATTCAGATTTTAGCCTTCTATGTTCCCCTCCATCTCTTTTTGTACTTCTTTCCATTTATATGTAGATCCATTCAGTAGCCATTATTACAAATGTTTAAAAATATTTAACTTTACTAAATTAATCAGTTTTTTTTGAAAACATGAATTTAGATGTTCTGGGAAGAGAGAGAAAAAAAGTAACCATCAGTATATTCTCTTTTCTTTCTTTTTTTAATCTTAAATAAAAGTGACCCACGATGACTCACAACTAATTATCAATCCTGGATGATAGATAAATTTTATTATTTTTTGTACCTTTCTCTGTTTTTTGAACTTGAAAAAATAATAGTTACAGGTTTTGCTTTGTTAGTTAAATTTTAGGACATTCAATGTTATTGTTTTTTAGTTTTAGGGGGAGTTTAAAGTCTTTTCAACACCAACACATGTGATGCCTTTGTTTCTTTTGATTTTCCAGAGATTGGCTTCTTATAATAACACTTTAGGAAAATAATTTTGAGTATGTTTATAAGGAGCAAACTAAGAGATTGTGTATGACTTGCTATGACACAAATAATGATTCACACTGCAGGATTGTCTTGAGGCATTGGAATCTTCACACTCCCTCAATTTAAAAAATCATATTTCAAAGAAACTCTGAAATAACCCATTCTTAAAATTGTATGTGATAAAATAGATGTATTTAAAAGAGCTTAACTTGCTGTCAATAACCCAGGATGTAGCCCTGGACTGCTGCAGTTTTGACTCTGTGAACTTAGCCAAGAATACCAAGAGCTTTACTTGGCCTCAGTTTTTTGTTTGTTTCCTTTTGTTTGACAGATACAAAATAACTGGGATACACTTGCTTTTTAGGTCGCTTCCAAATGATCACTCTGTGTTTCTATAATTTATACTTTTAAAAAATTACAATTAAATAAATCAGTTTACATCTGGTAATAATCAGGACAAGATTTAGGCAATATTCTTTAGCTTGATGTTGCCTAAGTATTTTAACTTAATGATTTTCAGATTTTGAAGGTATTTTATCATCTACTCAAATTAAGAATGTTTTCCTTTCTGGGCTGACAGCTTTTTACTTCTTTTTTTTTATTGCGTAGAGATATACATATTTCAGGAATTGAAAAAAATGGTCAGAGTTTTACATTTCTTTTAAATCCCCATACATTAAATTCTCAAGTGACTCAAAGATATCCTGAGGTCCTATGAATTAAATTCAAAGTTACACTTTTAAGTCCCTATGAATTAAAAGCTCAAACAACTCAAAGATACCAAGACATCCTCAGACCAAAGTTGACATGTTTGCAGCCATTGAAGACAAATGACAGAGGTTTGCTTTTAGGACATTGGTGGATATCTAAAAGAAATTTCTGGGTTATAGCTCTTGCACAGAGAAGGTGGTGTTCTAATCATTTTTTTCCCCTAAAATTTCCTAATTTCTAACATGTGTGGTAAAATGCATAATGTCCACTCATAATGCAATTATATTAGACCCCTGACTGTGGCAAGGGCTAATTAGGGCTAGTCTAAAGATTTCTCTAAATAGAGCAAGAAGTCATATAATCAAATGAGAATTGGAATAAGTTATTCATCCTCAGTGCAAACAATTAAGATATCTTCTATTGTTTAAATTAAGATTTTACACATCACGGATTTGATCAACCTTAACTGAAAATGCATGTTATAATATTGATTTTTTTATTCCCATTTGAAAGAAAAATAAGTAACATTGATAAGATTTCTGGCTCCATTTCTAAGTAGTCCTGAGGATACCCTATCATATGTTATCACAAATAAAATATCAAAAATGTATTGCTCTTTCCAAAGTTTAATTTACTTGTGCTTTGATAAAGACCCTTATATTCACAGAACACTGAGGCTAAGATGCAAAAGAAATTGTTGAAAGTACGAAAAATATGAAAATGTTTTAAAAACCATTGGAAGCAACAAGGAGTAAAAGTGACACTAAAGCAAAGCAAAGAAATCAAGGAAAGAAATCTTGAGAGATTCAGTCAGACAAGAAGAAATATAATTGCTAGCAATGACAAAATACAGAAGTCCAGATTCAAGTAATAGTATATAGTTCTTAAAGGAGGCAATTTCCAATACACATGAATGTACATGACACATAATGAAAGAAAAATAATAATTAAAGCATTATTTGCTAATCAAAGTGAAATCAAAATCAAATCACCACAATCAAATTGAAGTGAAAAAAAGAAAAACAATTTAAAAAATCCCTGATATCAGAAAAAAAAAAAACTTATCCAAAGATCAAAATGTCAGACACAACTGATAAAAATAATGTTATAAAAGTTGGATTTTAATTTTTTTATTATTAAAAAATATCCTCTACACTTCTGACATAAACAAATGCAGCTTAATTATAGAGACAAAAATCATATAGGTGTCTGAATTAAAAAAAAAAAACAAAACAGAAACCTAAATACCAGAAAATTAATGGAGTAATATCTATAGAAACTTTTGGTAGTAAATATTAGATTTCTAGAATTTTATATTACATCATTTTATGTTAAAGAGTATATGAAAAAGATAATTATCTATTTAAAGTTTAAAAAATAGAAGCATGCATGTGACTTCCTAAAATGATATTACTTAAAGACATAATTAAAATTATTCAAAACTGAGGAATTCAAGGGTCAAATGCCTGGAGATAAATATTGTGGCAGAGTGTATCTTCCTAAATAACTAAGTCAATAATTTAAATTCTCTTCTTTCAATACGTTTGCCATTTCTCCAGTGAGAGGTGGAGTCTATACCCCTTCTCCTTGAACTAGAGTTCTGAGTTGAACTGTGTTCCCTTCCCTTGCTCTCAAAAAAAAATATATGTTAAAATCTTAACCCCTAATACCCCAGAAGGTGACTTTATTTAAAAATAGAGACATTGCAGATGTAATTGGTTAAGATTAAGTCATGCTGGAGTAGAGTGGGTCCCTCATCTAATATGACTGGTGTACTTATAAGAAGATGGTCATATGAAGACAGAGACACATGAGGAAAACACCATGTAAAGATACAGGATTGAAGAGATGCATCTACAAGACAAGGAACACTAAAAATTGTGAGGAGACCACCAGAAACTAGGAAGAAACAGGAAGGATTTTGTTTTTAGAAGGAAAATGGCCCTGCTGACATACTGATTTTGGACTTCTAGCCTCTAGAACTCTGAGGCAACAAAGTTCTCTTGTTTTAAGCCCCCAGTTTGTGGTACTTCGTTATGGCAGACCTAGTAAACTAGTATAATGACCAAAAAGTTATGGCAGAAGTGACACTATATGTATATTAATGTAGGACAGAAAGACTAGATTTTCCACCTGGATCTCTCTGCTGGGAGAAGTGCCTTGAGAACTCTGCGTTGACATGTGAAAACTCTGAGTACCCTGAATCTAGCATGCTAAGGATACCATGTTGAAAAATCACATTGAGATAGAGAGCAAAGTGTCTCAATACAAAATCAAGGTTTAAAAAAAATTATATTTCTATACCACAATGAGAAATAAATTGAAAATAAATCAAAAACAAAACAACATTTACAATAGCGAAAATAATTAAATACTTAGGAAAAATTCTGACAGAAGATGTGGAGGAACCCTAAATAAAAACTATGAAACTTTTTCAAGATAAATTACAGACTGAAGTTAAATAGAGGGATATACCATGATCATGGATTGGAAAGATCAATATCATAAAGCTATCAATTATTTCTGTAGAAGAAAATAAACCAAAACACTGTAAACTTCTTTTAACATGCTATCATCTGAGTGTCATTCCAAAATAAAGTTCTGAATTGGAAAGATGGGTGAAGATTTGTAGAGCTCAAGCAAGAGAAAATAGCTAAAGTTTACCTAACTTGAAGAACAGTTGGTCAAATTTGCCTCTCGGAAGATGGAAAATTTACTCTTGTAGTTTAACAGCAATTGTTTGAGCAAAGTGTCTTCAGCAATGTGGATGTTAAAGTCATGAGAGGGCTACCAATAAGGATAAGGGCAAATAAAACTAGGTCTTAATGTTACACAAGGCTCAAAGTGGAAACATTTTAGGCCTTCAAGGTCCCTCACAGTCCTTTCTTGTTCAAGAGGGAAATTGAATCTCATAATTTGACCACATGTAGATTTGTTCAGAATTCTAGATTGATGCCACTTATTGATCATGGTCCCAGATTCATTGGTGATGGTTTCCATTAGGGCTCCTTATGATTTTTGTCTTTGTAGTTGAATTTAAATTATCTAGCCAATGAGTTGCTATGCAGAAGACGTTAAGACTCTGGAAAGAACAGGGAAAAAATTCTGCAGAAAACAATTAGCTTTCCTTTCTTGTTTATGTGAAAATTATACAGTACATCTCTTGGTAGGTAGTGCATACTACTTTCCCTAAGTCAGCACATGCATTGCCCTGTGTGCTGAGTATATTTAAAGCCTTTCCCATGGGAAAAAAAAAAAAAAAAAGAATAAGAAATTTACTTTAAAATAAACTTTTGCTAAATTTGAAAAAAAATAAAAACGCTTTTCTGCATTGCACTACAGCTTGGTGAATTTATACCATTCTTGCAATTCTTATTTAAGTTTCCTAGGTTACTAAAATGTTTGTTTCAATAATGGCATAATAAATTGTTTTTGAACTAAGAGAGAAAACAGCAACTCAGGATTCACTGGTAAATATAGTTTTTATGTCTTTCTTCAGGGTAAGAAACTGTAGACGTTTTTCTTCTAATTCCAATGAATATTATGGAAATTTATAGTCCTGTCCCATATTACTTGAGACCACAGTTATTAAGATCTTAGTGCCAAAAGAAAGAATAAAGATTTTGCATAGATAAAAGGAATTTGGTCAGATTATTAGAAACCAGAAAACTGGTGGAAATGGAAATGGATACCAGTACCTGTTCAAGTAGTAGAATTTTCTAGCAATCTGTGTTCCCAAGATCCAGGAACATTCAAACAATATGATCCAGGGTCCATATTTAGGTATCAAAAATTATTAACCAAATAGTTTTGTTTGTATTCCTGAATGATTTCCAGGAATGAAAGTTCCCAAATAAATTTTATTTTTTAAAAATGCATTGCATAGGGCTTCCCTGGTGGCGCAGTGGTTGCGCGTCCGCCTGCCAATGCAGGGGAACCGGGTTCGCGCCCCGGTCTGGGAGGATCCCACATGCCGCGGAGCGGCTGGGCCCGTGAGCCATGGCCGCTGAGCCTGCGCGTCCGGAGCCTGTGCTCCGCAACGGGAGAGGCCGCGACAGAGGGAGGCCCGCATACCACCAAAAAAAAAAAAAAAGTGCATTGCATAGATTTGAGAAGGTGGTAAGCATGAAAACCATAACACTGTCACAGGAACATGAAGTTCCTTATGAAGCACATGGACTTTGGTGGGACTGAGTCTGTAGGCCTGTGTTAAATTATAATGCCATTTGAAGAGACATGGAGGGAACTAGAGACTGTCATACTGAGTGAAATAAGTCAGAGAAGACAAATATCATATGATATTGCTTATATGTGGAATCTAAAAAAAATGGTAAAAATGAACTTATTTACAAAACAGAAATAGAGTCACAGATGTAGAAAACAAACTTATGGTTGCCAAGGGGGAAGGGGGAGAAGGATAAACTGGGAGATTGGGATTGACATATACACACTACTATATATAAAATAGATAACTAATAAGAACCTGCTGTATAGCACAGAGAACTCTACTCAACACTCTGTAATGACCTATATAGGAAAAGAATAAAAAAAAAGTGGAAATATGTATATGTATAACTTATTCACTTTGCTGTACAGCAGAAATTAACCAACATTGTAAATCAACTGTACTCCAATAAAAATTAATTGAAAAATGAAAACTTGTAATGGTCATAACATGGTAGAGAGATAGCAATAGACTAACAGTAGGGTAAATAGGAATGCAGTTTTATAAGACTTAGAAGAGAGTTAATGTTCCAATTTGGTACTAGAAGTTAGGAGAAGGAAGTTTTTTTTTTGATCTCTTTGCAAAGGCTTCTTCCCAGGTACCTTAAATTATTAGATACAATTAAACATGTATATATTTGTGGGGAATGACAGTCTAGGGTATTTCTCTTTTAATTTTTCTTTATATTAATCATCCTAAAAGCTTGTTTATCAGTATATAGTGAAAGAAAAGTGACATAATTGTCTGTTACAAAGATTTATTTTCCCAGGGAAAATGATGCAAATCCAGCAATCAAATTAATTAAATTCTTTAGCCGGAAAGTGAGTTCATTGGTGCCAAGTGTAGTTTAATGTCAAGGTTTAATCTCTGGTGCTCAGAATAACAAGACTGGGGAGGAAACTCTTGGAAACTCATATTAGCAATCAAGAATCCTAAACCAACAGAGGGAGAGAAAAAAACCAAACAAACAAATCCATCAAAATTTGGAAGAGAAAGAAAAAAAAGTTGTAGTAGTTTTGGCTCCCTGCATTCAAGTGTCTCAATCTGAAGGATCCGGGTGCAGGCTAGGCCTAGTAGTCTGCTTTAAATCCAAGTTTCCCGAGAAACTTTTTTGCTATGCATAGACGTTCAGGAGGTAGATGTATGATGTCTTTTCAACTGGGAAACATGGATCCAAGGGTCAGTTCCTGAAAGTTTACTTAAGTATTTATAATTAACAATAACTGATAAGGTTCCTTCCAGTGAGGTACATGTGTAATCTTAAATTGGTATCATTTCTAGTAAATAAAGTGGATTAATGGATTGAAGATCATGCAGAGCTTCCTGCAGTTTATTCTTGATAAAAGGCAAACTTTGGATCTGTTGATAATAAGCTTGTATTAAAGTTTTACAAAATTTGTCCATATCAGCCTACTATGAAGGAGAAGAGTTAATGTTGGGGTGAGATCACAAGATGCATAAGCATTCAGTAAGAAGGTTCTGTGTGGATAGTCTATGAGTTCTTTTTGGATGGAGTCAATGGCCATGAGACCTGAGGGCAAAACTTTGGCCACAGCACTGAAGTTCTTCCAATAGTTTTGCAAGTTTTAATTTTAGAGTACAATTTATTTATTCCACCTTCTCTGAGAAATGTGAAAATGAAGCTTCTAAGCAACAGGCAGAACCTTACCAAGTATCTTAATTACTCTTCTGATGAAATAAGACCCCTAATATCAGACAAGCAGGAGAGTTTTCCAAAATGAGAAATGCAAAGCATGAAAGTTGCTTTGCTACTAACAGAGCAGCTGCTTTATGGCAAGAAAGGGCTCTAGCTAACCAGAAAACATGCAGAAAAATAGTAAGAATATACTTATAGTCATATGAGGCTTAATTAAGTCCATTTGTAGATGTTCAAAGGAGACTAAAGATGTTGGTTTATGTTCATGACTCACCTTTATAGTTTTCTCAGGATTGTAGCCTTCACAGATAGTGTGTACACTCGAAACATCCTCTGAGATCTTGCTGAAATTTTCTAACTAAGCCCTATTTAAGATGGATTTTAGTTTCTTTTACATGATGGGTTAAAATTTTTAAGGACTTCATCTCAATGTTTCAAGAGAGTCCATAGAGGTAAATATCTTAGTGTGTACAGAGACCATCTGGGTGGAATAAACAATTTAATCCATTCTAGCATGTATATATGTGTGTGTTTGTTGTTGTTCTGTTCTGTTTGTCTTTCCAAAATTGAGTGCTTGGTACTGGAGTTGTTCCAAGACCTTAGTAGAGTTCTCTACAGGATCAGTTAGCTATACAACTGCTGCCATTATGCATAGAGAAGGGTGAGATTTTCCTATAAGGTTAAGTGAAAACTTATAATAACAATGATTTCTGACATCTATTGTCCTGTTTAGTTAGGATCATCAATGCTAGTCCCAAATTTTCACATACACATAGAAATGAAGTTTTATGTTTATTGGGTAGTTAAAGGTAAGGGGTTTTGAAGGAAATGCTTAATTACTGGAGACAATCTATAGTGATTCTGTCTAAGCCAAAGGCTCATGTTTGTCAGCTTCCCTCAAGTGTATAAGGAGGTATTCAGTTCTAGAAATTTAGAAATCTAATATACAATATCCTGTGGGACCCAGAACTCCTCCAAGTTTTCTTCTAATAATTGATCAGGGAAAAAGATAAATAGTTTCCTATTTGGGGGGAAACAATTACCATTTTGTATATTGTCATGGCTTAGAAAATGTACTTACATCTGAAAAAAAATGGAGTTTTTCTTTAAAAGTTTTTTCAGTAAATAGAGAGAATCAATTCTGGAAGACTTTCAGCCTGGAGGACACAGCAGAGATCAACCATATATATAAGAGTGGAGTTCTAGTTGAGCATTTGCCAAAAGTAAGAGGATGCTTCTCTATCAGTGGAAGGTAACAATCACATGTATTGTTTATTTCCTTAAGTAAATGCAAAAAAAGATACTATGAGTTTTGTTGGAAAGGTATACTTAAAAAAAATGCTGAACATAGATCTATCAGTACAAAGTTAGCTGTCTCAGGAATTGAGAACAGGATGGTATAATGGTTAGCGACTACAGGGAAGTGAAGTATGAACTTGCTAATGGCCCATAAATTTTGTAGAACATGATAATCACATCCACTTGCCCTTTTGATAAGCAGAAGGTATATGGCAGGTGTTAATATAGGAAATTTTGAGTCATTTTTGGAGTTATGTGGTATCATGGGCCACTGGCTTTCAGTAGTCTCTTCTAGTAATAGGTATTAGGCCAGTAACCACATAGATGGGTTGACTGAGAAATTTATGTGTTCAGCCTCATTGATATGTTCTAGATATGAAGTATCTTTAGCCAAGAGGTTGCTGGGAGTAGATCCAAGGTTGAGATATTGATAGTGGAGGCACCAGAGTGAGAAATAAAACTATGCTATCATAAAATCAGGGATTAATTTCCTTCTGAGATTTCCAAAAAAGATCATCTGGTTCATTTTTCATAATGACCTTTCCAATAGGTCTTCCAAATAGGCCCACAGACTCATTGTAGTGAAAGCACTAGGCAGAAAACTATACTGATCAGTTTCAGAGAGACAGAAATTTAGTGAGACAAAAGCAGAGTCTATACGGTATTTCAGATTCTTACCAATGAAGCTTCTTTGTTACTCTGAAAAAGAAAGGATGGAGAGATGGTATGTTTACAGTATAGGGTGTAGTCTTGGAATCAATAATACAATGTGCCATTTGTATATCTTCTTTGGAAAAATGCCTTGGCTGTCCTTTGCCTATATTTTAATCAGGTTATTTGTGTTTTTCTTATTGAGTTGTAGAAGTTCTTTATATATTCTGAATGATAATTCCTTATCATGTGAATAATTTGCAAATATTTTCTCCTATTGCACAGGCTATCTTTTCATTCTGTTGATTGCTTTCTTTGCTGTGCAGAAGGTTTTTAGTGTGATGTAGTCCTACTTGCTTATTTTTTCTTGTGTTGCCTCTTTTTGGTGTCACATCCATGAAATCATTGCCAAGACCAACGTCAAGAAAGTTTATCCTTTATTTTCTTCCTGTAGTTTTACCATTTCTGTTCTTACATTTAAGTCTTTAATCCATTTTGAGTTAATTTTTGTGATGTTATAGGATAAAGGTCCAATTTCATTCTTTTGCATGTGAATATCCATTTTTCCTAACACCATTTATTAAAGAGACTATTGTTTCTCCATTGTATATTCTTGGAACTCTGTCAAAGATCAGTTGACTGTATATGTGTGGGTTAATTTCTGGGCTCTCTTTTCTGTTCCATTGGCCAAGACATACAAATAACCAACAGATATATGAAAAGGTTCTCACATAACTGGTCATCAAGGAAATGCAAATCGAAACCACAATGAGCTATCTCTTCATACCTGTTAGAATGGTGATTATCAAAAAAAACAAAAGAACAAATGTTGGTGAGGATGTGGAGAAATTAGAACCCTTGTATATTGTTGGTGGGAATGTAAAATTGTACAGCTGTTATGGAAGCAGTATGGATGTTCCTCAAAAGTTTAAAAGTAAAACTATCATATGATCCGATAATCTCACTTCTAGGTATATATCCAAAAGAACTGAAATTATGATCTTGAAGAGATGTCTGTAATCTCATGTTCATTGCAGCATTATTCATAATAGCCCAGATATGGAACAATGTAAATGTCCATCAATTGATCAATGGATAATGAAAATATGATATATAGTTATAATGAAATATTCAATTTGACATAGCAATTTGTTTTCTTTGTGTTAAATTGATGTGTAAATCAGGAATCATCAGCTTTCAAATATGTGTAACATGGGCTTTTTAACTTTGCTGAACAAACCCAGCCTAAACAAAATGCAGTGATTTCAGGGAAGTAGGAGACATTTAAATAGTTATTATTTTATCCTTGAACATAGATACAGATTTGACTACATTTGATGTGCTAGAAACTGGATGCAAAAAAAATGTAAGTGTATGTTTATATATTTCAAAATTTCTTTTATTTCAATTGCAGCATAGAAAATATAACAATACAACACAGTATTACGCTAAAGAAAAATAATTACACTTACAAAAACTTATCTTTAAGTAATCATTAATTCAAATCATTAATTTGTATTTTACACGATTTAAGGCAAAATGTAAGTACATTGGGATGTTTTAAATGACTTAGGAAGATTAAGAGAATAAAGTTAGATCATATTTTACAGTAAATTTGGCTATTAGTTTATATCTATAAAACTAGCACTATCTTGTGCAATGATGTGGCATTTTTATTATCTTATCAAATAAAACACATCTCTAATTTTTTATATCCATCTCCATAACACTGGCCAAAATCCTCATCCCTGTGGTCGTTTTAAAACACCACCTAGAGAATCTCCAACATCAAATCAATCCAGCTCACTAATAAGCCAATAACCAGGTTTTCACTTCAAAGTATCAGTAAAAAAAGAAAAGAAATACACTAATCAACTGTGTAGATTTGTTCTTTTGTAAATCCATGCTATCTAACCTTGATTGAGTCTGCAATGCAGCCTAGAAATTCCTCTACGTTTGTCTTGTCAGCTTCCTCTCCCTTTCTTCAGAAAGGCAGTTTTATTTCTTCTTTACTTCTGTTAAATCTCAAATTCCACTAGGACCCTTAGCTGGACTCTGGAGATGACTTCATCATTTACTCATTTACAACCAGAAGTGTCAGATGGGCTGTCTTCTAAAATTCAACTCTTATTACCTGTAATATCATCCATTTTGTTCTTTATGTCTCCTCTAAAATGGAATAGAATAGATTTCCCTACTCTGAAGGTAATCCTTTCACCACGTAACTGAGATATTTTACCTTCTGGTCCTAAGGGACCATACTATCTATTACCTCTCTGTCTTCTGTACCTTCAACTTCTTTCTCCTCTATATTCTTCTTATAAGCATTTAAATATGCTCATATCTCTGACACTTACACATTTTCTTTGGTCTCATTTTCCTCTCCAGGGTTTATCTCAGCCCTCTGCAAACTCCAAAATGTTATTTCTGTTGTGTCCCTACTTCTTTACTTTCATTCATGCCACAAATCACTGTTATTTGGCTTCAGTTCTCACTCTTTTCCCCTGAAACTAGCATTGTGATATCACAAATATCTTTATTATTAAGAAATATAATGGACACCTTCAGTTTTATCATATCCTTGGGGCATTTTACGTTTGTATCGTTTCTTTTTGAAATACTTCCGTGTAACCATACATCTGGGGTTCCCTTCTTTTTATTCTTTTTATTGCATTTCTAGTGGAATACCCTTCCTTTTCTCATCTCATGTTATACTCAGAGTTTTTACCCATCCTTTCATGATTCAGCTCACGTTAATTCTGATGATTCCCTCATCTGGATAGCCAAACACCACTTTAATGACTGTCAGACTCATGTGTCGAACTAAACACAAAACATCACAGTTAACTCAAGACCAATGTGATTAAAACTGACAACAGTTTGTCTCTTGCTTCTCCGTATGTACATCTTGTCTCAGAGAATAGCATGATCATCTACCACACTCTCAACGCCTAAAACCCAGAATCATCTTTACATACCTCTTTCCCTCACTTTGCACAATCAGTAGATCTTCAATTCCTGAAATTCAGTTGATTCTACTTCCAAATTTTATAAATATATATATATATTTAACTTTTTATTTTATATTGAAGTATAGTTGATTAACAATGTTGTGTTAGTTTCATGTGTACAGTGAAGGTTTTAGTTATACATATACATGTATCTATTGCTTTTTTCAAATTATTTCCCCATTTAGGTTGTTACATAATATTGAGCAGAGCTCTCTGTGCTATACAGTAGATCTTAGTTGGTTATCCATGTTAAATATAGCAGTGTGTACATGGCAATCCCAAACTCCCTAACTATCCCTCCCCCTGACCCTTACCCCTGGACACCATAAGTTCATTCTCTAAGTCTGTGAGTCTGTTTCTATTTTGTAAGTAAGTTCTTTTGTATCATTTTTTTTAGATTTTGCATATAAGCGATATCATATGATATTTCTCTTTCTCTGACTTACTTCATTCAGTATGACAATCTCTAGGTTCATCCATGTTGCTGAAAATGGCATTATTTCATTCTTTTTAATGACTGAGTAATGTCCCATTGTATATATGTACTACATCTTCTTTATCCATTCTTATGTCGATGGAAACAGCTCATGTGGCTTAATATCATCAAAACAAACGACCCAATCAAAAAATGGGCAGAAGACCTAAATAGACTTCTTCAAAGAAGAAGTCTGTTTCTCCAAAGAAGACATACAGAAGGCCAAGAGGCACATGAAAAGATGTTCAACATTGCTAATTATTAGAGAAATGCAAATCAAAACTACAATGAGATGTCACCTCACACCAGTCAGAATGGCCATCATCAAAAAATCCACAAACAGGGCTTCCCTGATGATGCAGTGGTTGGGAGTCCACCTGCCGATGCAGGGGAGATGGGTTCATGCCCTGGTCCGGGAAGATCCCACATGCCGCAAAACAGCTGGGCCCGTGAGTCATGGCCGCTGAGCCTGCTCTCCGCAACGGGAGAGGCCACAACAGTGAGAGGCCCGCGTACCACAAAAAAAAAAAAAAAAAAAAAAAAAAAAAAAAAAAATCCACAAACAATAAATGCTGGAGAGGGTGTGGAGAAAAGGGAACCCTCCACTGTTGGTGGGAATTAAATTGATACAGCCACTATGGAGAACAGTATGGAGGTTCCTTAAAAATCTAAAAATAGGGGCTTCCCTGGTGGCTCAGTGGTTGAGAGTCCGCCTGCCGGTGCAGGGGACACGGGTTCGTGCCCCGGTCTGGGGGGAACCCACATGCCCGGAGCGGCTGGGCCTGTGAGCCATGGCTGCTGAGCCTGTGCGTCTGGAACCTGTGCTCTGCAATGGGAGAGGCCACAGCAGTGAGAGGCCCGCGTACCACAAAAAAAAAAAAATCTAAAAATAGAGCTACCATATGATCCTGCAATCCCACTCCTGGGCATATATCTGGAGAAAAACATGGTGCCGAAGGATACATGCATCCCAACGTTCATTGCAGCACTGTTTACAATATCCAAGACATGGAACCAAATTATATTTTTAAAACTTCCACTTGTCTTCATTTCCTCTGTCACATTTGTAATTCAAATAAAAGTATATTTTCCTTCTGACAACTGAAAATGTCTCTTAACTAACATTTTTCTATATTTCCAAGTCTCTTTTTTCTCTGTATTGGCTGAGAGTAATTTTTCCAATACATTAAATATGTCATGTCATTCTTTAGCTTAACAATCATAAATAGTTTTCTACTAGTATTAGAAGTAAGCCCAGACTTCTTAGTATGACTGAAAATGTATGCAACTTAATGGATACATTGTTAAAGGGAAATCACAAAACTCATGGGAAAGGGTGTTTCCAAAGAGCACCCTTGATAGAAATTACTGGAAAAAATAAATCTCACCAAGTTGAAATTCTTCAATGAAACCAGTAATAGGGTTTGTTTTGGGTTTGGGGTTTTGAGGTGTGTGTGTGTGTGTGAGTGCGTGTGTGTGTGTGTGTGTGTGTGTGTGTGTGTGTGTGTGTGTGTTGGAGGGGTAGTTTTGAACATATCAGAAAATCATTGCCCAACTCTAAATATAAAAAAGGAAAATGGAACTGGAGGCCAAAACCACAGCTATGCCTGCAGTAGTGAATCCGAGTGTCCCTTAATGGACAAGTAAGTAATAATTTGCTTACTCTATAGACTAGAGTGATTAATTTAGCCAGTAAATGAAAACTAATGTTGTAAAAACTTGAATAGATATCTATTTAAAGGTATTGAATTTTTCTGAAAACAAAGGAATAAACCCAGTATACACTATAACCACTATTTTAATGCTTTTACAGATTCCTGAACAGTGCAGTGTTTACAATATAGAAAGTATCATGTGGAAAACAAAAATATTAAAATCCTCGAGGCTACTTTCTCAAAATGAGAGCAGCAGCTTCCCCTCAGGTGTGAGAATGACCAATTTGTTTGATAATTGTGGAGAGAAAGGAAGTCACCTTCTGTCAAGAAATCTTTTGTAAAGGAGAATATCATTCCTTATAGAAGTATAAGGAAGGGAAGCACATGGCTGATCTCACTACTTAGAACTGAGGGAAGGATTTCCTAGAAATTTGACCAATAACTTTTTATGTGATATAATGTATATGGAGAAAGGAGGCATGCTAACCTGTCTCATTGCTAATGTAGGAATGACACCAAGACTGGAGAGAGATGTTTGAATGGTCGGGCAAAAAAATGAAGAACTAGCCCACTTCTGTTCTCAGTTCATGAGAGGTAAAAGGATAGACCCAGTCAAGTCTACAGATCCCTAAATATGGAAAAAATTTCTATGAGCAAATAATTCATTACAGCATTTTTAATAAGAGGTCACTTGTATTCGTTCATTCAGTTGGTAAAGTCAATAGCTTATAGTTAGTTTTGACTTTTTCTCTTACATTCTTCTAGTCCAGGAGTCCCCAACCCCTGGGCCACAGACTGGTACTGGTCCACGGCCTGTTAGGAACTGGGCCGCACAGCAGGAGGTGAGTGGCAGATGAGTGAGTGAAGCTTCATCTGTATATACAGCCGCTCCCCATCACTCACATTACCCCCTGAGCTCCGCCTCCTGTCGTGTGTGTGTGTGTGTGTGTGTGTGTGTGTGTGTGTGTGTGTGTGTTGGAGGGGTAGTTTTGAACACATCAGAAAATCATTGCCCAACTCTAAATATAAAAAAGGAAAATGGAACTGGAGGCCAAAACCACAGCTATGCCTGCAGTAGTGAATCCGAGTGTCCCTTAATGGACAAGTAAGTAATAATTTGCTTACTCTATAGACTAGAGTGATTAATTTAGCCAGTAAATGAAAACTAATGTTGTAAAAACTTGAATAGATATCTATTTAAAGGTATTGAATTTTTCTGAAAACAAAGGAATAAACCCAGTATACACTATAACCACTATTTTAATGCTTTTACAGATTCCTGAACAGTGCAGTGTTTACAATATAGAAAGTATCATGTGGAAAACAAAAATATTAAAATCCTCGAGGCTACTTTCTCAAAATGAGAGCAGCAGCTTCCCCTCAGGTGTGAGAATGACCAATTTGTTTGATAATTGTGGAGAGAAAGGAAGTCACCTTCTGTCAAGAAATCTTTTGTAAAGGAGAATATCATTCCTTATAGAAGTATAAGGAAGGGAAGCACATGGCTGATCTCACTACTTAGAACTGAGGGAAGGATTTCCTAGAAATTTGACCAATAACTTTTTATGTGATATAATGTATATGGAGAAAGGAGGCATGCTAACCTGTCTCATTGCTAATGTAGGAATGACACCAAGACTGGAGAGAGATGTTTGAATGGTCGGGCAAAAAAATAAAGAACTAGCCCACTTCTGTTCTCAGTTCATGAGAGGTAAAAGGATAGACCCAGTCAAGTCTACAGATCCCTAAATATGGAAAAAATTTCTATGAGCAAATAATTCATTACAGCATTTTTAATAAGAGGTCACTTGTATTCGTTCATTCAGTTGGTAAAGTCAATAGCTTATAGTTAGTTTTGACTTTTTCTCTTACATTCTTCTAGTCCAGGAGTCCCCAACCCCTGGGCCACAGACTGGTACTGGTCCACGGCCTGTTAGGAACTGGGCCGCACAGCAGGAGGTGAGTGGCAGATGAGTGAGTGAAGCTTCATCTGTATATACAGCCGCTCCCCATCACTCACATTACCCCCTGAGCTCCGCCTCCTGTCAGATCAGCGGTGGCATTAGATTCTCATAGGAGCGCAAACCCTACTGTGAACTGCGTGTGCGAGAGATCTAGGTTGCGCGCTCCTTATGAGAATCTAATGCCCGATGATCTGAGGGGGAGCTGAGGTGGTAATGCTAGCGCTGGGGAGTGACTGCAAATACAGATTATCATTAGCAGAGAGGTTTGACTGCACAGACACCATAATAAATCAATTGCTTTCAGACTCATATCAAAACCCTATCAGTGAGTGGCAAGTGAAAACAAGCTCAGGGCTCCCACTGATTCTGCATTATGGTAGTTGTATAATTATTTCATTATATATTACAATGTAATAATAATAGAAGTAAAGTGCACAATAAATGTAATGTGCTTGAATCATCCTGAAACCATCCCCTGCACCCCGAGGTCTGTGGAAAAATTGTCTTCCAGGAAACCAGTCCCTGGTGCCAAAAAGGTTGGGGACAAGTGTTCTAGTCCATCAGCAGAGTTGGTCAGTTTTAACTTTAAACAAATTATAAACCAGATTATTTCTTTTTCACCACTAACATGCTAAGTCAAGTTACTCTGATCTCACTCCATTATGCATGGAACATAGTGAATGCTCAGTGAATTTTTAAAAAAAAATTTATTGAAAATTATGTATGCATATATTCATAGAAAGCTTATGTGAAGATGCTTCCATTTTATTTTAGTTGAAAAATAATTTAAGAGGGGATGCCCATTACTTAATGAACTTAGCACTGTCTTAACTGTATACTCTTCGCTTCTCAATAACATTTCTTATTTATGGACATAGAAATTTTGCTAATCCTCCATGGTGAATTTGGATTAGTTTCTTCTCTAGGAATTTTTCTTTCTTTTTTCCAAAGAAATGTTATTTCTCCCTCCTCTAAATCTCCATATGTACCCTCCAGTTCTATCTCTCTGTGGTGTTTAAAACTTTGTTTTCCTGACATTTGAGTTATTGTTCTGTATGTTTTTCCCCATCAGATTATAGACCCCTTGAAGACATCTCCTTTTAAATATTAAGACACAGTAGGCTAAGCTATTGTCATATTAGAATCACCTCCTCCACCAGTCTGACTTTTAACAAAACAATCATAACACACACGTACCAAATATATAGCAGCATGTATCATATTTGAATCCCCATATAGTCTTAATAGGTAAGAATTTCATATAAGAGAATGAAAGAATAAACATATGAATGAAAAAATTAAAAATTCAATGAAGAGTAAAACATTTCTATCTGGGTGAACTATAAAACTGTAAAATAAGATCGTTTACATTTTATGGTGATTCATTTTAAATTTTCATGTATGTATAAACAGGAAATGGAAGATTAAGTTTCATGTACTAATACTGATAATAATTTATTACCTGTGCATGCTATAATTAGTTTATTTAAAGAAGCCACATTATAGTCACATTAACTCACTTCAGGGTGTTTAATGTAACAATACCATACCTTGCTGTGTCTTATTACTTAAATGGAGTTACAATTTAGTTTTCTTGCTGACTATTCAATTGTATTTCCTAGACAAAGACTGATAGTAACTTACATCAAATTTTTCTTGTTTATCTAAGGAGAACATTGATCAATACCATATGAGCTGAGGCAAACTACCTCTTTGTTCCCTATCACACTGCATTTGAGCAAGAGCAAAGATATCTGGCATTTTCAAATATTGGTTCAATTCATTTTAGCACACATTGGACATCTCTGATTTGTTGTACTATGGTTGCTATTACGTGAGATTCTGAGTATGCAATCTAGTTGGGCAGCATAATATTCACTTACCACTTTGCGTGTTAGATAAGACATCACATTAATTATTTCATTTAATTCTCAAGAGAAATAATATCATTAGTAAAACAACTAGTTAAGTAGAAAGGACGGTTAGTATTAATCACAATTTATAGTTTTAGACAATGAATTCCAGAGATCCAGGACTCGAACAGTGGTGTCTCCACAATTAACACTGTGCATTTTGCACTAGAGAATATTATGCTCCAAAATTACAACATTATGTCTGATCTCCTGGTCATTTCACTATCTCAGTCAACTTCTACATGTGAATAAAGTGCCCAACATCCTACCCTGACCTCATAATTTCTTGACTATAACTTAATGCCATACACTTAACCTTGCTATCATTCTGAATGCAGAATCCATGAATGAACTTTATGCGTATACCATTTCTTGCCTTATTGGTCTCTTACACCATTAGTTCTACTCTGGCTGATCAAGCCCTTAACACTTTACATTCTCCCTATCTTTCAGCCCTTTCTTAGCTTCTCCTATTTCCTTACAAGATGATGCCATACAATAATTCACTTTAATCACTCTATGGCCAAAATCACAAATCAACTTTCCCTCTCGCAGTGTTGTGCTGCCATCTTCCAAAACCCTTCTCCAGAACAGCATTATCTGCTCAGTATGTGGGGAAATGTGTCAATTCCACTTCAAAATCATGTTCTGTGTCCTCATTTGGCCCTCACTGTTGCCATACACACTTCATTATAAACCTAGGGACACCTCTTTCACTCCCCTCAGTGTTTATTCCAAACTTGCTTTTATTCCCAGGTTCCCTCTTCTTCTTTTCCCCTTCAGGAGATGGCTTGGTGATTTTAACTCAAAGAGAAAGGGAGGTCAGGCAACACTTGAACTCCTTACTTCCCCAGCCCCATGCCTGCAGGTTATTTGTATTTCCAGTTAGTCTTACCATTAATTTTTTTTTTATTTAAGTAAATGGTTTCTCTGTACCTTTCTGAAAATAAAGATTTCACCTATATAGGGGAATTCATTTTTTTATGTTTTCTGGAAAACCTTATCTCATCTATTATCTCTTCTTAACTACATCTTCAAAGGCACTTTCCATAATGACACACTCTCTCTCTGTCTCTCTGTCTCTGTGTGTGTGTGTGTATATATATATGTATATATACACATATATATACGCATACATGTATACATATTTATGTATGTCAGCATTTACATATTCTCAAGGACTTTTAATGTTAAAAAAAAAAACCTACTTCAAGCTTCAACCTGTGGTTTCTTTCTTCTTTCTTTACTCTCCTTCTATTACTTCTCCTTTCCACCCCACTTGGAAACAGCTAGTTATCTAATAATGTTTCTCTAAAAAGCGTCAATTCTAAGTCTATCTATTTTATCTCCCATTTCCTTGTGGTTGTGATCAGTGCTACTCACTGACTATTGTCAGTACCTCCTCCTGCTAGTACAGTGGGATTATGCTTCCTGGCGTCCTAAAGCTTAGGTGTGTTGTGCCTTGCCATTGACACGCGTATCAGAACTGTCAGTGCCTTCCTATCCCCTAGGAACCCTTTGTAATTTTAGTGCACAAAGACTCCTGTGTTTTCACTGCCAAAATCCAGATCTGTAACACTCTTTAGGTCACTGGAGCCCCCAAAGCCTGGAATTTTATATCACCACAGTGGAAACCCTAAAAAAGTAGCTGGCAAGTAGCAGGGAATAATAATGCAGGTTCTATGCTCCCCTGGTTAGGATGTTTCAGGCTTGAATTGCCCAGTCTCCAGAGCTACTCTAAAGAGGAGCCAGAATTTCAGGGCACTTTGCTTGATGTTGCAACATCTCTTGGCTTCCTTTCTTTTCATTCTTACTTCCCCACCCTCCTGCTGGTTTTAGCTATGAACACTACTTATATTACTATCACATGAATCACTAACCCAGGGGCTACTTGTGGGGAACCTAAACTAAAAGAAAATATGTGTGGAATTGACATGTGTCATATTCAGGCTTAAAGAGCCTGTGCATGATTTGCCACCTATTTTTTTCCTCTACCCCAGCAACTGGCAATATTCCAGACAGTGACTGCTCTGTTGGCCTGGGGCCTAGAGTGAGGAAAATGTAGAGCAGAGTCCACTGTTAACTCACGATGGACATGTAGCATGAAAGAAAAATTCTCCTGTTTAAAGCTGCTGAGACATGCCATTATTTGTTACTGCAGCATAATCTAGCTTATCCTTATGCTATGGGCATGAGCTCACAACCCTCTTGTATCAATTTATATAATGTCAGGTTAGGCTCTGATATGCCGTGGTGATAAATTCCAGTATCCCAATGGCTTGTAATAGGAAAGATTCACTTTCTCTTATGCAGGTTTCCTCGTTTCTGGACCCATCCAAATGAAGGAGCAAACCATGAAATTCGGTGGCTGTTGTGGTGGGGGGAAACTGCTCTGAATGTTATAATGAAACTTTCAACCCTAAAGGGATACATGCCACTCCCCCTCACAACTCACTGGCCACAGACAGTAACCACAGTGGGGCCAGGAAGTGCAATCTCAACATGATCCTGGAGAAGGAGAGGTGGAAACATACAGAGAATAGCACTAATGATAAGTACAGTTTTCAACTCATCAACATCTAGTTTCTATCAAGCTACTCCCTGGATTTGTTATCACCAATGACAAATCAAGTGAACACATTTCTCCTTTATACTTCTTGAACTTTCTGTAGCACTTTGAATTGATGAATAGTTTATCTTTTATTAAATTCTATGTGTTTTTGCCTCTTGTTTTATTAAGGATGCTTTTTAGGACAAGTAATGAAAAAAATAGCACAGAGTGGTTTAAAGATTAACATGGACTGTCTCTGGTTCAGACAAGGAAAAAAAGAGAGAGACAAATCTACTACCAAATGCCTAGAACTACTGGATGCAATCAAACAAAATAAAACAATAACTTTTTTTTAATTGGATAATTTATTGACAAAGAAGAAAGTAAAAAACAGATTTTTTTATGAATTTAAGGTAGGAATATTTCCTTAAACAAGATACAAAAGTCACAAGACTTCAGGAAGGAATAGAAAATATAAACAGACCAATCACAAGTAATAGAATTGAAAATGTAATTTAAAATCTTCCACAAAACAAAAGTTCAGGATCAGATGGCTTCACAGGCGAATTCTATCAAACATTTAGAAAAGAGCTAACTCCGATACTTCTCAAACTCTTCCAAAAAACTGAAGAGGAAGGTACACTCTCAAGCTCATTCTACAAGGTCACCATCACCCTGATACCAAAACCAGACAGAGATATCAGAAAAAAAGAAAATTACAAACAAATAACACTGATGAACATAGACACAAGGATTCTTCAATATATGCAAATCAGTCAATGTGATACACCATATTAACATATTAAAGAATAAAAACCATATGATCAGCTCAATAGATGCAGAAAAATCTTTTGATAAAACTCAACACCTATTTATGATGCAGACTCTCCAGAAAGTGGGCATAGAGAGAACCTACATCAACATAATAAAGCCGTATATGACAAACCCACAGCAAACATCATTCTCAATGGTGAAAAACTGAAAGCATGTCCTCTAAGATCAGGAGCAAGACAAGGATGTCCACTCTCACCACTATTATTCAACATAGTTTTGGAAGTGTTAGCCACAGCAATCAGAGAAGAAAAAGAAATAAAAGGAACACAAATTGGAAAAGAAAAAGTAAAACTGCCACTGTTTACAGATGACATGATACTGTACTTAGAAAATCCTAAAGATGCCACCAGAAAACTGCTAGAGCTAATCAATGAATTTGGTAAAGTTGCAGGACACAAAATTAATGCACAGAAATCTCTTGCATTCCTGTAGAATAACAAAGAAAGATCAGAAAGAGAAATTAAGGAAACAATCCCATTTACCACTGTAAGAAAAATAATAAAATACCGAGGAATAAACCTACCTAAGGAGGCAAAAGACCTGTACTCAGAAAATTGTAAGACACTGATGAAAGAAATCAAAGATGACACAAACAGATGAAGAGATATACCATGTTCTTGGATTGAAAGAATCAATATTGTGAAAATGACTATACTACCCAAAGCAATCTACAGATTCAATGCAATCACTATCAAATTACCAATGGCATTTTTCACAGAACTAGTCTATGACAAAGGAGGCAAGGATATACAATGGAGAAAAGACAGTCTCTTCAATAAGTGGTGCTGGGACAGCTACATATAAAAGAATGAAATTAGAACACTCCTTAACACCATGCACAAAAATAAACTCAAAATGGATTAAAGGCCTAAATATAGGACCAGACACTATAAAACTCGTAGAGGAAAACATAGGCAGAACACTCCTTTTATTTTTTTCTTTTGTGGTACGCGGGCCTCTCACTGTTGTGGCCTCTCCCGCTGCGGAGCACAGGATCCGGACGTGCAGGCTCAGCGGCCATGGCTCATGGGCCCAACCGCTCCACGGCATGTGGGATCTTCCTGGACTGAGGCACGAACCCGTGTCCCCTGCATCGGCAGGCGGATTCTCAACCACTGTGCCACCAGGGAAGCCCAGAACACTCTGACATAAATCACAGCAAGATCTTTTTTGACCCACCTCCTAGAGTAATGAAAATAAAAACAAAAATAAACAAATGGAACCTAATGAAACTTAAAAGCTTTTGCTCAGCAAAGAGACCATAAATGAGATGAAAACACAACCCTCAGAATGGGAGAAAATATTTGCAAACAAAGCAACCGACAAGGGATTAATCTCTAAAATATACAAACAACTCATGCAGTTCAATATCAAGAAAACAAACAACCCAATCAAAAAATGGGCAGAAGACCTAAATAGACATTTCTCCAAAGAAGACATACAGATGGCTAAAAAGCGTGTGAAAAAATGTGCAACATCAAAACAACCCAATCAAAAAATGGGCAGAAGACCTAAATAGACATTTCTCCAAAGAAGACATACAGATGGCTAAAAAGCGTGTGAAAAGATGTGCAACATCACTAATTATTAGAGAAATGCAAATCAAAACTACAGTGAGGTATCACCTCACACTGGTCAGAATGGTCATCATCAAAAAATCTACAAGCAATAAATGCTGGAGAAGGTGTGGAGAAAAGAGAACCCTTTTGCACTGTTGGTGAGAATGTAAACTGATACAGCCACTATGGAGAACAGTATAGCAGTTCCTTAAAAAACTAAAAATAGAATTACCATATGATCCAGCAATCCCACTACTGGGCATATACCCTGAGAAATCATAATTCAAAATGACACATGCACACCCTAAAGTTCACTGCAGTACTGTTTACAATAGCCAGGACATGGAAGCAATCTAAATGTCTACTGACAGATGAATGGATAAAGAAGATGTGGTATGTATATACAATGGAATATTACTCAGCCATAAAAAAGGAATGCAATTGGATCATTTGTAGAGATGTGGATGGACTTACAGTGTGTCATACAGAATGAAGTAAGTCAGAAAGAGGAAAACAAATATTGTATATTGACATATATAAGTGGAATCTAGAAAAAATGGTAGAGATGAACTTATTTGCAGAGCAGAAATAGAGATGCAGACATAGAGAATAGACATGTGGACCCAGAGGGGCGAGGGGGGTACGGTGAATTAGGAGACTGGGATTGACATATATACACTGCCATGTATAAAATAGATAGCTAGTGGGAACCTGCTATATAGAACAAGGAGATCAGCTCAGTGCTCTGTGGTGACCTCGATGGTAGGATGGGGTGGGCATGAGAGAGAGGTCCAAGAAGGAGGAGATACATGTATATATATAGCTGATTCACTTCATTGTACAGCAGAATCTAACACAACATTGTAAAGCAAATATATACCAATTTTTTAAAAAAATGAATGGTAATGGCCAATATTTCAGGAGATAGGTAATAGATAGATAGATAGATAGATAGATAGATAGATAGATAGATAGATAGATAGATAGATAATGATAGATTTTCTTTGAGAAATGTTAACAGAAGAGAGAAGGAATTTGCAGATCAGATTTCCACATTTGACGGAGATATATATGGACCTCCATACTTATTGGCTGGACACATGGTTCTTCTTGGGGTAACTGTGAGAATTAAGACAGCAAAGATAGTTTAGTGCCATGATGAGGGAAGCCCTGAACTTAAACACATAAATATTTAAGTATCGTTGAAAGATCTGCAGTATTGAAACAGGGTTTCATGAATATATACATGGAAGTTTATGCTAGATAGTTAGAATGGAGTCTTCTGTTAACAGTGACAATGGAATAAAAGTAATAGTCAGTAGAACTAGTTAATTAATTGTTAAAGAAAGCTTAAAGAGAAGAATAAAGTCAACAATATCTCCTCCTTGTGTGATTGGTACTCTCTGAAGGAGTAAACGCAGGAATAGTGGTTTTGGAGCAAAAGGCTGACATGCAATTACTGAGCTAATTAAGAGTTTTCATTGGACTTTTGGGCTTCTACTTTCTGTAAGTTCTTGGACAACAGAACAAGGGAAAAAGTGCATCATCTTAATAATGATAATTTTTAAAAGGCTATAATCAGAAGATGGCGGAAGAGTAAGACGCGGAGATCACCTTTCTCCCCACAGATACATCAGAAATACATCTACACATGGAACTGCTCCTATAGAACACCCACTGAACGCTGGCAGAAGACCTCAGACCCTCCAAAAGGCAAGAAACACCCCACGTACCTGGGTAGGGCAAAAGAAAAAACAGAGACAAAAGAATAGAGATGGGACCTGCACCAGTGGGAGGGAGCTGTGAAGGAGGAAAGGTTCCCACACACTAGAAGCCCCTTCACGGGCGGAGACTGTGGGTGGCAGAGGGGGAAACCTCAGAGCCATGGAAGAGAGCGCAGTAACAGGGTGCGGAGGGCAAAGTGGAGAGATTCCCGCACAGAGAATCGATGCCGACCAGCAGTCACCAGCCCGAGAGGCTTGTCTGCTCACCCGCCAGGGCAGGCGGGGGCCAGGAGCTGAGGCTCAGGCTTCGGTCGGAAGCCGGTAGAGGACTGGGGTTGGCTGCGTGAACACAGCCTGAAGTAGTTAGTGCATCACGGCTAGCCGGGAGGGAGTCCGGGAGAAGTCTGGAGCTGCCGAAAAGGCAAGAGACCTTTTCTTCCCTCTTTGCTTCCTGGGGCGCGAAGAGAGGGGATTAAGCGCGCCGCTTAAAGGAGCTCCAGAGACAGGTGCAAGCCGCGGCTGTAGGCGCAGACACCAGAGACGGGCGTGGGACGCTAAGGCTGCTGCTGCCGCCACCAAGAGGACTGTGTGAGAGCCCAGGTCACTATCCACACCTCCCCTCCCGGGAGCCTCTGCAGCCCGGTATTGCCGGGGTCCCAGGATCCAGGGACAGCTTCCCCGGGAGAACGCGCGCCGCGCCTCGGGCTGGTGCAGCATCATGCTGGCCTCTGCTGCTGCAGGCTGGCCCCGCATCCGTTCCCCTCCCTCCCCCAGGCCTGAGCCAGGCCCCTCCCTCACCTCGGCCTGGGCCAGAGCCCCCGAATCAGCTGCTCCTTTAACCCCATCCTGTCTGAGCGAAGACAGTCGCCCTCAGAGGACGTACACGCAGAGGCGGGGTCAAGTCCAAAGCTGAACCCCAGGAGCTGTGCGAACAAAGAGGAGAGGGGGAGGTCTCTCCCAGCAGCCTCAAAAGCGGCTGATTAAAGCTCCACAATCAACTTAAAGTGCCCTGCATCTGTGGAAAACCTGAATAGACAGCGAAATATCCCAAGTTGAGGAGGTGGACTTTGGGAGCAAGATATACTATTATTTTCCCTTTTTTTCTTTTTGTGAGTGTGTATGTGTGTGCTTCTGTGTGAGATTTTATCTATATAGCTTTGCATTCACCATTTGTCCTAGGGTTCTGACCGAAGCGTTTTTTTTTTTGTTTTTTTTAAATTTTTCTTCTTAATAATTATTTTTAATTTTAATTATTTTATCCTACTGTATTTTATCTTCTTTCTTTCTTTCTTTCTTCCTTTATTCCCTCCTTTCTTCTTCCCTTTCTTCCTCCCTTCCTCCCTCCCTTCCTCCCTCCCTTCCTCCCTCCCTTCCTCCCTCCCTTCCTCCCTTCCCCCCTTCCTTCCTCCCTTCCTTCCTTATATCTATCAGTCTCTTTTAAAATTATACTATATGAGAATAGGGACTTTTAAAAAAATTGTTAAACCCCAACACTAACTGTGCCTAGAACATAATAGGAGCTCAATCAATACATAAGTCCATTAATTATTTAAATAATTATTGCAAAGACCCTGAGTACAAAGAACTTTATAGAGAGAATTTTTTTGGGGGGGGGTTGGGACCTTCCTTCCTTTCTTCCTTTCTTCCTTCCTTCCTTCCTTTCTTCCTTTCTTCCTTCCTTCCTTCCTTTCTTCCTTTCTTCCTTCCTTCCTTCCTTGCTTTCTTTCCTTTCTATTTTTTCTCCCTTTTATTCTAAGCTGTGTGGATTAAAGTATCTTGGTGCTCCATGCAGACGTCAGGATTGTGTCTCTGAGGTGGGAGAACCAACTTCAGAACACTGTTCCACAAGAGGCCTCCCAGCTCCACGTAATATCAAAGGGCGAAAATCTCCCAGAGATCTCCATCTCAAAACCAAGACCCAGCTTCACTCAACGACCAGCAACCTACAGTGCTGGACACCCTATGCCCAACAACTAGCAAGACAGGACTACAGCCCCATCATTAGAAGAGAGGTTGCCTAAAATCATAATAAGGCTACCGACACCCCAAAACACACCAAAAGACGTGGACCTGCCCACCAGAAAGACAAGATCCAGCCTCAGGCACTAGTTCCCCCAACCAGGAAACCTACTCAACCCACTGAACAAACCTTAGCCACTGGGGACAGACACCATAAACAACGGGAACTACGAACTTGCAGCCTGCAAAAAGGAGACCCCAAACACAGTAAGCAAAATGAAAAGACAGAAAAACACACAGCAGATGAAGGAGCAAGGTAAAAACCCACCAGACCTAACAAATGAAGAGGAAATAGACAGTCTACCTAAAAAAGAATTCAGAATAATGATAGCAAAGATTATCCAAAATCGTGGAAATAAAATAGACAAAATGCAAGAAACATTTAACAAGGACCTAGAAGAAATAAAGACGAAGCAAGCGATGATGAGCAACACAATAAATAAAATTTAAAATACTCTAGATGGGATCAATAGCAGAATAACTGAGGCAGAAGAACAGATAAATGACCTGGAAGATAAAATAGTGGAAATAACTACTGCAGAGCAGAATAAAGAAAAAAGAATGAAAAAAACTGAGGACAGTCTCAGAGACCTCTGGAACAACATTTAACTCACCAACATTCGAATTATAGGGGTCCCAGAAGAAGAAGAGAAAAAGGAAGGGACTGAGAAAATATTTGAAGAGATTATAGTTGAAAACTTCCCTGATATGGGAAAGGAAATAGTCAATCAAGTCCAGGAAGCACAGAGAGTCCCATACAGGATAAATCCAAGGAGAAACACACCAAGACACATATTAATCTAACTATCAAAATTTAAATACAAAGAAAACATATTAAAAGCAACTAGGGAAAAACAACAAATAAGACACAAGGGAATCCCCATAAGGTTAACAGCTGACCTTTCAGCAGAAACTCTGCAAGCCAGAAGGGAGTGGCAGGACATATTTAAAGTGATGAAAGAGAAAAACCAACAACCAAGATTACTCTACCCAGCAGGGATCTCATTCACATTTGATGGAGAAATTAAAACCTTTACAGACAAGCAAAAGCTGAGAGAGTTCAGCACCACCAAACCAGCTTTACAACAAATGCTAAAGGAACTTATCTAGGCAAGAAACACAAGAGAAGGAAGAGACCTACAAGAACAAACTCAAAACAATTAAGTAAATGGTAATAGGAACATACATATCGATAATTACCTTAAATGTAAATGGATTAAATGCTCCCACCAAAAGACACAGAGTGGCTGCATGGATACAAGAACAAGACCCATATATATGCTGTCTACAAGAGACCCACTTCAGACCTAGGGACACATACAGACTGAAAGTGAGGGGATGGAAAAAGATATTTAATGCAAATGGAAATCAGAAGAAAGCAGGAGTAGCAATTCTCATATCAGACAAATTAGACTTAAAAATAAAAACTCTTACAAGAGACAAAGAAGGACACTACATAATGATCAAGGGATCGATCCATGAAGAAGATATAACAATTGTAAATATTTATGTACCCAACATAGGAGCACCTGAATACATAAGGCAAATACAAAGAGCCATAAAAGGGGAAACTGACCGTAACACAATCATAGTAGGGGACTGTAACACCCCACTTTCACCAATGGACAGACCATCCAAAATGAAAATATATAAGGAAACACAAATTTTAAATGATACATTAAACAAGATGGACTTAACTGATATTTACAGGACATTCCATCCAAAAACAACAGAATACACATTTTTCTCAAGTGCTCATGGAACATTCTCCAAGATAGATCATATCTTGGGTCACAAATCTAGCCTTGGTAAATTTAAGAAAATTGATATCCTATCAAGCATCTTTTCCAACCACAATGCTATGAGACTAGATATCAATTAGAGGAAAAGATCTGTAAAAAATACAAACACATGGAGGCTAAACAATACACTACCTAATAACGAAGTGATCACTGAAGAAATCAAAGAGGAAATCAAAAAATACTTAGAAACAAATGACAATGGAGACACGATGAAACAAAACCTATGGGATGCAGCAAAAGCAGTTCTAAGAGGGAAGTTTATAGCAATATAATCCTACCTTAAGAAACAGGAAACATCTCGAATAAACAACCTAACCTTGCACCTAAAGCAATTAGAGAAAGAAGAACAAAAAAACCCCCAAATTTAGCAGAAGCAAAGAAATCATAAAGATCAAATCAGAAATAAATGAAAAAGAAACGAAGGAAACAATAGCAAAGATCAATAAAACTAAAAGCTGGTTCTTTGAGAAGATAAACAAAATGGATAAACCATTAGCCAGACTCATCAAGAAAAAAAGGGGG
>NC_041214.2:59549067-59549515 GCF_002837175.3 Physeter macrocephalus
GGCGAATTCTATCAAACATTTAGAGAAGAGCTAACACCTATCCTTCTCAAACTCTTCCAAAAGATAGCAGAGGGAGGAACACTCCCAAACTCATTCTATGAGGCCACCATAACCCTGATACCAAAACCAGACAAAGACGTCACAGAGAAAGAAAACTACAGGCCAATATCACTGATGAACATAGATACAAAAATCCTCAACAAACTACTAGCAAACAGAATCTAACAGAACATTAAAAGGATCATACACCATGATCAAGTGGGGTTTATTCCAGGAATGCAAGAATTCTACAATATATGCAAATCAATCAATGTGATACACCACATCAACAAACTGAAGGAAAAAAAAACATATGATCATCTCAATAGATGCAGAGAAAGCTTTTGACAAAATTCAACACCCATTTATGATAAAAAACCCTGCAGAAAGTAGGCATAGAGGGAACTTT
>NC_041214.2:59549582-59614153 GCF_002837175.3 Physeter macrocephalus
GAGAAAAAAAAGAAATAAAAGGAATCCAAATAGGAAAAGAAGAAGTAAATCTGTCACTGTTTGCAGATGACATGATACTATACATAGAGAATCCTAAGGATGCTACCAGAAAACTGCTAGAGTTAATCAATGAATTTGGTAAAGTAGCAGTATACAAAATTAATGCACAGATTCTCTGGCATTCTTATACACTAATGATGAAAAATCTGAGAGTGAAATTAAGAAAACACTCCCATTTACCATTGCAACAAAAAGAATAAAATATCTAGGAATAAACCAACCTAAGGAGACAAAAGACTTGTATGCAGAAAACTATAAGACACTGATGAAAGAAATTAAAGATGATACAAATAGGTGGAGAAATATACCATGTTCTTGGATTGGAAGAATCAACATTGTGAAAATGACTCTACTACCCAAAGCAATCTACAGATTCAATGCAATCCCTATCAAACTACCACTAGCATTTTTCACAGAACTAGAACAAAAAATTTCACAATTTGTATGGAAACACAAAAGACCCCAAATAGCCAAAGCAATCTTGAGAACGAAAAATGGAGCTGGAGGAATCAGGCTCCCTGACTTCAGACTATACTACAAGGCTACAGTAATCAAGACAGTATGGTACTGGCACAAAAACAGAAATATAGATCAATGGAACAGGATAGAAAGCCCAGAGATAAACCCACACACATATGGTCACCTTATCTTTGATAAAGGAGGGAAGGATATACAGTGGAGAAAAGACAGCCTCTTCAATAAGTGGTGCTGGGAAAACTGGACAGCTACATGTAAAAGTATGAAATTAGAACACTCCCTAACACCACACACAAGAATAAACTCAAAATGGGTTAAAGACCTAAATGTAAGGCCAGACACTATCAAACTCTTAGAGGAAAACATAGGCAGAACACTCTATGACATAAATCACAGCAAGATCCTTTTTGACCCACCTCCTAGAGAAATGGAAATAAAAACAAAAATAAACAAATGAGACCTAATGAAACTTAAAGCTTTTTCACAGCAAAGGATACCATAAACAAGACCAAAAGACAACCCTCAGAATGGGAGAAAATAGTTGCAAATGAAGCAACTGACAAAGGATTAATCTCCAAAATTTATAAGCAACTCATGCAGCTCAATAACAAAAAAACAAATAACCAAATCCAAAAATGGGCAGAAGACCTAAATAGACATTTCTCCATATACAGATTGCCAACAAACACATGAAAGAATGCTCAACATCATTAATGATTAGAGAAATGCACATCAAAACTACAATGAGATATCATCTCACACCAGTCAGAATGGCCATCATCAAAAAATCTAGAAACAATACAAAACTACAATGAGATATCATCTCACACCGGTCAGAATGGCCATCATGAAAAATCTAGAAACAATAAATGCTGGAGAGGGTGTGGAGAAAAGGGAACCCTCTTGCACTGCTGGTGGGAATGTAAATTGATACAGCCACTATGGAGAACAGTATGGAGGTTCCTTAAAAACCTAAAAATAGAATGACCATACGACCCAGAAATCCCACTACTGGGCATATACCTTGAGAAATCCATAATTCAAAAAGAGTCATGTACCAAAATGTTCATTGCAGCTCTATTTACAATAGCCAGGACATGGAAGCAACCTAAGTGTCCATCAACAGATGAATGGATAAAGAAGATGTGGCACATATATACAATGGAATATTACTCAGCCATAAAAAGAAATGAAACTGAGTTGTTTGTAGTGAGGTGGATAGACCTGGAGTCTGTCATACAGTGTGAAGTAAGTCAGGAGAAAAACAATTACCATATGCTAACACATATATATGGAATCTAAGAAAAAAAAATGTCATGAAGAAACTAGGGGTAGGATAGGAATAAAACACAGACCTACTAGGGAGGGAGATGCAAGAGGGAAGAGATATGGGAACATATGTATATGTATAACTGATTCACTTTGTTGTAAAGCAGAAACTAACACACCATTGTAAAGCAATTATACTCCAATAAAGATGTTAAAACAATTTTTTTTTAAAGGCTATAACATTCAAAGTTTAACATTTTTAGAAAAATAATATACAATCTAATTTGAGTACATTTATATTTACTTGCTTATTTTGCAACCTGAGATGACTGTTCATTTTTTTTTATTTTTTACCATTTTGAATATTATACAAAAAGTATTATTATTTGAGAAATGAAAATGCTGCAAAAGAAATAACTATTTGAAGTAAAATTGTAAATTTGTTCTTAAAAACCGATATGTATGTATAAATATGTTTATCTAATAATTTTTTAAAATAGGAATAAAATATTTTCAAGTTGAAATATTTTACATAAGTAACAACTATAGTTAAATATATATATATTACTTAGGATATACAGAGCTCAACTGCAGTTTTGAAGATGCACTTTTTCTTCTCACACTTCTAAGTCTTTGAGGTATGTGTAGATTTAATACTATTAACTGCAATCGCAATGTTCAATTAATTGTGTCATTCTCTCTGTTCTTTTTCAAATATGCAGCCCTACTGAAAACCCTCTAAGAGCCAGCCCAATTAAGGAAGAGAGGAAAATGATTAAGGGCAGAAATTATATGAAACAGAATCACAGAAATTCTGTATTCTCTCATGTGAAGAGTTTCACTTGCTTCTGTTCCTCCATGAAGTAGAGTTCAGGAGATTCTTGATGGTTTTAATGTATTAGACTTTGGAAAATATTTGTTCTTTTATTTCTGAGTAAGAGGTAAGAAATCATTTTATATTGAAATAAGTCATTTGTATTTATTATATTTATATAATAATGATATTTCAATAGAATCACTCTTCTTTAGATGTCTTGAAGTATATACTAACTTGTTCATATATATATTTATATATATATAATATATATATTTATACATTTTTTAATATGTCTTCATGACTAAAGATTTTCTGCTTACAATGAGCCAAAATGTTAGAAGCACGTTTGTCATTTTTTACAGGAAAAATAAATAATACAAAACAAACTCTGAGAAAGATAGAAAGCAAATCCCAGTCTTCATATACCTATCTTTGTTAAGCACATTTGCCTGCTTTTTTTCCCCCTATTCATTCTTAAAGCTTTTTTCAACACTCCTTCTTCTCCCTCTCAGGGTCAAGTACAGCCATAAACTTTGTAGGTCCCCAAATTAATTTTTTTCATTCTCCAGTTCATCATCTATCTCATTGTTGATTGTCCAAAAATAACATGATGTGCACATTTGATGTTCATTTTTAGGAGTGAAATGATTGTAATCCATTTCCCTTTTATAGTATTTTAAGAAACATGTGTCTTAATTATATTTGAGCAGAGCAATGAAACAAGGATTTGAACAATTTGTAGAAATAGTATTTTAATGAAAAATCCTCTGAATGAAATGTGGCAATTTCTGATATAGTTATTTAACAACAGAGAGTGCTCACTATGAATGGTAGGCATGTTCTTGATACTTTATAGGTATTGAATCCTTACAATGATTTTTTTGGAGTAGATGCTGATACTATCCACATTTTACAGACAAAATTGAGACACAGAGATGTTAGGTAATTTTCTCAAGGTCACACAGCCAGTGTGTGGCCATGTCAGGATTTAACTCTAGACAACTTGGGTCCAGATTTCCTATGCTGTGCTGCCTTTCCAGTGAAGTGCCTTCCATTCTACTTCATTTAGTGTTTTCATAAAAATTAACAGGTGATTGTTAAGGAAAAACTGTGCTTCTCCTATACTACTCACACAGAATAGTTCTGTGACCAGATGGATGGGTTTTACAGACATCAAGCAATTTTGCAACAGGAGCTGGGTGTTCTACACTTTAACTCAATTCTAATGCTATATATATGGAGATAGCAAAAGATTCCACAGGTTAAGGCCTTAGTCTTACAAAACTCCCCCTTTTCCTTTCTTCTGCTTACTTTTCGTTTCACTTGATTTTTTTTAAGATTCTTAAGGTGGAACCTGAGATCACTGATTTGAGACCTTTCATTCTATTATAGTCAGTTTTATAAATTTCCTTCTACATACTGCTTTAACTGCATCCTACAAATATTGATATTTTGTCGTGTTTTTATCTCAGTTGAAATACTTTCTAGTTTCCCCTTTCATTAATTCTTTGACACAAGTGTTATTTCAGAGTGTATTTATTCCCAAACACTTATGTATACTCCATATTTCTTACTGCTGTTGACTGTCTTCCTTATTCTATTGTGGTTGGAGAAATGCATTTGTATGAATTGGTTCTTTTAAAATTCACTGAAGCAAATATAATGGCCCCAGAATATGCTCATTTTGGTAAATGCTCTGTGCACTTGAACAGACTGTGGTATATACTGCTGTTTTACATGGAGTGTTCTGTGAAGTTCAATTAGGTGAAAATGGTTGACAATATTATTCAAGTATTCCATATCCCTACCGATTTTCTGTCTACCTTTCTTACTCATTATTGAGAGAGAGGTGTTGTAATATCTGAAGATAACTGAAAATTTGTCTATTTTCTTCCCAGTTTTTTTTTTTGCTCCATGCATTTTCAAACTCTCTTATTAAATGTATAAGTGTTTAGAATTGCTATATAATCTTGACAAATGGAACATTTCATTGGTATCAAATAACTCTCTTTATGCCTCTTAATATCCTGCTCTCAGAAATGTATTTTGATTAAATTAACAGAGCACTCCAGGTTTCTTCTGATATAGTTTGCCTTTATCTGGTTTTCTACTTTTCATCTGTTTGCATCTTTATATTTTTTTAATCTCTTTTATTTTTTTTTAATTAAAAGAATTAATTATTTTATTTATTTATTTTTGGCTGCGTTTGGTCTTCATTGATGCGCGCAAGCTTTCTCTAGTTGTGGCGAGCAGGGGCAACTCTTCATTGCAGTGCACGGGCTTCTCATTGTGGTGGCTTCTCTTGTTGAGACACACGGGTCCTAGGTGTGCGGGCTTCAGTAGTTGTGGCTCACGGGCTCTAGCGCACAAGCTCAGTAGTTGTGCACATGGGCTTATTTGCTCTGCAGCATGTGGGATCTTCCCCGACCAGGGCTTGAACCCGTGTTCCCTTCATTGGCAGGCAGATTCTTAACCACTGCACCACCAGGGAAGCTCTATTTGCATCTTTATATTTATAGTAAATTTCTTATAGGCAGAATATAATGGTACCTTACTTTCCTCTCCAGTCTGACAATCTAAGCCTTTTAATTATGCCTATTTTGTTCTTTTTTAAAATTTTGATTTGCAAAAAACTCCACATCACTTATTTCAACCTTTATCCAAAAATGTAAAAAATGTTAAAACTATGTAGCCCTGAGCTTCAGATGCTGATCTACAACCTCAGAGGCCAGTAAGGAGAGAGCGTCAGTATGACAATCTATGCCTTTTTATTAAAGTGTTTGTATTATGAATTATTACTAAGATTATTGATATGATTTTGTCTAAATCTACTATATTACTACTTACTCTCTATTTGACCCACCTTTCCTTTGTTTTCTTTTTCTTCTTTTTATGCCTTCTTTGAATTAATTGTATATTTTTTTATGATTCCTTTTCTCTTCTCCTGGTCTTTGTGCTACTGTTGTCATAACATTTTAATTCTATGTGTCGTAAACCCACAACACATTGTTATTTTTAGTTGAAAGAGTAAATTATCTTTTAAAAACAGCTTTACTAAGATATAATTTACACAGTATAAGATTAGCCCATTTAAAATTTAGAATTTAATATTTTTAGTTTATTTACAGAATTGTGCAACCATCACCATAATCCAATTTTAGAACATTCTCATCACCTTATAGAGAAACCTCATGCCCATTAGCAGTCATTTAACATTCCCTGCCCTAGCCTCACTCAATGATCTTTTAAAGAGATTTAAATAATAATAATGAGAAGAAAAGTGCCATTTTATTTAGCCACATAATTACCATTTCTGATGTTCTTCATTCTTTTGTGAGGAGGTGGACTTCCTACAACATTTTTTGCAGTGCAATTCTGTTGGTGTTAAAATCTTTCTGCTTTTGTATTTATAAAAATGTATATTTTGCTCTTGTTTTTGAAAGGTATATTGCTGGGTATAGTATTGTGTGTTAATAGGTTTTTGGTTTTTTTTTTTTTTCTTTAATTACTTTAAAGTAAAGTAACCATCTTCTGGCTTGCATTCTTTCTGATGAGAAATCTGTTGTCATCTTTAATTTTGTTCCTCTTTTGCATTGTGCCTTCTTTCTGTTCTGCTTTCAAGATTTTCCCTTTATCACTGATTTTGAGAAATTTGATTATTACGTGCCTTAATGTAGTTTTAGTCCTGTTTTTATACGTAAGTTTGTAGGTTTTCATCACATTTGAAAAAAATTTTGACTATTAATTTTTTAGTCCCCCATTTTCCTCTCCTTTGAGGATTTCAATCACACATATGTTTAGCTTCTTGATGTTTTATCATACCATACTGAGGCTGTTTTTTGTTGTTTGTTTTGAGTTTTTTTTTGTCACTATTTCATCTTGGATATTTCTATTGCTAGGTCCACAAATTCACCAATATTTTCTTCTGCATTTTCTAATCTACTAATTCCTCCAAGTATGTATCTTAGACATAGTATTTTTCATATCTAGAAGTTCCATTTTTTTAAGTATATATCTTTCATGTCTCCATTTAACATATTCAGTCTTTACGTTAGTTTTTTGAATATATGGAATGCAGTTAAAATAATGATTACAGTTTTATGTACTAATTTTTATCATCTTTGTAATTTCTGGGTTGGTGTGATGTAATCTATTTTTCTCTTAATTATGGATCTTATTTTCTACTTTTTTTTAATTCTCAGTAATTTTTGATTGGATGCCAGACATTTTGAATTTTTATCTTAAGAGTTAAATATTTTTGCATATCTATAAATGTTCTTTAGTTTCATGGTTGAACAAGGTTAAATTACCTGGAGAGTGTTTGATCCTTTCATGTCTTGCTTTTAAATTTGTTAGGCAGGATTAGTGCAGCATTCTGTGGCAAGACCTTTCTGAGTACTCTACCTGATGGACATGAATTATTAGGTTTTTCATTCTGAATAGTAGGACCAGGCTCTACACCCAGACATGTGTAAGCTCCAAGGCTCTTCTCATTAAACCTTTCAGGGTTTATATTTACTGACCTTGAATAATTTCCTCAACTCATGTACTATCAGTACTCAGCTAAATATCAGAGGGGCCCCCCTGCAGATATCTGGAGTTCTCTCAGTGGCATCTCTCCACTTCCTGGTATTCTTTCCCAGGAGGGAACCACTTTGGTGTATCTGGACTCCTGGCTCCATCTTCTCAATTCAGAGAGTCTACCAAGCTCTGCTTAGATTATTCCCGTTTACACACCATTTTGAAACTGTCCCAAGGCAGTAAGTACTGAGGCATTTGTTGGACTCGTTTCGTTTATTTCTCATCTCTCAGTAGACCTCTGATGCCCCTTGGTCAATTGTCCTAAAAACCAGTGTTTTATATATTTTTTCTGCATGTGAGATTATCTTTTTCAAGTTTGTTTCAGGCAGGAGCTTAAATTCAGTCCTTATTATTCCATCTTGGCCAGAAGCAGAAGTCTCACAATGTAGTTTTCATCCATCAAAATACAGAGAAAAAAACAAAAGCAAAAGACTATGTGATTTATGTCAAAGTGTGTTCTTCCTATGTTTTCCACTAAGAGTTTTACAGTGTCTGGTGTTACATTTAGGTCTTTAATCCATTTTGAATTTATTTTATGTATGGTGTTAGGGAGTGTTCTAATTTCATTCTTTTACATGTAGCTGTCCAGTTTTTTCAGCACCACTTATTGAAGAGGCTGTCTTTTCTCCATTGTATATTATTTCCTCCCTTTTCATAGATTAGGTGACCATAGGTGCATGGGTTTATCTCTGCACTTTCTATCCTGTTCCATTGATCTATCTTTCTGTTTTTGTGCCAGTAACATACTGTCTTGATTACTGTAGCTTTGTAGTATTGTTTGAAGTCACGGAGCCTAATTCCTCCAGCTCTGTTTTTCTTTCTCAAGATTGCTTTAGCTATTTGGGGTCTTTTGTGTTCCCATACAAATTGTAAAATTTTTTGTTCTAGTTCTGTGAAAAATACCCTTGGTAATTTGATAGGGATTGCATTGAATCTGTAGATTGCTTTGGGTAGTATAGTCATTTTCACAATATTGATTCTTCCAATCCAAGAACATGATATACATTTCCATCTGTTTGTGTCATCTTTGATTTCTTTCATCAGTATATGTCCATCAACAGAAGAATGGATAAAGAAGAGGTGGCATATATATATATATATATATATATATATATATATACAATGGAAAATTAGCCATAAAAAGGAATGAAACTGTGCAATTTACACAGACATGGATGGACCTAGAGACTATCATACAGACTGAACTAAGTCAGAAAGAGAAAAACAAATATCATATAATATCACTTATATGTGAAATCTAGAAAAATGATACAGATGAACTTATATGCAAAGCAGAAATAGAGACATAGATGTAGAGAATGGATGTATGGATACCAAGGGGGAAGGGGGAATGGGATGAATTGAGAGATTGGGATTGACATATATACACTACTATGTATAAAATAGATAACTGAGGAGAACTTACTGTATAGCACAGGGAACTGTACTCAGTGCTCTGTGGTGATCTAAATGGGAAGGAAGTCCAAAAAAGAAAGGATATATTTGTACATATAGCTAATTCACTTTACTGTACAGCAGAAACTAACACAACACTGTATAACAACTATACTCCAATAAAAATTAATTCAAAAAAATACTATGTGTATTGTTAAGAGGCTTTAAAAAAGTAATCTTGAATTGTTTAAATAAATTATGTCCATCTACTCTGTATCCTTACATATAACCATGAATTTAGTTCAGAGAAGAAATTATCCTCAAAGAAACTTATGTTAAAGTTTATCATAAAGCTTTGATTATAACCCTATAATGTCTTATTGTTTAATCTTCAACCATTGTGACTTCCATTCTCATTCTTTCCATTATTACATTGATTCCTGGCCATTGACTTTTGTGTGAATTGGGTTCCAATACCTCTTTCCAACACAAACCATGCTGTTTTACATACACTTAGTTTCTCTTTCTCCCAGTTGATGACCTATTATTTACTTTCATATTTCTTTGGGTCTTTCATCTATCATCTTCTCAAGCTTCTTGTTTTTGAAGACATATTTTTGTTTAGTCCTGCCTCTAACTCAATAGGGGGACTGAAAAAAATCAATATTTTCTATCTGGAAATGTTGACCAATCACCTATTTTCAGAACAAAAACTAAACAGTAGTGAGGATGAGAACACCTGCCTAGTTAGCTGAATCAATCTGATGAACTCAGCAACCACAAGGCAGGAGATATTGATGTCAATTTGCCTTCACTTTCTGGCTGGTGATATCATGTGAGTAAAGGCAGATTATTTCTGAGATAACTAATTTATAAATAGGGTAGATTAAAAATTGTAGAAATCCGGAGAGTATTTTGTTTGGCCTAATGTTTGGTTAGATTTTTCAGATTTCCCTTTAACGGCAGAAATAGGCCATGTCAAAATAAAGCAGAACAAAACAAAAAATAGTCCAGTTATTTCCTAAAACTGGCATAAAGTGAATTAAACAAGAACTTGCATAACAAATATTAGCAACAAGAGAAATGAGATTTATCATTAGTTCAAAGGAACGAGGATAAAACTAGAAATAGGATTGAAAATTAAGTGCTTGAGGGTCATATCAATTCAAAAACAAACTGGTTTTACACACTAAAAACAAGATGGTATAAATGAGTTGAGAGACTCCTGATAATATTTATTGTGTTTCTGTGTGAGACACCATAACTCAACTGATCAGGTATTGACTTGGTGGTGACTGGAATTAAAAGCAAACATCTTTGTAGAAAATCTGATAGAATATACAAAAAGACACTATAACTACTAAGTGAGGCTAGTAAGATTATAGGATATAAGGTTAATATACAAAAATTATCTGTATACCTATATACTAACAATGAACTATCAGAAATTGAAATTTAAAAATCAGTGTCATTCTAATAGCATCCAAAAAATGAACTCTTTAAGGATAAACCTGGCAAAAGATGTACAAAACCTGTACAATGAAAACTACAAAACATAGTGCATATAAAAATTAGAGAAAATCCAATTAATGGACTGGATGACTATTGTTAGGTTGCCAGTTCTTTCCAAATTGATCTATTGAATATATATTCAGGGTAATATCAATAAAAATCCCAGAAAGTCTTTCTTGTAGAAATTGGTAAATTGATTCTAAAGTTCGTTTAGAAACATAAAGGTCCTAGAAGAGTCAAAGCAACTTTGATTTAAAAAAAGAAAAAAGTTGGAAGCTTAACATTACTTTATTCTAAGAATTATTATAAAGCTACTGTAATCAAAACAGTGTGATATAGGCATCAAGATAGACAAATAGATCAATGGAAGAGTAGAGTCCAGAAGTATACTCAGATATACGGACAAATAATTTCAAAAAAATGCAGATAGAAAAGTCTGTGGAGAAATGACAGTCCTTCCAAAATATGGTGCTGGAACAATTAGATATTCTTATGCAAAAAATAAACTTCAATCAATCCATAACTCACATTGTATGCAAATATATCTAAATAGATTATAATATTAAATGTGAAAAGCAAAACTATTAAACTTCTAGACTTAAACATAAGAAAAAATCTATGTGACCTTGGATTAGGCAAAGAGTACTTAGATATGACACTAAAAATATGATTTAAAGAAAAAAATAATAATCAGACTTTAAAGAAAGTAAAAACACTTTGCTCTTTGAAAGACATTGTTAAGAGAATAGAAAGATAACCCATAGACTAGAAGAAACTGTTTGCAAAGCATAATCTGCTAAAGGAGTATTATTCAGATCATATATATATATATATATTCATAATGCCTATATGATTAACATAAGCCATTTTATATATGCATATATATAAAATCTCAATACTACTCTATTTATCTTAACACTCTATACTAAGATAACAAACTAATTACGAAAGGCAAAAGATTTGAACAGACATATAACCAAAGATTTATGAGTGTCAGATAAGTACATGAAGAGATACTGAGCATCATTAGTCATTAATAAAATTAAAGCTTAACCATTTATCACTACTCACTTTATAGATGGCAAAAATTAAAAACACTGACCATATCAAGTGTTGACAAAGATATGAAGAACTGAAACTCTCACACATGGTGGTGGAAATGCAAAACAGTATACCTATTTTGGAAAATAGTTTGACACTTTTTTAAGTGTCCACCCTAGACTTACCATATGTCCTAGTCATTCTATTCCAAAGTCATCATCAAAGAGAAAAAAAAAGGTATGTCTATATAGAGATCTGTGCAAGGATAATCACAGCAGCTCGATTTGTAATAGTCCAAAATTGGAAAAAATTCAAATGACCACCAATAGGTAAATGAATAAGAAATCCTGATACATCTACACAAAGGAGTATTATTCAGGGAAAAAGAAGCAACTATTGCAATATGAATCTCAAAATAATCATGCTGTGTGAAAGATACAATATAAAATGTATACTGTGGAGTGTAAAATATTAGAAAAATACATAATTACAGAAAGCAGCTAATTAACTAGGCATGTTGGGGGATCAGGTCAGAGAGGAAATGAGGACAAATGCAAATGAGGAAATTTTGGAGTTGATATGTTCAAAATCTTAATTGTGGTCATAGTTTCACAAGTGTATACATGAGTTAAAACATATCAAATCATACACTTTAGATGTAAGCAATTAATTATGCATCAATTATATCTCGATAAGGTTGTTAAATATATATTTTTAAATCTTGTGATTAAACTGATGGGATTTGGAAGAGTTTAGTTTACATTTCCATGAAATAAGAAAAACTAACATGACATCACCATATGATAAGGCCAAAGACAAGGTAAATGCAGAAAATGTTTGCCATACAAGTTCTGTATTCTTTCTGAAGGTGACTACAGCTAAAGTAAAGAGGTGAAGAAAATCAGTTCAAAGATTCATCATGCCTATACGATTAACATAAGCCATTTGTTTAAGATAAATCCAATTTTTCCTGGGTTTTTTTTAGACTTATTTCCTGTAGTTTGTCAAAAACAAAGATTTTGTGTAATGTGTTATACTGCCAGCAATACATTAATTACTGTAAAAAATATAATATAAAAAATATATAGTTTCTAATAGCATCATTTAGTGCAGGTTAGAGACAACATCAGTTCTGCAGAGACCATTCTACAATTAATTAAATGATGCAAAGGAAACATGGTTTACATCCACACTGAGATGGGGGATGGGGGTGAGAAGCTTCAAGGAATGTACGACTTTATTTCAGGGAATAGTTCTAGTAATTATTACTTGATATAAATCTTACAATAATTATTAGACATCATATAAATTGAGATTATAAGTGATCATATAAATTACATCAATGAAGTACCCCTCAAGGAAAAATTTAGAATCATGTAACTTTGCCAAGTTGCCAAGATAAAGATTTTGCAAAATATACTTACAGATAATGAAATAACTGATTTGCTAGAGTTCTGTTAGTTACAAATCAATTGAATGACTATCTCTCATTTGTATGTCCAAAGAAATTTTTAAAAAATTCTTGCGTTTTCATTATTTCATGCTACAATTAGGTAATCATGAAATTACACTAATTTTTATTCTAAAAATAGTATTCACATTTAGAAGACTATCTCTTGGTTAAGGACCACCAATCTATTCAAGTAAATCTATGGTTTGAAGACAAAGAAATGCATACTTTTAAAGGAGAATTTTTTAAAATAACATACCACTTTTACTGATTTTGATTCAGTAATATTAATGTACAAATTTTGTCTCTCTATCAATATCAACTGCCTTAAGGAATTCATGTAATTTAGATGAAAAATTCCACGTGGTCAAATAGTGAGAAAAGATAATGAAAATTGTAAACTATATGTTTGTTCTTAACAGATGTATTTAGTAGTAATCAAGAGTATAATCATGGTGAATTGTTCATTGTGCCTGAAGCTTGCCAGATTCACATACAGAATACTGACTGGTAGGAAATCTTTTCTTTTAGTAAGCTAATTAGTTTGTACTTTTAAGAGGAAATGGAGAGCATATATTTAAGTTTTAATATTGATTCAACCTTTACTCAGGGTTCAATTTCATTAGAAAGACATTAGTATATGAGGATTCGAAATGGAAAATCATCTGATTTTCTTTGTGAGGTATTCTTATGAAAATTAACTAAGAAGCTCAAGTTTTCCCATTTCTTAGAGTTGGGGTGGAGTTTGTGGGAGATGATGGTATCAGCAGAGAGACCATACTATGACTCACCAAAGCCAGCTGTCTCCTGGGCTCAAATGACCCACTGTGATAGTCATGTGAGTTTTCTGTAGAGGATGACATGTTTGTATAATTTGCCAAAGACCTCTCCACGACTCTTGTCTTTATGCATGTTCAGGGCCTCTGAGGAAAATTGCTTGTCTTGACAACAGGAAGATTCAAGCTGAGTCTCTCTTCTCGTTCTAATCTTGTTCTTGGCTTTCAATCAAACACATAACTTGGTACTTACAGTTTATGTAGCACACCTAGATCCCAGAGTTTATACAACAATGGATTCTTAAAACTTCACCATTGTTTACCATAAAATGTTATTTCTACACCAAATTTCTCACTTAAGTTCAAATGTCATTTTATTTAACATGGAGGAATTGTCATTTATTCATGTTAAATAGATCAAATTAGAAAGTTTTCCTATTCACTGCTTAATTTTGTTTCAAACTCCTTAAACTTTTTAAAATTACACTATTAGATAGTTTGTGAGCAAATTCACCTTCAATGCTGCCGGCAGATAACAAGTTAATATACAAATGGAAAGTCCCACCGTGCTGGGATACTGTGACATTTTAATGCCAACCAAAATATATTGGGGCTTCGGGGATCTTGCAGCATATGAGAAACTTACAAATTTCCAGCACCATCCTAGCCTAATAAAGACAAATTCAAAGAACAAAAGAAATAGAAAAGCCAGTCCGTTTTCTGATTTGTAGGAATTTTCTTATTCCTATCAAATTTGACCAGAACTTACAATAATACTGACTTTTAATTAACATTGAAAAACAATTTCCGGGAAAAAAACTTTAAAAACAGAAAAATATAAAAGAAGAACGCAAAGCAAAGATATATTATTCTCACAAAGGAAAATAACTCACATCCTATAAATTCATTAATTTAGCCAGGCTACCTAGACTGAGTTGTTTTGTTTCTTGATTTCCAGAGAAAAAAATAACATTTTAGACCGTGTTTTAGAGCATGGTAGTGCATTCTAAATTATTTCTTTTAGTCATGGAATTAAGATTGGCTATTGAATGGTTATTAAATATGTGAGCTGTTACATTTTAAGACATTTTACTCACGAATTCGTTGGTATAGACATTTTTTGTCCTTAATTTGTGTCCTTGATTACAAATTTCTCATGGAAAAACATTCACATCTCATATTTTTATAATCCCAGCCCCCGTCTGTCTCCCTGCTTGAAGCATAAATGTCTCCTAATTGTCCCCATGTGTAGTCGTTCTTCCTCCAGTTTACATCAAAATAATCTTCCAAAAGTTGAGCTGTAATCCCATTACTTCCCCACTGTGGGTGAAATAGAGAAGACCTAAATGCCATCACCTAACTCGGAGTACTGTTTTAGGTCCATGCCGTTTCCCCAGAGATAAACTGTAGGCAGGGAATCAATACAGATGGAATCAGCCTAAATTCACAGTTAGAGTCCTTGACAAGCCTAGCACCAGCTTGAAGTGACCAAGTGGAGAATTAGTCACACAAGGGAATTAGTTCAGTAGGTACCTCAAAGAGCCTATATAAGTAATTTTGGATTCCAAGAACTTTAGAGTAAGCTGCCCTCAATTGTGTCCAGCTGTATTAGTCTCTACAATATCACATTAAGGCAGGCATGGGATTTTTCCAAAGTTAGAAGATTTTTGTAATTCATTTCTCTGTGGCTGTGTAACAGAGTTTGTGAGGCAGCATGGAGAAATCTGCCAAAAAGCAGAAGCAGCCGCAGTGAATTGAGATTTTATGCTTTAAAGGAGGTTCCTGACTTCCTTCTCAAAAAATTAAAAATACACATAATCATCTATGGATAATGTGTAGATTTTTTTCACCCTCTTTAAAAGTCTTGTATGACTTTCACCATAACTCTAAATGTGTGTTGTGATTTAGTTAAAGTGAACAGGTAGTATTCCTGATGTAGTCTCTGATATTCACTACCTCCACATATTCAAATACATGCTACATATATGAACTTTGGTACAACATTTGGAGTATAGCACATATTTATTCATGACTCTAAATAGCCTTTCTCAACCAGGGTTCTGAGAAAACTAAGCACTACTAACTTTTTCTCAGTTCTCCCAAGGAAGGTACATAGATAGTGCCATCTAGATGCATAAAAGATGAGTTAATTTATTAAACACAATGAATGCCTCAAACATTAGGGAAATTGTGTCATGGAAACTCAGTTGAGAAGGTTTGTTTTTGAAAGCAAATTAAATCCAACTTGAGCAGCAATTTTCAAAAACAGAAGAGAAATCTAATGTCAGTTATTTTGATACTTCTTTAGGTCTACACAGGTGGACTCTTTGGAGACACTAGGGTTTACCAGATGTCACTGCAGCTTCATTTTTTTCCCTGCAGTCATGCATACTGCCATCAAAAACTCCTGGTGGTTATCCTCCATCTGAAGTGTTATTTATTTATTTTTTTGATTGTAGTAAAACATAGCATAAGACCTACTCTCTTAACGAATTTTTAAATGCACAATATTATGGACACATTTTGTTAAACATAGGTACAATGTTGTATAAGCACAATGTACGTTTGGAGCTGATCTCCAAAACTTATTCATCTTGTATAACTCGAACTTTGTACCCATTGAATAGCAACTCTCCATTTCCTCCTTCCCACAGCCCCTGGCACTATTCTACTCTCTGTTTCTATAGGTTTGACTACTTTAGGTATCCCATGTAAGTGGAATCATGCAGTATTCATTTCTGTGACAAATAACCCAGTTTAAAGAATGCCAAAGGACTCGAATAGACATTTCCAAAAGACATACAAATGGCCAAATGGCATATGATAAGATGCTCAATATCACTACTAATCAGGGAAATGCAAATCAAAACCACAGTGAAATAACACCTCACACCTATTAGGATGGCTAGTGTCAAAAAAAAAAAAAAAAGATAAGACATAACAAGTGTTTGTGAGGATGTGGAGAAATTAAAATCGTTGTGAACTATTGGTGAGACTGTAAGATTGTGCAACTGCCAAAGAAAACAGTATGAAGTTTCCTCAAAAAATTAAAAATAAGACTACCAGATTACCCAGCAATCCCACTTCTGAATACATATGTAAAAGAATTGAAATGAGGATCTTGAGAAGATATCTGTACTCCCATGCTCATTGCAGTGTTATCCACAATAGGCAAGATATGGAAACAACCTAAATATTCATCGGTAGATGAATGGATACAAAAATGTGGCATATCTATATCCAATGGACTATTATTCAGCCTAAAAAAGAAAGAAATCCTGCCATATGTAACAATATGGATGAACATGGAGGACTTTACGCTAAGTAAAATAAACCAGTCAGTGAAGTGGTTTTTAATTCTTGACCTAGCCAGTGGGCTATGCTGGCTTCTCTGCTGCCCCTTGCCATGTTGAGCTACAAGTGGTTTTTTTGTATCTTTTAAGGCCATGAATCTTGCTGACTATTCATGGAAATACTCCCTCCATCTCCTTAAAGATACTCCTTAAAGGGAATTTCCTGGCTGTCCAGTGGTTAGGACTCAGTGCTTTCACTGCCACATGGTGCAGCCAAGAAAAAAAAAAAAAAAAAAAGATGATTCTTAGAAGTGCTCCATTCTATAAACCTGTGATCCATAAATGACTTATCTTTGTCCTATAGGATTCAATGTTAGCAAAAAATCAAGTTTCTTTCTCTTGTTCATCAAAAGTCTCATTTCCTTTCTCCAACTACTTGGTTGTTTTATGAACCGAGACTCTAAAATCAGTAAGCCTTATTTAGGAGCTTCCTTCAGGATGATTTACTAGGTCTTCACAGTTTGTCCTTTCTGGCTTTGAATTAAAAAAATTGTTTAAAAAAATTGTTTACTCCTATTGTGGGTAGATAAATTTTTCAACTTGAGTAAATTCATCCTAAGAGGTAGGCTCTCTCTTTTATACATAATACAGCAAAAATGCTCAAAAATTTTGGGTTGAAAAAATACATAAGAAATTGCAAAATGCTTGATGATATCTGAAATAGAGTTCAGGGCTGCATTATTATTTTAATTTACCATGCTGGCCCCAGGGACATGTTGGGCATTACCACATTGAAAACAACTTGGTTTTTTTTGTGTGTGTTTATTTTTGTTTTGTTTTTTAATCAGCTTGTTTTTCACTTAAGTTCAGAAATGTTGCCTGATCCTTCTTTGAGTCTAACTTTGACAGCTAACACGAAACATACTGCTCATTTTTTAGCTAACATGAAACATGCTGCTCATTATTTAGCTTTTGTTTTCACTTCACTCTGTATTTATGAAACTTGGTTCCATTTTCCATGCCATTATTTATGAAAGTTTAGAAAACACTTCTGGTATCCTAGGTTTCTTTAGGTAAGCATCCTTCTTAATTTGATTAATTCTTGGGACTGTTTTCTTCTGGCATTCACACTGAAGCAGTTCTATCCTTAGATTTATTCTCAATCTTGAAGTATTAAAATCCAGTTGTAGGGACTGTGTTTATTCACTCCTGTATTATCAGTGTCCAGTTCAGTACCTGGTAGAAATGTTTAGTTTGCATTTGATGGTAACAAAATTTTCCCCCTCTCCAAAAGCCATTATTTACATTTTTAGTTTTAATTACTTTTTATCATTTAAATAACCAATTTAACCTAACATTAAGAAAAAGTAAATAATCTGAGGAATTTGTTGGTTCAAGGGCAGAACAGTTTCAACCTTGGCAGTGTCAGGAGATGATACATGACTTGGGATAACTTTTTTTAATGAGAGACACAACTAATATACGGAGAAAACAGGGACATCTAGACATAAAAATGTACCTATAGCATAGACATTGAATAAGGCAAAAAATTTGAACAGAAGGTGTATGTTTAAACTGTCAAATAGAGAAAATCATTTCATGAGCTACCATCAGTTATTAAATTATAGCAGGTGTTCATTATAGAATGGTATTTTGTCCCACACTACATCATGTAGAAATCTGAAATTTGTCTTTTTGTGTTGGCACCTTGGGTGGACAAATTTTATGCTCCAAAATAATGATTTATGTATTGACGATCTCAAATGCTGGTAAGGATGTGGAGCAACAGGAACTTTCATTCATTGCTGGTTGGAATGCTAAATGATGTAGCCACTTTGGAAGACAGTCTGCTGGTGGCTTACAAAACTAAATTTATCAAGAATAAATTATGATGAAATAGATATTCTAAACATACTGGATATTAGTAAAGTGATTGAATCAGTAATCAAAACAAAGCAAAAAGTCCAGGACGAGATAACTTCACTGGTGAATTCTACCAAACATTCAGAAAATAATTAATACATATCCATTTCAAACTCTTCCAAAAAAATAGAAAAGGAGGGAACTCTTCCATACTCACTTTATGAGGCCAGTATTACCCTGATACCAAAACCAGACAAGTACGCCACAAGAAAAGAAAATTACAAGCCAATATCCTTGAACATAGATGTAAAAATTCTCAACAATTGTCAACAAACTGAATTCAACAGTACAGTAAATGGATCATACACCATGATCAAGTGGGTTTTATTTCGGAAATGCAAGGATGATTCAACATCTGCAAATCAGTCAATATGATACATCACATTAACAGAAGGATAAAAATCATATGATCATTTCAATAGATGCAGAAAAAGTATTTGACAAAATGCAACATCAACTTTTGAAAAAATTCTCCTCAACAAAGCAAGTATAGAGGAAATGTACCCCAACATAATAAAGGCCATATATGACAACCCTCAGCTAACTCAATGATGAAAAGCTGAAAGTTTTTCCTCTAAGATCAGGAACAACATGAGGGTACACACTCTTGTCACTTTCATTTAACACAATACTGAAAGTCCTAGCCATAGCAATTAGGCAAGAAGAGAAATAAAAGGCATTCACATTGGAAAGGAAGAAGTAAAACTATTACTATTTGCAGATGGCATGATATTATACATGGAAAACCCTACACACTCTGTGAAAAACTATTAGAACCAATAAATTCTGTAAACTTGCAGGATACACAATCAATTCACAAAAATCTGTTGTATTTCTACACACTAATAAGGGATTATCAGGAAGAGAATTTAAGCAAACAATTCCATTTACAATTGCATCAAAAAGAATAAAATACCTCAGAAAAATTTAACCAAAGAAGTAAAAGACCTGTATATTGAAAACTACAAGACATTAATAAAAGAAGGCACAAATAAAAGGAAAGATAATTAAAAATACAAATTAAAGAAGGCACAAATAAATGGAAAGATATTCTGTAATCATGGATTGGAAAAATCAGTGCTGTTAAAATATCTATACTGCCCAAAATAATCTTTGTATTCAATGCAATTCCTATCAAAATTCCAATGGCATTTTTCACAGAAATAGAATAAGTGATTCTAAAATTTGTATGGGACCACAAAAGACCCCAAAGAGCCAAAGCAATCTTGAGAAAGAAGAACAAAGCTAGAGGTGTCATGCTCCTTGATTTCAAACTATATTCCAAGCTACAGAAACTAAAACACTATGGTACTGGCATAAAAATAGAAACATAGATCAATGGAACAGAATAGAAAGCCCAGAAATAAACAGGAGACAAGTATATATAGTGAGGAAAGGACAGTCTCTTCAATAAATGGTGCTGACAAACTGGACAACCACATGTAAAATAATGAAACTTGACCACTTTCTTACCCCATGCACAAAGACCAACCCAAGATGCATTAAAGACTTAAACATAAGACCCAAAATAGTAAAACTCCCAGAAGAAAACATAGGCTGTAAGCTCCTTCACATAGGTCTTGATGATAATTTTTTGAATCTGATACCAAAAGCAAAAGCTACAAAAGCAAAAATCAATAGTGGGATTACATCAAACTTAAAAGCTGCTGCACAGCTAAAGTAACTATCAACAAAAAATAAAAAGCAACTTGCTGAATGGGAGAAAATAATTGCAAATCACATATCTGATGAGGAACTGATATCCAAAATATATAAAGAACTCATACAACTCAACAGCATAAAAACAAACAAGTGGATTAAAAAATGACAGAAGATCTGAATAGACATTTTTCCAAAGAAGAACTACAGATGGCCAACAGGAACATGAAAAGGTGCTCAACATCACTAATCATCAGGGAAATACAAATCAGAACTACAATATGATATCACCTTACAGCTGTTAAAATGGCTATTATCAAAAAGACAAGGATCAACAAGTATTGGTAAGGATGGAAGAAAAAATAACCCTTGTACACTGTTGGTGGGAATGTAAATTGGTTCACTTGCTATGGAAAACACTATGGAGATTCCTCAAAAATAAAAATAAAAATAGAACTACTATATGACCCGGCAGTTCTACTTCTTGGTATTTATCCACAGAAAATGAAAACACTAAGATGAAAAGATATGTGCAACATTTTTGACAAGAGCCAAGATATAGAAACTACTTGTGTCCACTGATGTATGAACAAATAAAGTGTTTTTATATATATTTATATATATGTAATAGAATATTGTTAAGTCATAAAAAAGAATGAAATCTTGCTATTTGAACAATGTCGATGGATCTTGAGGGCATTAAGCCAAGAAAAATAAGCCAGACAAAGACAAATACCGTATGATCTCTCTGATATGTAAAATCAAAACCAAAACAGAAACAAACAAGAAAAACAAGCTGTGAGATACAGAGAACAGATTACTGGTTGCCAGAAGTGTGGGCTTGCCAGTGGGAAGAATGGGTAAACGATATCGAAAGGTTAAAAAAACTAAACATACTCTTATTATACGATCCAATAATCCTGCTCCTTAATATTTATTCCAAGGATTTGAAAATCTATGTCTACATTTAAAAGTGACATGTGGATATTACAGCACCTTTATTCATAATTGCCAAAATCTGGAAGCAACCCCTATGTCCTTCAGTAGCTGAATAGATTTTTAACATTGTGGCACATGTAGACAATGGAATATTACTCAGTACTAAAAAGACATGAAAATTTCTAAAAGGAAATTTCTAAAAAGAAACGAACTATCAAACCACGAAAAGACATAGAGGAATCTTAAATTCATGTTACTAAGTGAAAGAAGCTAATCTGAAAAGGCTACACACTGTGTGATCCAACTATATGACACTCTGGAAAAACCGAAATTATGGAGACAATAAAAAGAGCAATGGTTTCCAAGGGTTGGGGATGAGATGAGATGAATAGGTAGACCACAAAGAAATTTTAAGGTAGTGAAAATACTCTGTATGATACCATAAATTTGAATACATCTCATTACACATTTGTCCAAACCCACAGAATGTACAAAAAGACTGAAAAGAAATGTAAACTACAGACTTTGGGGGATTATGGTGCATCAATGTAGATTCATCATTTGTAAATGTACCACTCTGGTGGGGGATATTGATCATGGGGGAGGCTTTGAATGTGTGGAGGCAGGGCATATGTGAGAAATCTTTTTACTCTTCCCTAAATTTTGCTGTGAACCTAAAACTGCGGTTAAAAAAAAATAGTCAATTAAAAAAATTAGTGTGAAAAAAAAATTAGTGTAGCCTTGAATAAAGACCTCTATTTATTTTAGATGAAACTTATTAAGTTGTTCAAAACTTCTCTATCCTTTCCATTTTTTTCCCACCTTATCAATTAATTACTGATATAGTCCTTCAATGCTTATTTTACTTTATTTGAAATTATCTAATTTGTTTTCATTTAAACATGTTTAAAATTATTTTATTTTCCTGTGGTGTTGGATCATTTATGTTTACATCCCACCCTTTTATCATGGGCAAAACTTAATCTATTTGATTTGCTGTTAATATAGCTACACAACCCTTCATTTGATGATATTTGCAGTCAAATGTTCTGTCACTGAGCTATACCCCCTTGTTTGATGATATTCATTAGCTCACTATTCATTTGACTTCACTTCTCAAGGTCCTTGTATTTCTTGAAATGACAAATATCTATATTTTCTTAAAATTCAGTCTGACAGTATTTAACTGGAAAGTTTATTGAATTTATTGTGATATTTTAGATATATTTGGACTTATCTGTTCCATATATTGTATTCTTTCAATTCTTTTTATTCCTTTGTTGCTTCTTCCTGTCATCCTTTGTTTCAATTTTCTAGATATTTTTTCTTTGTTACATTTTCCTCCTTTATTCTTTTAGAGAGGAGAATTATGTTCTTCATGTATATAACTTTAATAATAATTTGAATAGTAATCTTAATAAAGTCTAAAGTTAATCAGCATCTTTAACTCCTTTTTGAACAATAAATATATAAATTAAATATAATGCACAATGGATAAAATAATTACAATGATCCTCCTCTAACTTTTAATCTGTTGTTGTTCAGTAATCTAGTTCTAATCTGTTATCAACCCAACAATTAGACATTAACATTAATTTATACTGTAAATATTGGATCAGTTTCACTATATTATTTACAATATTTTTAGTCATCTGTCATACTTAAATGTTCATTCTTTCATCTGAGAACATTCTTCTTCCTAAATGCATTCCTTAGAATTTACTTTATTGTATGTATTTTGGTGGTACAGTTTGTTCTTCTGAGAATGGTTTTTATTTCATCCTCTTTCTTGAAATATAATGCACTATTGTCACAGGTTGAGTTGGCCAAAACACAAACTCTGATATGCAGATAAGTGTACAATAGTATTGTTAGGAATTCTGGAGTTAACACCTGTGAGAGGAAAGGGAAGAAAATGGGATTAAGGAATGGGAGAAGTCAAGCTTCAGTGGAAGCTTCAGTCAACCTTAGAGAAGTTAGAATGGTGGAATGTCCCTTCAGAGCTATTTCTAGTTGATGGGATACCAAGATTTTGAACCTTGGCTATGTTCTGCATGAGAAAGAAACTGTGACCTCAGTAATGCAGCTTTCATCAGCTGAGACAACGCCCAAAGGGGACTAAGAGTTCAAAGCTGTCTTCCTGAAGCATTCTCAGGAACTGATATGATAAATCCTTTATTATTGAAGAGGGATCTCCACAATTCTTTTCAGTGACCTCTCACAATTGTGCATAAAATTTTATGTTAACAGTTGTTTTCTACTATTACATAGAACTATGTGATGGATTTTTTGGTTTGTTTGGAATCATAGAACAATGATTCCATTGTATTCTGGCTTCTACTGTTGCTGTTGAGAAAAGAGAAATCCATCTAACTGTTTTATTCTAACGGACTTACTCTTTGTCTCTAGCTACTTTTAAAATTCCCTCTCTCATTCTCACTCTCTCTCTCAGAAAACTTTATTTTTTATGTGTGTGCTCTGCAGTTGCATTATGATGTTGCTAGCTGGGGAATATTTTTATTTATCTTGAAAGCAATTTGGAGAGCTTTCTTGATATAAGTATTTGTGGGGTTTTTTTTCCTGTTTCACAATTACAGAAACATTTAAGCAATTGTCTGAATTTTTTACTTATTGTTTCATGTTTTCTCTCTGTTATAGTCTTCTGCAACTCCAAATATACATGGTAAAATGAACTCTATCTTGATATTTTTTATGATGCCTTTCTTATTTTCCTTAGTTTTGTCTTTTGGATTGCATTCTGTATAGTTGATTTTGCTCTCTCTTCTTCTCATTAGTTCTCTTTAGCTGGTTTATTTATTGTTTAGTCAGAATTTTTAACTTAAATTATTATTTATTTCCAAAAGTTCTATTTTATTTGGCAAAGCTGATTTGTTTCCTGTTGTTCCATATCATTTTTTTCTCTTTTAGTTTTCAAAACAATATGCATGGTTACTTTATATTCTGTGTCTGGTAACTCTTATATCTAATTTTGATATGAACTTGTGAACTTTTCTCTACCTTGTCTGTTAGCTTTGATACATGGGAGCATCGTTCCATGGAATGCTTGATAAATTAGTTGTGAGCTGTCTCACAATTTTCCTTAGAACTTTTTGCAATTTTTTTGAAGACTAGATTGAAGTACAGTTTCTTTAGAGAGCATCTGCCTTGTTTCTGCAAGTCAACTAAGTGGCACGTTAAATCAAAATCTGTTATTTTTTCAGACTGCATAGTTAGCATGAATTTGGATTTTAAACACTGAAAATGATGATTCTGTGTTTGCGAGTTCCCAGGGAAGATCTTTCCCATCAACTCAACATCATGTTTATGAAGGATGATTGTCCTTCAAAGTGGGATTTATTTGTCATTTTTCTTTACACTGAGACTGTAACTATTCAAGGTCTCAACTTTACACCCAGTCTCACTTTAAATTGGAGTATGTTATTATATTTCTAATATCAGGAATAAACTCTAGATCCTGTTCTTAATATTCTGTGCAGTCCCCAGATTAGAAGCTTACAACTTCCAGGTTTTGGCAAAAACATGGTTTTGGCTCCTAAATGCTTTCTAAGTTTCCTGTATTCACTTTGTTTCTGGGATCTATGGATTTATTATTTTAAATGTTCAGTGATTCATTTTTAAAAAGTACACACACACAGACACACACACATATCTATCTATCTATCTACATATTCTAATTTTAGATGTTTCAGTAAGAATGATAATTCAGTTATCTAATCAACTATGTTTTTTGCAAATGTTAAGTTCCACACATCAATATAAATATCGCTCTAAATCCTTCAAATATTCTTGAAATTATCTTTTTTATGGATGAAACAAAATATTTGTTTATTTTGTCAAATAATAGGATGACCTTCATCAGACTTTCCAAATACTAATTCAAATATCTCCTTATATAATTCACCAAGAATCACTGATTTTTAGGTTACCTCTTTAAAATTTTCTAAATTCTATAAAACAAAAAGTATTAGTTTCAATTCTGCTGATAGTCTAATTATACATATTATAAATTATTAACAAACATGAAGCCATTACATAATTAAGTTCAGAAACTAGCTTTAAAATGATTGTGGGAGTATGATAAATTTGACATAGGACTCCAATATTCTCAAAATAGCAGTCTATCCTTCTAGCTTTATATATTTGGCCTAAGATAAAATAAAGAAAATTCACACTAAGTTATGTAATAAAGCATAAGTAATTACCATTTCACACTTCTCAAAATTATGTAAAATTTGTAAAAATATGTGTATAGTTAGGGTGATGTTTATATTTAAAAATAGTAATAGGAAAAAAATTCAAAATAATGTGTGTCTTTATTTCAAAATTCTCACTCTTAAATTCAGATTATTGAACTATGCATCAAATTTTAATATAACTCTAAATAATTGAAAGAATGAAGTACAAAAAATAAGAAAATTTAAGAATACCAGGCTTCAGTGTCCTGTGCTACAAGGAAACTCTAGATTGAACTCTAGGAAGTCAAGAAATGTGATGAATAGGTATTGTCATTCTGACCTCCATCTTCTTCAGAAGAAACAGCTAGACATTTACATCATGATATTTCTGCTTTATACTGTGATAGTATTTTGCTTCATCCTTCCTTCGTGAGTCATGTCCAAAATGGCAGAGCTACTTAACACTTTCACTAGATAGCTATAACCTTTGAAAATTACTTCTGTCTCATGAAGATATATAAAAATGCAAATAGGAGGCAGATTTTCGAAATTCTAGTAAGAGAGTATTGCAAACAAGCGATTTGAAATTCCAAATACTTTGTCGTGTAGAGTTTGGCTGCAGTCAAATCTTGAAGAGACTGTTGTAAATGCATAAGGAATGTTGTTAACTCATGTAAGCAGAAAGTAGGAACTGCAGTGGGCAGAGCTCTTCCTCTGAAAGGCAGCTGTGCTGTGTGGTAGTTTATGTTGTAAAGTCACGATATTAAGTTAGAGGAGTGGTATCTCAACTGGTATATGGAGAATAAATCTGGGGAATCTAAAGTCAGGAAATTTTGAAGTTTGAAGAAGCATGTATATAGACAGTAGTGTTAGGAATTTATACTAACACGTAACTGGAATTCAGAGAAAGGCTCCAGTTTGTGGAAGGGAAGGTAGAATTAGCAATAATAAGGCCTAAAATGTACTTGCATATAACAGATTACTGTGGTAGAAACTTGCTGTCAGGAGTAGAAAACAGTATCCAATAAACCAGAGTGTAAGGTGGGAATGGGATTACAGAAATAGAACAAAAGCCCAATAATCAGAATTGAGGTATAAAGAGCAAAATTATATTAGCATATAGATTGCTGATTTTTTGCAGTAGTACCTATTGGGCTGGAGCAAGATACCAAAATGAAAGCCTGTAGAATGAAAAACAGTATATTTGGGTGAAATGGTGAAGTACAAGACAACAGGGCATGATGGGAACTGAATGAACCCCAGGGTGCATGCCTCACAGGAAGAGGCAGCATGTAGGCCCTGTATACAGGTCTTTTTTTTTTTTTTTTTCTCTAGAGAAAATATCTACCTTGTTTTTTCTTCATAAATCTTATGACAATTTAATTTTGACAGTTAAGTTATTTTTTCAGGCTCAATTCTCTTCTATTCAGTCCCCCCTTTGTTTCCTCTAAACTAGAGATTGTCATTTTGCTTCTTTTTAGGGTCAGGGATGTTTTACTGATGGCAGAGACTGGAAAGAGGCTCGTTCTAGAGCTGGGTATCAAGGGACTTAGATGTGGAGAAAGCCAGCATTCAAAGCCTGCAAATGTAGCCATGCCTGACAAAAAGCGCTTATGTCTATTTAATGTTTTAAATTTGGAAAATCACTATTATAAGACACAAACTATTTAATCATCTCTAAGTCCTTTTGTAGTAAATACTGTTCTTACCATTTTTAGCAAACAAGAAATTTGAAGTTCAGAAGATGAAGTGACTGAATCAGATCTTACAGGCAGCAAATGAAAGGCTGGGCTCAGCTCAGTGCTTCCAAACACTGTCCAGTTCTCCGTGTGCTCCTACACACTGACCTCTCAGAGGCAGGCAGAGGAAGAGTTACCCTATAGCATCCTGAATCACAATGATTTCTCCTGTGAATAGCAGAATCTCCTCTCAAACTGGCCTAAATCGCAGGACTTTTATTGGGTCACATAATTATAGCTCTGATTCCATTTCTTTGGGAGGGATTCTATTGACTTCAGCTTCCTTTTTAGGTTGGCTTTATCATCAGGTAACTTCCTTTATGGTTGCAGGATGGCTATTGAGCAACTCAGGCAACATGCTCCCACATTCACCTCTAGGAAGGGAGATAAACTGTAACCATCACAAATTACCATGGCTCCATAGGCAAAATTATCTGAACATTTCATGGGTTGAAAATGACTTAAATCAGTATACATCTGAGCCAAATGCAGGCAAAAGGAATGAATAGACTAATCAAGTCACGCTACTGGGTAGAACAGTCAATTCCCAAAATTTAATTGCTGCTATATAATGCAGGATGTGTGAAATGGAGCTTGGAATGTCCATTTCAATAAGCACAATGGGTCCCTACAGCATGAAGCAGGCACATTTTGGCTGATGTGCATAGCCCCTGGTTTTGCTAAAAGCATGGTTACTTCTTGGTAAAAATAGCGTTTTCTGTGTTTCAGAAGTCTTTTAGACTTGAAGCTATCCCAGAATTCAGAGATTTCCTTCTTTTGACTAGAGTCACATTTGACCTAGGATTCAATAAGTATTTTTCAGTCAGACTCATTGAAAAACCATCAGCTATTCTGGACTCATATTAACCACCCCAAGAGTTGCTGCCCTGTGCTATTTGAAAAGAAATAGATCTCACTTTCCAAGCCAAGATCAAAGCAATTTTGGAAGATATCCATGCAATTAAATTCAACAAATAGTTAACAACTAACACTTTGCTTCAGCAGTTCGTAATGACTCACACATTCCTTTTGCGCTGTGTTAATATACTTATATGCATTTGTTGTTGCACTTGTTGATTGCTCAGTAAATAGTTTTTGTTTGTCTCTATTTGTTGTACCTGTATATAGATCTGTATATAGATATTTATCTTTCAATCTAGATTTAACCAGGCTTAGAAAACACCCTTCCTCTTCACCAATATCCTAAACATAGTACTCTTCCTCTGACAAAAAAGCAGAAATCTTACTGAATACACACAAAGGTAGCATTAGAGGGATTGGATGTATGTTCAAGAAATGGGTTTCGGGGTGAAAATCTTGTCCTTTACCGATCTCTTGTCTTTAACTTTTCTGCACATGCACTCCAGGCTTGATCCAAGTGCCTTGTGTGTCAATATCAATAGTATTTCCTTGAAAATAATCTGGACCTTTTCTTTTTTGGATATTAACAATGCAAGAATCTTTGCTGCCCTTTTTCTTCGCCATTTAGCCCAGTTCTGCCTTAGTACTTTGAGAGAGAAATGGGATTTTATTTAGAATTCTTCAGTTTCAACATCATTAATAGTAGAGATCTGTAAACCTTCAGGAAGGGAATGTGCAAACTTAACATTTTTGGTTTTGCTGGGGCAGGAGGTTATAATATTTTTTATTTTGCTCAAATATTCCTGAGCATTGTTCAGTTTTTTTAAGCAATAAATAAGCAAAGATGTTCTCAAAACAACTAAAGGCTAACAAGCTAAATATGCTGCTTGCAGTTTTTACTTAAAGGCTCTGGAAAGCATAAAAACATTATATATGGGACAAAGAAATAAACACTTTATATAAACACTTTAAATAAACACTTTATATAATAAACACTTGGAATATTTTCCATGGTGTAAAAGCGGAGAATTTCTCACTCTTTTCCAAGTTAATTTATATTTCATAGATCTCAAGAGAAGAAAAGAAGTTGAAACACTAATGAAGAATTTAAAAGTCCAGAAAAATAGTGTATTAGTCCAGAGTTGCCCTTTTATGGTTTTAAAGGAGTTATTTTTCACTTTGCCTTCAACTACATAAAATTTGATTTGGCATTTAAACTTTAAATAAATAAACTAGTTTTATTACAAATTAGAAATAAATTTTAACATATAGGATTTTTAAATGTCAGATCCATCATAAGATTAAATACTATCCTGAGAAATATGGAATAGATTCTTATAGCACAAATGAGAGTAACTAAAATGAATTACAAAAATACCTTTTTCACCTATTATGAGCAAGGTATTGTAGTAAGGTTTTTATAGAAATTACCTAGTTAAAACCTCTCCACAACCTTATATGGCAAGTATAATAATTCCTATGTAGCACTATTTTGATATATTCAATTTCTTAGGAGACATAATCCCCTTTTATACAGACACATGCTTTGTTCATTTAGTAATATGATTAGTCACTAGTGGTGTGGTAGCAAATAAGACCCTCTCCCAATAGCATGTGAGAGGATAACAAATTTTCAGTACAGTGATGACCTCTGTGCCTTTATTTGACTGATTATGGTTTGGAATGGAGGGCAAGAACTAATTTTTAATAATCAATTCATAGGATTATTAGATAGGACAGGGAAAGACAGGAGACGATGACTTGCAGAGAAAAGATATTAGTGAAGAAGAAGGAAGCCATGAAATAGCAATTTGAGTAAGATTTTTCTGTGTGGTATGTAACATGAAACCTGGTCACATATCCCCACAGTATCTTCAGTAAACTAAGCACTCTTGTTAATGTATGAAGGAGCTGGATCCATTTGATAGGTAGAATACTAACAATTGATATTTAGTGAATTCTTATCCTGAGCCAAATATATGATCACATTTGTTCCCCCAAACAATGTTTTTAATGGTTGGATGGAGAAACTGATTCTTTGAGAGGTTTCATCATTTGTCCAAGTTTACGAGTTGGTAAATGGTGGAGTGGGCATTTAAACCAAGGCCATGTGACTCTCGAGATGACATTCTTAACTATTAGACAACGCTGCCATTGTGAGTTGGGGTTGAAAACAAGAACTGCTCACATGATCCTGTCACAACTGGTAGATGATTTTATTACAGATGATGAAACTGAGGCTTAAAGAGATTAAATAACTAGCATAAGATTACTTAGCTAATGTAGGGAAGGATCAGAATTCAAGCATCAAATTCAAAAGCCCTTGAATTTTCCATTCACCACATTTTAGATAAATGTGTTTAATTTTTCTTAACAAGGTAACAGTTCTATTCTCTTAAAAAGTATTCATTGTAACTTTGGTCTAGTTGATTTGTCTGGGTTAATTTATACTTATAATAGTTCCTCCAATAACAAGTCTAACTCCAATTTTGAGGTTTGACTACTAACAACTTTAAAGACCCACCACTCCCCTCCCCCTCCTGTCCCACATCTAGGAAAGCTGATGTAAAGCCCAGATGCTACCTCCTTTGGTACCTGCAAGGTCAACCCATGCAACTGACCTCACAGAACACTTGAGAACCTTCCTCAAGCTAGCCACCCCTAATCAATGTAAATATCAAGCCAGTCTACTTCCCTAGCTCTCTAAAGACATTTTTTTTACCAGCTTGGGAGCCAGCACTGTTTTCCACAGCCAGCTTCTTAATGGGTAAATAAAGCTTTTCATGTCTTCTTGGTGAGTGTGTGTTTGTGGTGTCATCAGTTTTGACTTTAGAATCAAATCTTAGATGGGGATCCATCTTGTCTCAACAGAATTACTTCAACAGTTTCCAATATATATATTTAAAACTCAAGCAGAGGGACATCCCTGGTGGCGCAGTGGTTAAGAATACACCTGCCAATGCAGGGGACACGAGTTAGAGCCCTGGTCCAGGAAGATCCCACGTGCAGCGGAACTAAGCCCATGAGCCACAACTACTGAGCCCAAGTGGCACAGCTACTGAAGCCTGTGAGCCTAGAGCCCGTGCTCTGCAACAAGAGAGTCCACCTCAAGGAGAAGCCCACACACCGCAATGAAGAGCACCCCACCCCCAGCTTGCCACAACTAGAGAAAGCCTGCACGGAGCAACGAAGACCCAATGCAGCCAAAAATAAACAAATAAATTATAAATATTACATTAAAAAAAAAACTCAAGCAGAAAAAAAGTTGCTGGAAGAATATATGGTAGCTTATAATATTAACAGAAGGCTGGAAAGCCAGGCTCGGAAGTTGGGTAACTACCAAGAGCATTTAGGTAGCAGGAAAGAGAGCCAGTATCATGCCTCAGGGACAATCTAGTTAGGAGTTTGCTGCTGGCCCTAATACCGCTGAGTACTTACCACTGCCTCCATTCCTGAACTTTCAGAGCACTGATTGCCAAAGCTGCATGGAAAAGTCTTCATATACCCATATCATTTGGTCACTTTTCAAGATTCAAACCTGGAGGTGTGAGTATTTAATTATCAGAGCCCAAGTTTCCACACTCTAGTCAGCTACAAAGCTGGGAGAAGGTTTAACTGACTTCTTCTGATTTAATAATGTCTCCTATTAAGATATGCACAATTGATGATAGCCTCAAAGTAGAAAGGTTGTTCTGATTCTGGGTAACATAAAACTATGTAAAACACCCTTTCTTCATTTGGGAGATAAAAATAAGAGGAAAATCAATGAAAATTGATTATAATATTACTATTACCCATATGGATGGTACTAAGTCTATAACTCTAACCCAAATATCTCTCTGTAGATTCAGTCTTTCATTTCTATTTCCCTTTGGGATATTTACATCCAGATTCTCTCCTGCAAGTTCAAAGTGAAAATGACAGAGACCTAACCATTGTCTCCCAAAGCCAGCTCTTTTCTAAGGTTTACCTATTTCTGTAGGCTACCTTGTCTTCTAATCATGTCATTGCCACCATGGAGTTGGCTTTATTCCTTGTGGCCTGTGTCACCAAAGATTGTCAATTGCTCCACAACATTTTTATATATAAAATTGTCATATACTTATTATAATCAGGTTCATGCATGTCAGAACACATAAACCAAACTATTATAATCAGATTGATGCATATCAGAACACACAAACCAAATTAGATTTTACCAGATCTGGCTAAAGATAATTTTGACCAAGGGCTTCATTGAATTCATGTGTTTGTATCTTCAAACTTTTTGGTGAAATAAATTCTTTGAGGAGAAATATACAATCCCAATTTGGAAGAGAAATTATTCTATGAGAATTTCAGGGGGTATTGTTAGGAATATAACCTAGAAGAGGTAAACCTCACAGCTTTTCACCAATTCGAAATAACTATAATATTTTGACTTCCTTTTAAAAGATTAATTTGCTTAGGTACTGTATCAGATACCTCTTCTACACTACTTTCTATCCATTCTGCATCACCCATTTCTGGCATTTTCAGCCACTGTTCTCAGCCTTGCCATTGTTGCTCATTAACTGACTCCAGGAGGTCTTCAAAAAGTGTCACACATGCACCCCTCCTCACAACACACACCCCTCATTCACTGCCCTGGGGCTTACCTAGTGATGCTGAAGTGTAAGATGTTAGGGGACATGCTCAGTGCCTACAACTTGGAAGTAGGGGAAATTAATGCCCCACAGATAAATTCCTGACAATAGAATACCAGACTGGAGAACAGATTATTCTCACTTCCTTCCCAACTATCATTTAAGTAGTGGTCTTTCTATTTTTTTAGAAGATAGTCCCATGAGATCAAGCAAGCTGTTGTGCATATAGTAAGTGCACGTGATTTTGCATACACTCTTGTACTGGCTCCCCCTCCATTCCTGCTTCACTCCCTTTTCCCCTAACTTGCTTCTATAGGTTTATAACTCACTACCTTAATAAAGTGGAAGCCCATGCTTCAAACTTTGCTTTCTGGTCAACCCAGGCTAATATAGACGATTGCACTGTCTCTTCCATAAATAGTCTGAGATTATTTAGAATAAACTGGGCTTAGAGAACAAAATTATATGAAGACTGCCAAGGCCAAGATGGGGATAGGAGGTAAGGAGGTAGGGAAAATTTGTTTCAGGAAGCAAAAGTTTGAAAGTGTACTGTTTATGATAGAAATTATGTATCTATGTTGATTAACTATAGTTAAAAAGGAATTAATCTACTGGAGAGGCTAAAGTAGGAAATGTTTATGGAAGCTTTGTTTCTTAGGCAGCAAACTGCTCATATTTACATTACCTTATATGGAGACAACAAATTTGATACTTTCAGTGATTAGAGGTAGTGGCAAAGTACAGAGCTAAAGCCAGATTTTCTGTTTAGAATAATTTTCTTTCCTTTTTTCTTTTTTTAAAATTAATTAATTAATTAATATTTTAGCTGTGCCAGGTCTTAGTCGTGGCATGCATGCAGGATCCAGTTCCCTGACCAGGGATTGAACCCCGGCCCCCTGTATTGGGAGCGTGGAGTCTTACCCACTGGAGTCTTCCCGACCAGGGAAGTCCCTAGAACAAATTTTATATCTTCAAACTGTCAATCACATGAGTGAACATGAATCAACAAAATAGAAAAGGGACACGTAACAAAACAATTGCCACTTAGTATTGTCAATGAGTTTGCAGAGATCTTTATCAAAGTTTGCATATTATGACTTATCTTTGATTTATTTGCTTGAGATCTGTGATGTTATTGAGATTTTAGACACATCTATTCTTTCACAACTATCTTTTTGAAATGTTCTGGGACTGCTTACTTGTACAAGTTAGTGAGAAAACATAATTAAATGAAGTGTAAAGAAAAATAATTCAAGTTTGGAAACCTGAGGTTTTTCTTCTTATATTATAGTTGAAACATTTATCATAGTACAATTTTAATCCTTATAAATTTGTACTTATATAGAAAAGTATCTTTCTCATTATCCTAGTTGCTAAAATTTTATATGGCAAACTCTTTAAAAACTTTACATAAGAAAGATGGGGCTGAATTTCTTTAAATAACAAACGTTCTGATTTCTAGTAAAAAAAATAGAAAAAGAAATCTTATATAGAAATCCATCCACAGGTTCAGTCATTTTGAAATACATTCTTGAAATTAATCTTGGCATTAAAAATTTAAGACTAAATTTACTCTGAAAAGAAAGTAGCAAGTAAATTGGACAGAAAGTAGCTTTTCAAGATATAAAAAATATCCTACATTTGAAATTTCTGGCATGTCTTAATATTAACGTTTATTGAGACAGTATTTGGCTTGGCAGATGTCCCAAGTGACTTACCTCCTAGTCATGCAAAAAGTGGCATATAATATTAGACAAATATATGTTGAATTTGATGTACTTAATGGGTAAAATTATTGGACAGAATATAAAAAGCACTAACACTAAAAGAAAAAAGTGATAAATTATATTTCACCAACATTTAAAATATTTTCTCACCAAAAGGCAAGGAATAATCCATACACTGTGAAATACATTCAGTATATAAATTACAAAAAGGACATATCCAGAATTTGTACATAATCCTACAAATAAACAATAAAAAGATGGATAACCCAGTAAAAAAATAATGGCAAAAGACTTGAAGAGACACTTCACAAAAGGTAAGTGAATGACCAATAAATATATAAAAAGGTGGTCAACATTTTTATTAATAGTCATTGAGGATATGTACAGTAAAGTGATGACAAGATTATATTCACACCCTAGAAAGGCTAACCAAAGGAAAACAAAGAAACGAAAACTAAAAATTTCAAATGTTATCAAGCATGTAGGCCCGTTGGAACTCTCAAAAACTGCAGTTGGGTGTTATATCAGTTTGTTAGGGCTGTCAAAATGAAGTATTGCAAAGTGGAGGCTTACACAACAGAAATCTGTTGTCTCAGTTCTGGAGACCAGAAATGTGAAGTCAAAGTGTTGGCAGGGTTGGTTCCTTTTGAGAGCTCTGAGAAAAGGATCTCTTTCAGGCCTCTTTCTTTGGCTTGCAGATGGCTATCTTCATGTTCATATGGCATTCTCCCTCTTTATGTATGTCTGTTTCTAAATTCCCCCTTTTTATAAGAATACCAGTCATATCGGATTAGGACCCACCCAATGATCTCATTTTAATTTAACTAATTACATCTGCAACAACTTCATTTCTAAAGAAGAACACATTCTGAAGTAATGGGAATTAGACCTCAACATATGAATCTTGGAGGTACACAATTCCACCCATGATAGGTATGAAAATGATACAATCACTTTGTAGTACTGATTGTAGTTAAATATACACTACAATCCAACAATTCATACTTTAGATATGTACTCAAGATATGTGAAATCATATTTTGCCCAAAAGACTTGTAGAAAAATGTTTATAGCAGACTTACTCATTGTAGCTGAAAGCTGGAAATGGAAATGATCCCAGATATCCATCTACAAGAAAAAATGTTTAACAAACTATGAAATATTCATACAATGAAATATTACTCAGCAATTAAAATGGATGAAGTAAATGCAATAACATGGATCATTGCAAAATCATTATGTTAAGCAGGTAAGTCAGGAACAAGTCCTGGAAGGTGACAGAGGTCAGATAACGGTGAACAGTTATAACATCTTTCATACACAGGTGATGAGAAAGGCAGATTCTGGGGATGCTTAAAAATCATAGAAGTTTCTTTCCAAACCAGTAAAGAAGAAGAAATGTAATTGGCTTATATAGTTAGAAAGCCCTCAATTTACTGATATAAGTAAATAATTTATCAACAGATTTTAAGAGCTAAAATGATTTGAATAGTGCCTCCTAAACTCCCACTAAAATATCAACTGTTAAAAAAAATCAACTGTTTTTAACTAGAGGACAAAATGTAAAAGGACAAAGTAAAATAGAATGTACAACATGTAATAGTCTTTCTTTGGCTCATTGGAAGACTCTCAATTGTCTAAGTGTTCTAATGATCACAGCCCCTGAAAGACTAATTTGCTAATTTGCAAAATAAATTTCAAGGTCCTTTCTTTCTTGCTTCAACTGCTCCTGATCAAATATTTAAAATATTTGTGAAAAACACTAACTTTAATTGAAAGGAAAGAAAGGGTAAAAAAACCTCACAACCTCATTACCACAGCCATTATAGTGGTTTTGCTTTTCCATGTTTACATTTCAGCCCTTGTCCATTTGCAGACATATTTTTTTACGTATTATTAGACACAGCATAAATATAGTTAATGCTTCTTTTTCACTGACCAATATATTTATAAGCATTTTTCTATGCATTTTACTGTATATTTAAGCAGAATATGTGCTGTGAAATCTGTGAATCCATAAAAAAATAAACATCAAATTATAAGGCACTGTGGCAAAGATGACTAGTTTTCTACCCCAATATCATCTCTTCTCCTTAGGAAGTTAAAAAATATATACTTAGGAAAGCAAAGTATAATGCAGATAATGATTGTATTTCTCAGCCTCTCATGAATTAAGGGTCATTAAATTTTGACCAATAAGAGGTAAGGAGAACTTTTCTTTTAGTATTTCTGGTTATGATCCTTAAGCAGGAATGATCATTTCCTTTTTTACTTTTTTCCTCATTTGGGATTTAGACAGGATGGCCAAGTTTGAGAAAATCATCTTAAAATATCAAGCTAGAATGAACCAAGATTCTGGAAGAGAAGGTCTGGAATGAAATGCCTTGAGAGATAAACAAGTTGTTCACTTATTATTTATTGTTTTTTTGATTTTGATTTAGTTTTGTTTTGTCATATGTTGCTGAACCTAACACTAACAAATACAGGTCCACTAAAATTCTTCAGCAAAAAAACATATGTTGACACTTTGTAAGCTTCTAGAAATGCATATGTTTAAAAAAATTCCAACAGTACAAAAAGGTATAAAACAAAAATTAAAACTATTCACTCTCTATTTCCTCCCCCCAAAATAATGTCTATTGAAAGTTTGTTTTGTTCCTCCAAATAAATATTTATTTGCTCAAATGATAAAAAGATATAAGTACAGATGGATAACTAGCTATAAAAGTGCATCTTGACTGTTATTTTAGTTATTTTTGTCTACACATATAGGTATTGATGTAGATATAAATAGATACATATGCACGTTTTTCCTGATCTTAGCAGCATTATACAGTACCTATTTATATGTTCTGAAGGCTGAGAAAAGTAGCTAATTTTCACTTTCTTCTATCCTCCCTCTCTTCTTAACCTCCTTGATTTCATTATGTTAAATTTTTTCTAACATTCCTTCTATAACATTATATGACTACTTACAATTTTATTTCTTGATATTTTCAGGTTGATTAAATACTTGTTAATTTTCCACGAAGTAAGTTGAGAAAATTAATAGAATTCTCTTAACTACTATTCTCCACTCCACTTCCCATTTTTTGTTTCTTGTCATTATGAAACACACATATATATATATGATATTATGCTATATGTTATTATGACATATATACAATATATAGTGTATAACATTTAATGTTTGTAACCACATTTTATATAGTTTTATATATGAATGATTTCAATACTGATCATTGTTCTTTCATCATGACTTATTTTGAGTTGCCTGGATTTTTCTAATAGTTATATCTAAAAAGGTTTTTATGTTTGGAAATGTCTTGCTGCTTCCTCTATACATTAACACATTTGGATGAGCATAGCTTTCTTGGGCCTTCAAAATCTCACAGTCATAGCTCCATTGTCACTGGAGATTTAGTATAGATCATCCTGGCTCTGGAGAACCCTGATGTATGACTTCCTTTATTTCTCTCTCTAAATGTTTGAGAAGTCCTTTATTCTTGAAATTCAATGTTTGTCTCAGTATAGATGATTTTTACATCAGTTTTCCCTAAATTAGGGTGGGTGATTTCAATCTCAGAAAATCCAATTCTTCCTTAATTTCAGGGAGAATTCACACAAATTTTTTGTCAAATTTCACCCACGCTGTTTACATTATATATGTCAAGGGCATCATTTTCTTTAACTTGGGGCCAGTTTTTAAAAATCTTTTAATAATTCTAAGATATAAAATGATACTTGATTGTTCATTTATGCTCACAAGTAAAGGAACAGTTTGTTTTATGTTAGTAATTTTACTTCATTTCCTCCACAGTTTAAAAAGGTTGTTAGGTAAATAGAACTTAAACCTAAACAATTTATATTCAGAAATTTTTCTCAGATTCTGAGAAAAATGACACAGGTAATTTGAGGGGAAAAAGAGGTGTTTGCTTACTAAAAATATCCTTATTCTACATTTTCATCTAATAGATAATTTGACTGGATATATAATTCTGGGTGGAAGTTATTTTCTCCCAGAGTTTGGAAGCCTTTACTCCATTTTCTTTAGCTTCTAACATTGCTGTTGAAAAGACTTCTGTCTTTCTGTTTTTGAATTCTTTACATGAATAAATAATACTATTATTTCTCTCTGAAAGTTTTTAGAATAATTTCTTTCTTTGTATTCTAAAATTTCAGGATGATAATATTGATATTGATCTTTTTTCATTTATTTTGCTCAGCAGTTAGTGATCATTTACAATTTAGGAATTCATGTCTCTCAGTTCTTAAGACATTTTAGCATTATTTGCTTCATATTTTTCTCTCCTCTTAGCTTATCTTTCTGGAATTCCTGTTATTTGTATTTGGAATATCTGAAATAGTTCTTTGAAACTTTTATCCTTACTTTCCTAATTTTCAATTTTCTTTACTCTCTCTTCTAGAAGATTCTTCAACTTTATCTTTCTTTCCTTCATTTATACTATAAAAGTATTGATTTCTCAGAGCATTTTTGTTGTTTTTATCTGTGCTGTTTTATATGGCATCTTGTTTTTTCTTACAGATGTAATACTTTTACTGATGGAAAATGTTTAATACTCTGTAGAGAATAAAACTCCAGATTTCTGAGAGCATAATGAAAGATAAATTCCCTGGCAGAGCAGACTGAGGGAGAGTCTTTAGGGGTCTAACAACTTCTTATTTATTTATTTATTTTTGACTGCATTGGGTCTTCGTTGCTTTCCCTAGTTGCAGCGAGTGGGGCCTGCTCTTTCTTGCGGTGTGGGGGCTTCTTATTGAGATGGCTTCTCTTGTTGTGGAGCACAGGCTCTAGGCACATGGGCTTCAGTAGTTATGACGTGCAGGCTCAGTAGTTGTGGCTCATGGGCTCTAGAGCACAGGCTCAGTAGTTGTGGCGCACGTGCTTAGTTGCTACCTGGCATGTGGGATCTTCCCGGACCAGGGCTGGAACCTGAGTCCCCTGAATTAGCAGGTGGATTCTTAACTACTGTGCCACCAAGGAAGCCTTCTAACCACTTCTTAAAAAAAACTTTCAAACTATCTTGATTTAGTTTAGACTCACCCACCCCACCCTTGCATCCCAGCCTCCCTCCCCTTTCTGAGAGACACCAGATGCTAACAATCCCTGAGCCTTTAGATCTCTGTAGTGTAAACTGGGTTGCTTTATTGTTAACACCATGGATTTAGAATTGAGCTTTAGGATTTGACTTCCTTGGGTATAAGTTACCATTCATAAATCTGTCTACAGCTCTTAAAATTGTTTTGATATTTCCACTCTTATTAGCTATGTACTTTTAGGTGCTTTGTGACTTAAAAGAAATTTTAATAGCTTTGAGGATGGAACAAATATAAATATGTGCCTTCATTCTATCTTCTTTATCTAGATGGCCTTTTAATCAATTTTGTGATAAAAATGATTGTTGATTACTTTTTAAAATTTAGTATTTACCTGTTGCTATTATTTGTAAAATATAAACAAATTTTAAAAGAGAGAAAATGTTAAATATAAGCAAACTGCCAAGATAATAAGAGGAAAAGACAAAGAACCTGCTTAACATGAAGACATGCAAGTTTTCTCATCTTGAAGGTGAGGATTGTGTGACTTGTGTTAGTAATGGCCATAGTAAGATAAACTAAATTCTTTAGGGTCTTATTTATATTTTCATATAAATATTTAATTGTTTGGTTGAATTAAGCTCAAAGAAGTGGTCTAAACTGTTCTGATCTAAATAAAGAAAAATCCCTCATAATCTTTAAAATTTCCAAATGATGCAATAATACTTAACGGGGATGAAAATAACTAGTGTCATTTTTTTCTCTTGCCTACACAAGGTTTATGAAAAGCTCAAGAGAAAATGCTCTGAGTTGATCACAATCTGTTTTGTTTTTCCTTCTCCTTCACTTTCCCACTCTCACTGCCCCTTTCCCTCTCTCTTCTCCCTCTCTCAATCTCTCTGCACCTTTTCTTTCTCAGACATGAATTTTGGCATCTGAACGTAAGTACAAGTGGAATGTAAGAAGGAAAGAAGAAACAGTGTTATGGATTTGAAACTTCTTGACAAAACACAGATGCTCATATTGGAGGACATTTTATTGAAAACATAAATTCCCACAAGCAGCACCTGGAGTCCAGTAGTTTTCAAGCTGACAAGACTGTGTTGTGAACATTCTAACTGAATATTTAACAACTGTGGTAAATGTCAATTATGTAAATGGTAAAATGATATACTCTAGATTTATGGAGCACAAAATAAACTCATAGTGGGAAAGTTTTCACATAAATAATTACTTGAGGAATTTTTTTGTTTCTTGCATGCAATGTCCTAAAAAACTCAATAAACATGAGTGCAAACCACTATTTTCCATCAGAGAATAATTAATAAATACAGATGGAATAGAAACTGACAATATGATACTGAAGAAGTTAATAATGGAATTGTAATATTCTTAACCATAAAATGATATTATAGATATGATACTAATTTCTTCCTGTAAACTACCTGCTCCAACTCTCTCCTCACCCACAAATTGAAAGGAGCTAAGGATCTGTGATTTATGAGGCTAACCATCTGGATAAGAACTGAAATTTTCAGTTGAAATTCTAAATGTTTACAAATATTTGGGTGCTTTTTGTTGAGTACACCAAACCCACAACTTTTAAGTTTCTCTTAAGATTTTAATTTTCATCTGGGTATTGTTCTAAAACATTTCATGACTTTATTCAAAATTAATCATTCAACTGTTTTGTTTTTTGTTGACAAATATACACACATGGCCCAAACTCCTATTTAACCTCAGTATTAATCACATTTCTTTAGGCCCCAGGTTCATAATGGATATGACTAGGAGTGTGTTCTCTGAGAATATATTGAGGGCTTTTTCAAACTACAAATTCCACCCCAAGGCTAAAAAATTTCTGGAAGTATGTAGCCCCCTTTTCCCAAAGTCTCCTAACCTCCCAACCTTAGCAGCACTGCACTAAAAATCAATTATGCACTAGAAAAGTATCCTACGCCACACACAAAAAAGTTATATATTGTTATTATTGCTTCAAGGTTAACTTCAATCCTGTGTATGTTATTAGGCATGAAACATGGTGGTTATGTTCAAAACATCATTAGGTTTTTCAGATATAATTATTGATTGCCAGAAATACAGGGTCAGTGTATGCAAACATCACATATTTTCAACTTTTAACAGTACAAAACCAATTTTGAGTAATTGTATTTTTAAGTCATTAAGCAAAGAATTTTAGGTTTTGAGAATTTATGTAACTGATTGTATCTTTAAAAAGATATAAAGCCTAAAGATGATGGAACAACATGAAAGAAATCTGAAATTGCAGAAGAAATGAAATTCTGAAAGGTGAACTTAAATTAATCATTAGCCTAACAACAGCATTAGATCAAATTGATTGAGTGTAGTTATATACCAGACACTGTTCTAGGCATTTTATGTGAATTAACCAATTTACTTCTCAAAGCAATCCTTTGATAATTTACTTCTAGAAGCAACCTTTTGACATTATTATTATTTTCTTCATATTAGTAGTGAAATATATGGCTATGTTAAGGCAATGGATGAGCAGATAGGAGAGTTTGTATCCAATTTTGGTCTTGCTTTTGGTCTAGGCACAATGTTCAGTTGCTTTTAAAATGAGATTTTGTGCCAAGAAGGCTTGAATTTATCTTTCAGTTATAAAAATCTACAGAGTTTAAGCTTTTCTGTCTTATGGACTGAGTGAAAAATAAGTTATTGTATTTAGGCAATTTCTTGCTCTTGATTCAGACTTCATGGGCTGTACCTCAGGTTTTTCAAATCACTAACATAATGATAGTAATAATACTTTTCTCAGAAGATTGATTGGAAAAGGGAATGAGTTATTATAATGTTACTGAAGGGAAATATTTAGGATAGTGCTCGGTCTGCAACAAACACTCAACAAATTTGAGCTAATACTGTTTTTGACTAAATATCAGGATTTAAAGATTTTTTTATTTTTCTGTAAAATATTTAAAGATAGTATTTTGTAAATTATTCAGCAAGTCTGTTCTTAATGCTTTAGAATAAAATAATTTAGCTATTAACAATAATAGTAAACTGATAAATGTAAATTGTTAATACAATCTTAACATCTTAAGTACTATGTTATCCATTACCATAATTCAATAATATTGCATTGTTTACTTCTTATTTCACCTAGTGCTTAGACTATTGTTTACTCCAAGTATTATAATCTTTACTCAAAGGAGGTTTACTTCTTTTTTCTCTTCAACATTCCTTTGAGATAGTTAATTTAGAATACTCAGAGACATTTTATTTATAATTAATCTAAAATTCTCTGTTTGATTTTCAAACTTCCCCACAGTCACATCTCACAATATTTTCAAGTTGCTTTTATCCACTTCTATTAGTGTCTGCTGTCCCCAAACTTTAACAGCTAGATCTCTCACAAAAATTCAATCCTGCCTAATTTTCTAATTCACTTTTGACCAGATCAGGAAATAATATATATCAACACCACAGTCTCCCGTGTGACAAGAGCAGGAATCTAAATAAACTGTAACTACCTTATCAAGGATGAGATTTGGTAACCAACAAAAATTTCAAAACTCAATTTTCTCCAAAAAAGTAATCTTCTGATATACTTCCTTGTACATCTCCAAAAAGGTTATCTGAAAAGTTATATACATCCTCAAAAATTTGTAAATTCAACAAAAATTTAAATCGTATGAAAGTGTGCAATGTCCTACATTATGTAAATATTGCCATTTAAAACTAAAACTGCTACCTCACCCTTACAAATTTATCCATTGGACTTGAAATACCATATCAATTTGATACCTAATATAATTTAATTAAAATATATATAATCAATATGAATTTATCACTGCTCCATTTTCTCCTTAAACTCACATTTCCATTCCACTCCATTTTCTGAATTCAGAATTCACCCATTGTATAGTATAGTTATGCTTGAAAGTGTTTTATTGATCACCCATCATACACGTCTGCATCAAAAATACATATATTATTTAAATTTATTTCAATAAAATTATTTTATTACAAGATTTTATATTAGCATATGTTTCTTAAATATTTGTATTAAAACATTGTAATTGCAGATTTGGTTGATTCTATCTCTAAAACAATGACTGTCTTGTCACTAAATTGTAGAGGCATTTCTTTTTGACAAATAACCTGTAACATCAGACTAAGTTGCTTTTTTTTCTAACATTTTTATTGGAGTATAATTGCTTTACAATGTTGTGTTAATTTCTGCTGTATAACAAAGCAAATCAGTAATATGTATTCATATATCTGCATATCCCCTCCTTCTTGCACCTTGCTCCCAACTTCCTTATCCCACACCTCTAGGTGGTCACAAAGCACCAAGCTGATCTCCCTGTGCTATGCAACTGTTTCCCACTAGCTATCTATTTTACATTTGATAGTGTATATATATAAATGTTACCCTTTCACTTCGTCCCAGCTTACCCTTCCCCATCCCCGTGTCCTCAAGTCCATTCTCTACATCTGTGTCTTTATTCCTGTCCTGCCCCTAGGTTCATCAGAACCTGTTTTTTTTTTTTTTAGATTGCATATATATGTGTATGGTATTTGTTTTTTCTCTTTCTGACTTACTTCACTACTCTATATGACAGACACTAGGTCCATCCACCTCACTACAAAAAACTCAATTTTGTTTCCTTTTATGGCTGAGTAATATTCCATTGTGTATATGTGTCACATTTTCTTTATCCATTCATCTGTCGATGGACACTTACGTTGGTTCCATGGCCTGGCATGGACACTTACGTTGCTTCCATGTCCTGGCTATTGTAAATAGAGCTGAAATGAACATTGTGGTACATGACTCTTTTTGAATTATGGTTTTCTCAGTGTATATGCCCAGTAGTGGGATTGCCGGGTCATATGATAGTTCTATTTTTAGTTTTTTAAGGAACCTTCATACTGTTCTCCATAGTGGCTGTATCAATTTACATTCCCACCAACAGTGCAAGAGGGTACCCTTTTCACCACACCCTCTCCAGCATTTGTTGTTTGTAGATTTTTTGATGATGGCCATTGTGAGGTGATACCTCACTGTAGTTTTGATTTGCATTTCCCTAATGATAAGTGATGTTAAGCATCCTTTCATGTGTTTGTTGGCAATCTGTATATCTTCTCTGGAGAAATGTTTATTTAGGCCTTCCACTCATTTTTGGATTGGGTTGTTTGATTTTTTGATATTGAGACTGCCTGAGCTGCTGGTATATTTTGGAGATAAATCCTTTGTCAGTTGCTTCGCTTGTAAATATTTTCTCTCATCTGAGGGTTGTCTTTTCATCTTGTTTATGGTTTCCTTTGTTGCAAAAGCTTTTAATTTTCATCAGGTCCCATTTCATAATTTTTGTTTTTATTTCCATTACTCTAGGAAGTGGGTCAAAAAGGATCATGCTGTGATTTATGTCATAGAGTGTTTTGCCTATGTTTTCCTCTAAGAGATTTATAGTGTTTGGCCTTATACTTAGGTCTTTAATCCATTTTGAGTTTATTTTTGTGTATGGTGTTAGGAAGTGTTCTAATTTCATTCTTTTACATGTCGCTGTCCAATTTTCCCAGCACCACTTTTTAGATGCTGTCTTTTCTCCATTGTATATTCTTGCCTCCTTTGTCAAATATAAGGTGACCATAGGAGCATGGGTTTATCTCTGGGCTTTCTATCCAGTTCCATTGATCTATATTTCTGTTTTTGTGCCAGTACATACTGTCTTGATTACTGTAGCTTTGTAGTATAGTTTGAAGTCAGGGATTCTGATTCCTCCAGCTCCGTTTTTCTTTCTCAAGATTGCTTTGGCTATTCTGGGTCTTCTGTGTTTCCATACAAATTGTAAAATTTTTTATTCTAGTTCTGTGAAAAATGCCATTGGTAGCTTGATAGGGTTTGCCTTGAATCTGTAGATTTCTATGGGTGGTATAGTCATTTTCACAGTGTTACTTCTTCCAATCCAAGAAAATGGTATATCTCTCCATCTGTTTGTAACTTCTTCACTTTCTTTCATCAGTGTCTTATAGCTTTCTGCATACAGGTCTTTTGTCTCCTTAGGAAGGTTTATTCCTAGGTATTTTATTCTTTTTGTTGCAGTGGTAAATGGGATTGTTTCCTTATTTTCTCTTTCAGATTTTTTGTCGTTAGTGTATATAAATGCAGGAGATATCTAAGCATTAATTTTGTATCCTGTTACTTTACAAAATTCATTGATTAACTCTAGTAGTTTTCTGGTAGCATCTTTAGGATTTTCTATGTATAGTATCATGTTATCTGCAAACAGTGACATTTTTACTTCTTTTCTGATTTGGATTCCTTTTTTTCTTTTTCTTCTCTGATTGCAGTGGCTAAAACTTCCAAAACTACATTGAATAATAGTGGTGAGAGTGGGCAACCTTGTCTTATTCCTGATCTTAGAGGAAATGGTTTCAGTTTTTCACCATTGAGAATGATGTTGGCTGTGGGTTTGTCATACATGGCCTTTATTATGTTGAGTTAGGTTCCCGCTATGCCTACTTTCTGGAGAGTTTTTGTCATAAATGGGTGTTTAATTTTCTTGAAACCTTTTTCTCCACTAGGTATTTTATTCTTTTTGTTGCAGTGGTAAATGGGATTGTTTCCTTATTTTCTCTTTCAGATTTTTTGTCGTTAGTGTATATAAATGCAGGAGATATCTAAGCATTAATTTTGTATCCCATCTATTGAGATGATCATATGGTTTTAATCCTTCAATTTGTTAATATGGTTTATTACTTTGATTGATTTGTGTATATTGAAGAATACTTTCATTCCTGGAATAAACCTCAGTTAATCATGGTGTATGATCCTTTTAATGTGCTGTTGGATTCTGTTTGCTAGTATTTTGTTGAGGAATTTTGCATCTATGTTCTTCAGTGATATTAGTCTATAGTTTTCCTTTTTGTGACATCTTTGTCTCATTTTGATATCAGGGTGATGGTGACCTCATAGAATGAGTTTGGGAGTGTTCCTCCCTCTGCTATATTTTGGAAGAGTTTGAGAAGGATAGGTGTTAGCTCTTCCCTAAATGTTTGATAGGTCACCTGTGAAGCCATCTGTTCCTCAGCTTTTGTTTGTTGGAAGATTTTTAATCACAGTTTCAATTTCAGTGCTTGTGATTTATCTGTTTATATTTTCTATTTCTTCCTGGGTCAGTCTTGGAAAGTTGTACTTTTGTAAGAATTTGTCCATTTCTTCCAGGTTGTCCATTTTATTGGCATACATTTTCTTGTAGTAGTCTCTCATGATCCTTTGTATTTTTGCAGTGTCAATTTTTACTTATCCTTTTTCATTTCTAATTCCATTGATTTGAGTCCTCCTCTTTTTTCTTGATGAGTCTGGCTAATGGTTTATCAATTTTGTTTAACTTCTCAAAGAACCATCTTTTAGTTTTATTGATCATTCGTATTGTTTCCTTCATTTCTTTTTCATTTATTTCTGATCTGATCTTTATGATTTCTTTCCTTCTGCTGACTTGGGTTTTTTTTGTTCTTCTTTCTCTAAATGCTCTAGTTGTAAAGTTAGGTTGTTTATTTGAGACTTTTCTTGTTTCTTGAGGTAGGCTTGTATAGCTATAAACTTCCCTCTTAGAACTGCTTTTGCTGCATTCCATAGGTTTGGGGTTATCATGTGTTCATTGTAATTTGTATCTAGGTTTTTTTTATTTTCTCTTTGATTTCTTCAGTGATCTCTTGGTTATTTAGTAGCATATTGTTTATTCTCCATGTGTTTGTATTTTTTACAATTTTTTTTTACTGTAATTGATATCTAGTCTCATAGCATTGTGGTTGGAAAAGATACTTGATACAATTTCAAATTTCTTAAATTTACTGAGGCTTGATTTGTGACCCAAGATATGATATATCCTGGAGAATGTTCCATGAGCACTTGAGGAGAAAGTGTATTTTGTTGTTTTTGTTTGGACTGTCCTATAAATATCAGTTAGGTCTGTCTGTTCTAATGTGTTTTTTAAAGCTTGTGTTCCCTTATTTATGTTCATTTTCGATGATCTGTCCATTGGTGAAAGTGGGGTGTTAAAGTCCCCTACTATTATTATGTTACTATTGATTTCCCTGTTTATGGCTGTTAGCATTTGCCTTATGTATTGAGGTGCTCCTATGTTGGATGCATAAAGATTTACCATTGTTATATCTTCTTCTTGGATTGATCCCTTGATCATTATGTAGTGTCCTTCTTTGTCTCTTGTAATAGTCTTTATGTTAAAGTCTATTGTCTGATATCAGTATTGCTAGTCCAGCTTTCTTCTGATTTCCATTTTCATGGAATATCTTTTTCCATCCCCTCACTCTCAGTCTCTATGTGTCCCTATGTCTGAGGTGAGTATCTTGTAGACAGCATATATATGGGTCTTTTTTTGTATCTATTCAGCAGGTCTGTGTGTTTTGGTTGGAGCATTTAATCAATTTACATTTAAGGTAATTATCAATATGTATGTTCCTATTACCATTTTCTTAATTGTTTTGGGTTTGTTTTTGTAGGTTTTTTCCTTTTCTTGTTTTTTCCTGTCCAAAGAAGTTCCTTTAACATTTTTTTTTAAAGCTGGTTTGGTGGTGCTGAATTCTCTTAATTTTTGCTTATCTGTAATGGTTTTAATTTTCCATTGAATCTGAATGATATCCTTGTTGGGTAGAGTAATCTTGGTTGTAGGTTCTTCCCTTTCATCATTTTAAATACGTCCTGCCACTCCCTTCTGGCTTGTAGAGTTTCTGCTGAAAAATCAGCTATTAACCTTATGGGGTTTCCCTTGAATGTTATTTGTTGCTTTTCCCTTGATGTTTTAATATTTTTTCTTTGAATTTAAATTTTGATATTTTGATTAATATGTGTCTTGTCATGTTTCTCCTTGGATTTATCCTGTATGGGACTCTCTGAGCTTTCTGAACTTGATTGACTATTTCCTTTCCCATGTTAAGGAAGTTTTCAACTATACTCTCTGCAAATATTTTCTCAGACCCTTTCTTTTTCTCTTCCTCTGGGTCCCCTATATTTCAAACGTTGGTGTATTTGATTTTCCAGAGGTCTCTGAGACTGTCCTCATTTCTTTTCATCTTTCTTCTTTATTCTGCTCTGTGGCAGTTATTTCCACTATTTTTTCTTCCAGGTCACTTATCCTTTCTTCTGCCTCAGTTATTCTGCTATTGATTCCCTCTAAAGAATTTTTTAAATCATTTATTGTGTTGTTCATCATTGGTTTTTGCTCTTTAGTTCTTCTAGCTCCTTGTTAAAGGTTTCTTATATATTCTCCATTCTATTTCCAAGATTTTGGATCATCTTTACTATCATTATTCTGAATTATTTTTCAGATAAACTGCCTATTTTCTCTTTGTTTGTTTGGTCTGATGGGTTTTTACTTTGCTTCTTCATCTGCTGCATATTTTTCTGTTTTCTCTTTTTTTTTTTAACTTACTGTGTTTGGGGTCTCCTTTTTGCAGTCTGCAGGATCTTAGTTCCCATTATTTTTGGTGTCTGCACACAGTGTGTGAGGTTGGTTCAGTGGTTTGTGTTGGCTTCCTGGTGGAGAGCACTCGTGCCTGTGTTCTGGTGGGTGGGAATGTATCTTGTTCTTCTGATGGCAGGGCCTTGTCTGGTTGTGTGTTTTGGAGTTTCTGTGCACTTAGTATGATTTTAGGCAGTGGCTCTGCTAATTGGTGTGGTTGTGTTCCTGTTTTGCTAGTTGTTTAGCATGGGGCATCCAGCACTGGAGCTTGCTGCCAGTTAGGTGGAGCTGGGTCTTAGTGTTGAGACAAAGACCTCTGGCAGAGCTCTCATGGATTGATATTATGTGGGGCTGGGAGGTTTCTGGTGGTCCAATGTCCTGGACTCAGCCCACCCACCTCAGAGTTTCAGTCCCAACACCCAGATGGAGCACCAAGTTAGGTTGTTTATTTGAGACTTTTCTTGTTTCTTGAGGTAGGCTTGTATAGCTATAAACTTCCCTCTTAGAACTGCTTTTGCTGCATTCCATAGGTTTGGGGTTATCATGTGTTCATTGTAATTTGTATCTAGGTTTTTTTTATTTTCTCTTTGATTTCTTCAGTGATCTCTTGGTTATTTAGTAGCATATTGTTTATTCTCCATGTGTTTGTATTTTTTACAATTTTTTTTTACTGTAATTGATATCTAGTCTCATAGCATTGTGGTTGGAAAAGATACTTGATACAATTTCAAATTTCTTAAATTTACTGAGGCTTGATTTGTGACCCAAGATATGATATATCCTGGAGAATGTTCCATGAGCACTTGAGGAGAAAGTGTATTTTGTTGTTTTTGTTTGGACTGTCCTATAAATATCAGTTAGGTCTGTCTGTTCTAATGTGTTTTTTAAAGCTTGTGTTCCCTTATTTATGTTCATTTTCGATGATCTGTCCATTGGTGAAAGTGGGGTGTTAAAGTCCCCTACTATTATTATGTTACTATTGATTTCCCTGTTTATGGCTGTTAGCATTTGCCTTATGTATTGAGGTGCTCCTATGTTGGATGCATAAAGATTTACCATTGTTATATCTTCTTCTTGGATTGATCCCTTGATCATTATGTAGTGTCCTTCTTTGTCTCTTGTAATAGTCTTTATGTTAAAGTCTATTGTCTGATATCAGTATTGCTAGTCCAGCTTTCTTCTGATTTCCATTTTCATGGAATATCTTTTTCCATCCCCTCACTCTCAGTCTCTATGTGTCCCTATGTCTGAGGTGAGTATCTTGTAGACAGCATATATATGGGTCTTTTTTTGTATCTATTCAGCAGGTCTGTGTGTTTTGGTTGGAGCATTTAATCAATTTACATTTAAGGTAATTATCAATATGTATGTTCCTATTACAATTTTCTTAATTGTTTTGGGTTTGTTTTTGTAGGTTTTTTCCTTTTCTTGTTTTTTCCTGTCCAAAGAAGTTCCTTTAACATTTTTTTTTAAAGCTGGTTTGGTGGTGCTGAATTCTCTTAATTTTTGCTTATCTGTAATGGTTTTAATTTTCCATTGAATCTGAATGATATCCTTGTTGGGTAGAGTAATCTTGGTTGTAGGTTCTTCCCTTTCATCATTTTAAATACGTCCTGCCACTCCCTTCTGGCTTGTAGAGTTTCTGCTGAAAAATCAGCTATTAACCTTATGGGGTTTCCCTTGAATGTTATTTGTTGCTTTTCCCTTGATGTTTTAATATTTTTTCTTTGAATTTAAATTTTGATATTTTGATTAATATGTGTCTTGTCATGTTTCTCCTTGGATTTATCCTGTATGGGACTCTCTGAGCTTTCTGAACTTGATTGACTATTTCCTTTCCCATGTTAAGGAAGTTTTCAACTATACTCTCTGCAAATATTTTCTCAGACCCTTTCTTTTTCTCTTCCTCTGGGTCCCCTATATTTCAAACGTTGGTGTATTTGATTTTCCAGAGGTCTCTGAGACTGTCCTCATTTCTTTTCATCTTTCTTCTTTATTCTGCTCTGTGGCAGTTATTTCCACTATTTTTTCTTCCAGGTCACTTATCCTTTCTTCTGCCTCAGTTATTCTGCTATTGATTCCCTCTAAAGAATTTTTTAAATCATTTATTGTGTTGTTCATCATTGGTTTTTGCTCTTTAGTTCTTCTAGCTCCTTGTTAAAGGTTTCTTATATATTCTCCATTCTATTTCCAAGATTTTGGATCATCTTTACTATCATTATTCTGAATTATTTTTCAGATAAACTGCCTATTTTCTCTTTGTTTGTTTGGTCTGATGGGTTTTTACTTTGCTTCTTCATCTGCTGCATATTTTTCTGTTTTCTCTTTTTTTTTTTAACTTACTGTGTTTGGGGTCTCCTTTTTGCAGTCTGCAGGATCTTAGTTCCCATTATTTTTGGTGTCTGCACACAGTGTGTGAGGTTGGTTCAGTGGTTTGTGTTGGCTTCCTGGTGGAGAGCACTCGTGCCTGTGTTCTGGTGGGTGGGAATGTATCTTGTTCTTCTGATGGCAGGGCCTTGTCTGGTTGTGTGTTTTGGAGTTTCTGTGCACTTAGTATGATTTTAGGCAGTGGCTCTGCTAATTGGTGTGGTTGTGTTCCTGTTTTGCTAGTTGTTTAGCATGGGGCATCCAGCACTGGAGCTTGCTGCCAGTTAGGTGGAGCTGGGTCTTAGTGTTGAGACAAAGACCTCTGGCAGAGCTCTCATGGATTGATATTATGTGGGGCTGGGAGGTTTCTGGTGGTCCAATGTCCTGGACTCAGCCCACCCACCTCAGAGTTTCAGTCCCAACACCCAGATGGAGCACCAAGTCCCTGCCAACCATGTGGTTCAGAGGAAAAGAAGAAAGAAAAAAAAAAAGAACAGACAACATCCTAGGACAAATGGTAAAAGCAAAACTATACAGACAAAAATCACACAAAGGAGCATACAGATACACACTCACAAAAAAGAGAAAAATGAGAAAAATATATAACTATATATTAAAAAAAGGAAGAGATCAACCAAACCAATAAACAAATCCACAAGTGATAGTAAGCACTCAATACTAAACTAAGATAAACAAAACCAGAAACAAATTAGATGCAGAAAGCAGACCCTAAGTCTACAGTTTCTCCCAAAGTCCACTGCCTCAATTTTGGGAACATTTGTTGTCTATTCAGGTATTCTTCAGATGGAGGGTTTATCAAGTTGATTGTGGGGATTTAATCTGCTGCTCCTGAGGATGCATGGAGAAATTTCCCTTTCTCTTCTTTTTCACACACCTCCTGGCATTCAGCTTTGGTTTTGGCCCTGCCTCTGTGTGTAGGCCACTCTCAGGCATCTGTTCCCTACCCAGACTGGAGTGGGTTAAAGCAGAGGCTAATTAGGTGGTTCTTGTTCACTCAGGCCAGGGGGAGGGAGGGGTACAGAATGCAGGGTGAGCCTATGGCAGCAGAGACTGGTGTGACTTTGCAACAGCCTGAGGTGTGCCATGTTCTCCTAGGGAAGTTGTCCCTCAATCTCAGGACCCTGGCAGTGATGTGCTGCACCACTGGAGTGGGCGGTGGGTGTGGGTAGTGACCTGTGTTTGCACACTGGATTCTTGGTGGCAGTAGCAGCAGTGTTAGCAGTTCATGCCTATCTCTGGGGTCCAAGCTGATAGCCATGGCTTGTGCCCATCTCTGGAGCTCGTTTATGTGGTGCTGTGCCTTCCGTGGGCACACTGGGAAGGAATCCCCTCTCCCTGTACACCATGAAACAAAGGTCTCTTGCCTTTCTGGCAGGTCCAGACATTTTCCTGGACTCCCTCCCAGCTAGCTGTGGTGCATTAGACCCTTTCAGGCTGTCTTTGTGCAGCCAACCCTAGTCCTCTCACTGAGGTCTGACCTCCAAAGCCCAAGCCTCAGCTCCCATCCCCCACCCACCCCGGTGGGTGAGCAGAAAAGCCTATCAGGTTAGTGAGTGCTGGTTGGCACCGATCCTCTGTGTGGGAATCTCTCTGCTTTGCCCTCTGCACCCCTGTTGCTGCACTCTCCTTCATGGCTCTGAAGCTTCCCCCCCTGCCCACCCTCCATCCCTGCCAGTGAAGGGGTTCCCTTGTGTGTGGAAACTTTTCTTCCTTCACAGCTCCCTCTCAGAGGTGCGGGTCCCATCCCTATTCTTTCATCTCTGTTTTTTTCTTTTTCCCTACCCATTTATGTGGAGATTTTCTTCCTTTTTGGGAAGTCTGAGGTCTTCTGCCAGTGTTCAGTAGGTGTTCTGTAGGAGTTGTTCCACATGTAGATGTATTTTTTTATGTATTTATGGGGAGGAAGGTGATCTCCATGTCTTACTCCTCTGCCCTCTTGAAGGTCTCCCCTCAGAGTAAGTTTTTACCAAGAAAAATATGACTTCAGGTTTCAATACAAATAAATTTCTGAGATTATCATTTGACTTATGAATTTTAGTTCTAAGATGGATGGAGGAATGACTAGCTTAATAAAAACATGGAACCTTATCATGAATTTGTTGCCTGGATGAAAAGAGGCAATGCTTTTATCAAAATTTCTTATCAATGCTTCACTTTGATCTCATGAGTCTCTCCTCAACAACAGTGCATTTTTCAAAAATAACTGAAGAGAGGCAGTGTGGAGTAAGGAGGCAATATAGATGAAAAATTTCATATTCCTTAAGTTCCACTCTATAAAATATTTAAATTCAGAAAAAAATTCATTAGTTAAAATGCACCATTCCTAAAGCCATTTTCAAGTTAGTAAGATTGCCAAAGATATGAAACTCCATATATGGTTTGTCTTACTTTGTCTATATCAGGCACTGGTGATACCAATTCTTTGAATTCTCCCTATAGTTAGTTGACCTATGGGCTTTGACACACTGCGGCAGTGCAGCATAGTAAGACTGAGAGTTGTGAAAGAAAAAGTTGCTAAGAAAAACAGGTTGATTGTCTCCACCAAATGTCTTGTCAGGAAGACAAATTTTAAGAAAGAGAATATGAGTGTTCAAATTTGGAAATTTGATTCTCTTAAAACCATTCATGACCAGGTACATATTAGAAAATCTTTGTGAGCTGTGGAGGTTGTACATCTCAGCTTGAAGACCACTGTTTTAAACCAGGGATCCCAAGTGTTGGAGTACATAGGAGCCAGGCAGGTAAAGTAACTGCATTAAGTCATCATGGTCTTAATAATGGTATTAAGCAGATGAAATAAGAACTTGGGTACATTCAAGAGGAGATGCCCTAATAGGGCATCTTCATCATTCAGAAATCAGAACCCAATTTTGTGATTGGGTTTTTCAAAATTAGAATTCCAGGGTTTTTGTTTTTGTTTTTTTTCTAATATTAAATATTCTAATTTCTAAACGTTTGGAACTCATTCAATATTTGATTAAAACTCTGAGTAGGCTAAATGAAACATATCTGCAGACAAAATCTATCTCAGGGTTATTTGTTTGTCCTATCTTTTCTCTTCATGTTCTCTGTCATTTACTTGAGTTATACTTGATTTTTCTTATTAACATTCCAGTATATCTCTCATATTAGAGACTGGCCTTGCTAGGGCATACACTCCTGGTTTGTTCTCGGCATTGCTCCCTGAAGTTGGGCTAGATTCTACTTTTCCTTATACCCTGGTTGGAATCCACACACAAATGGACAGATCACTTGGGATAATGTATTTCTAGGCATTTGTCTTAAAGGTAACAGGCTGTGTGAGATCTTCTGCTACTTCATAACACACATTAAGTTGAAAGATTTGTTTCTCTTTAATGCCACACAGACTTTCGAAAATAATGTCTGAAGTTGTTTTGCCTTTGCAAACGTTATGCATTCAGCCATCCAGTGGCTTGAAAATGGTCCAGCCTCTATACATTTAGCCTTCCATTATTAATCCCCCCCCCTTTTTTCTCTGTTTCCAGCTGGTCCTGTTGATGTGAACACCAAAGTCTGTCTCCTAAGTCACCGTGCATTTAGAGACACCAGTTTCTTCAGATTTCTCTTCCCTGTATCCTATGCAACTTCTCTACTTATAACCAACTGTGCACTTTGTCATTAACCATTTTGGAGTGGACTCTCCCTTGAAATTCTTCCTGCATCCTTACCATTTATCAACATTGTACTCACTTTTCAGTACTTAATTCTAGTTTCATACACTCCAGTTACCCTGTGTCTCTTTTTCTTCCTCTTTCTTTCTTTTTCTTTTTTTTTTACTTCAGAAGTTCATCCCAATTCCAGGTCTCTTTTTTTTTTTGAAAACCTATAATATCATTAAGTTCATACTACAAAATCAATTACATTATCTTGAAGTATTGATATTATTATTATTTTATGTATTTTCACCAACAATATTTTAAACTTTTCAAAAGCCAGTCATGTAATTGGACTCAACAAACTGCTTTATAAATTATTAGTGACTGATTTTAAGTTATGTTCCTGTCTTTTGTAGTTAGTGTTTTCTTTCTACTTTTCTCTGAATTCTGTTGGATTACAGGTCCTTTTTTAACCACAACATTTAGATAGTTTAAATCACATCTTAAATGCCATTTAGCAACTTAGGGGAAATGAAAAAAGCAAACTCTTCTCAAGGAAGAAAAGAGCTATGAAATGGTCAGAAAAAAATAGTAATCTTTACATCTGTAATATTTACCAATTTTATACAAGATTCTTCTCAGGAAGGAAGCTTACACAAAAAGTGTGTATCAGAAAAGTAAACTTTGGTTCCTTCAGTGTTAGGTACAGATAAGTTTCAGTATGTTTTGGAATAAATTCAATCCAATCTCTGTTCCCTTATATACTTCCTTCTCTTTTTTTGACTATCAAATATTTCTCTGAGTTCTCACTAGTCTGTTATTCTCACTCTTATAATATCATTGAGATTTTTCTGATTTTGTGTTCTTCTCATTGGAAAGTTACAGGAAAGAGGCAATACTTAGTGAGGGAACAGTGATGACTGACATCATCTTTAAACTTGTTTTACATTTAATTTACATTTACAAACAAACCCCTTGCTTCATCTAACTTTAGTGTCCATTCAACTTTACAGCCACAGAGAGCCCTCTTATGTGACACACAGAAATTAATCTACTTGCATATTTGTGCTATGGTTAAATTCATGATTATGTAGAATAATTATCAAGTTTGATGGAGAAAACTATTTTAATCCATAAAATCTTATGAAGGTAATTAGAACTGTAACTTCTTTGAGCTGCAGGGAAGATGGCTTGGGGATGTATTTGCCTTTACAAATTCTGTACAAGATTACAATAAACTTATCAAGTACATTTGCACTCCTATCCTCTATGGACCCTTCTAGAATGGCAGACTCAACTCTAGGTTCTAACTACCTGGCGTCAATGTTCCCAACATAGTTAATTTCTCAATGTATAATTTACTGTCTGTTAAGTGAATATAGCATTAACTATAAAATAGATTTCACTATTAATATCAGATTTTTTTTGGATTTGCTCTGTCTTCAGCTCAAATTGTTCTCTCCTGTACACTTACACTTTATATGGTAATCTGTTAATGACTAAGATTCTGATCAGTTGATTTCTGGGTGTCAACATTTTCATTCTTCTTTGAAAAATGAAACAAGTTTTATGTTGCAGAAAAATCTTTCCCATATGAGGCTTACTCATGCATATTCTGCGTCTGTACATCAATAGCTCCTCTGGTTTAAACTGAAAGCACAGATTTTTTGAAAATGAAATACAAGCTTATGCCATAAAGAAGTTGAATAGCTGGACCATAATGGATCAGTAATGAGTCATTAGTGACTAAGGTGAAGGAAAAATTGCTGTAAAGCAATAAATGGCTTTGCAGCACATGCAACATTCGGCAAGAATCAAATATCAATGGGAATCCAGGTGCCAAGCCTTCCTGTGAGTTTACAAACTATTCAGAAGAACACAAACGATTTATACCTTAGAGTAGAGAATAAAACTGAATGCTTAAATCCCCAATTCTCATTAAGCCTAAGCCACTTTGGTGGTAAAGAGAGCAGTATAAACAGTTAAGAAAATTGTGTAGCATACTGATTACTCTCAGCTCTTTCTAAAGTCAGACATATAATCATATTCTAAAACAGTTGCTGGCAGTGCTCCTTATTTCTTTGAAACTGGTTCTATTTTCTCAAAGGTTAAGCAGAGACCTTAAATTCTCTGACAGTGCCATGTATGTCTCATTCTGAGAGGCACTTAATATGCTCAAGAAATATCTGTTAGAAGCAAGAGTATTTTAAAAACTAATTTACAACCAGGATAGCAAGAGCTCTGTTTAGTTAGAAACGATGTAAGCTGTGGAATTGCAACAGGATTCTGGAGGGTACTGCTGGGCCTTTTTATTTTCTGGACAGTAGGGCAGTCTAAGGGATAAGAGAAGAAGGTAGAAGAGACAGCCTGGGAAGAGGAGAGGCACTCAGGACCCAGAGAAGCAACTATTTACTCTCCAGGAAGTATTTTCATATTTTAATCACCAGTATTTGTTTATCATGGCATAATGGCTGAACATTAGCCCTGATTGAATGAATGATATCTTCAGCTTGCCCAACAGAGAACTGGCTAATGCTGATGTTACTACATGACACAGTCACCAGATGTCCTCAGTGAGGCTGATGCCTTTCATTTTCAGTAGACATTTCTTTTTTCTGTTCACAGATGAAAATATAAAGGCTCAGTCAAGTTATGTGACAATTTACAGAGCTAGCAAGTGGCAGAGCAGAACTTCAGCACATGAGATATCTTTCCAGACCCAGTGCTTATAAAACTATCTCTGCTAGAGAATAAAAGGTCCCCTAACAGAAACCGACATAAGAACTCTAAGTCCAAGTTGAAACCTTGGGAAGAAGTGGAAGACCGCTCAGGTTTAAGGGGAGGGAAGGGGAAAAAGATATCCTTGAAAGTCCTTGCAACACTTGGTTCTTTGTAAGTCTAAAAAATAAAACTTCAAATATATCATCCAGTAAAATACAATGTATGAAATATATTTAAATAAGGCTTTGTGATGGCAGGTTGTTCAGGGAACACAGGTGCTCTGGACGGTGAATGAAGGTGAACTCTACTGAGTTTACTAGGGTGCTCTGTGAAGCCAGCTGTGGAGCCAACCAACCCCAGGGTGAGTCCTGACTACAGCCTTCACTAGATGTGGGACATGGAGCATGTGGCTCGTATCCTTGAGTCTCAGTTCCCTCACCTGTAATACAGAAATGTTTCTCTTCATTCCATTGCTGTAAAAATGTTGTGAGATGATTTATATTTGGAGCTTGGCATTGTGACTGGCAAAAAATAAAAATAAAAATGTACTAAATAAGTGTTAGTCCTTACTATAGCTATTTTTACATAAGGAAAAGGAAAAGTTTTATCTTCAAAGCCTTAGAAGCTGCTATAGAAATATTTGTAGAGTGGATATTTGATAAATGTCTGTTGAATGAATGACCCATGAATGATACCATGAAAGTAATTTCTCTCTTGACCTTTTTCTGGTTTGGGGGTGACTTTCCACTCATACAAATTATTCATTAGAGTGAGGATCACATAATTTTTAATTTGTTTTTCATGTAGATGTGTATTTCTAGAGTCTTTTATACAGTAACCTAGAATACACTAGGCTTCAAGACTGTGGCAGACCATAAATTATAATGTTATAAATGGTAAACTCTAAATATGCTCTACTTTTATAGGTATACCTGTAAAGCATATAAATCAAAACATAATGTAGTATAACATGATCCTGTAGTATGACAGTGTAAATAAGCTAAAGACAATTAAATCATAGCATGCATAATATTTAGTATTTGTTATATTCTATGCAAATCAACAAGTGCTGTGGGGTACCAAGAAATATGACATGATCTAAGCCCTTAAGGGTACCACTCTAAGTTACCAGGTAACACATTCCTATTTCTTTGCTCATTTATGTATGCATTCAATCAATTAATCTACAAAAGTTTACTGGACACTTGCAATGCACACTCTAAGCACTGATACACTGAAACTACAATAAGAGCAAAACAATGTTCTTGCTTTCAAGACCCTCCCAGTCTTATTGAGGAGACAGACACGTAAATAACTAATTGAAATGAAATGTATACGTATTATAAGAGTGAGATGGAAAAACATGAAACAGAATGTGAAAGATCTTTAGGACAAATTGAATGTAAACTGGGAATGAGTTTGGTAGGAGTTCGCAGAGAAGAAAGTTAAACCCCTAAAAGAAATGGGTCTAACCTATCCATTACAGTAAATGATATTAAGATAGTTGCAGGTCAGCTGGAAACAGAAATCATCCTGGAGGAAATGGATCTAAAACAGATCTTAAAGAATGATATTATTTAAGCAGAAGGGAAGGAACAGACCATTTAATACTCTAAGCCAGTTGTTTTATATTCAGCAGTCCATTTTGAATACCCACCTGCCAAGCTATGTGGGTCTCTTACTTTGTGTCATGAGTCATACATTCTTCATGGGAAATGTCTTCAATGTTACTTGAAAGAACTTTTTGTTATTCACTGTCTAGAAGGTGTGTTTGGCATTTGGTCCCTAACACTGGTCTTCCTCCCTCCTTCTATCTGAACGCTCCAGGGGTCGGGTTGCTTACTTTCTGCCTCTTTTATTTTTATATTTAGAAACTGTCTCTCTTCTAGGCTCACCTATTTCTCCTAATTTTCTCTAGTTTCATAGACTATTTGATACCTTCTCATTAGACACTCCTTCAAAAATTTTAAAAACCATTATTATATTCACAAAGTCCTCTCTTAAAATTAAGCATCAACAGTTTCTTCAACTATATCTATGTGGTAGTTTCTAGATCTGTGACCTTTGGGGGAAGATAAATGAAGGTACCAGTAATGTTTTTCTCTAGCAGAAAGGGCGGATTTGAGACTCTTAATAATACCTTGGGTTATCTGGCCACATTTGCTGATGGCTGTCTTTAGAATAAGGTTCATGTAGTGCCTTTTGTTCCCAGTTTTTTTCTTTATTCCCATCCTTTTTCATATTCTCCATTTCCTGTTATAATTACTTAGCTTTCTTAGGTAAATTGTCAATCTTTCCTTATTGTGGTTGTGGTGATTTTATTTTTTGATCATAGTAGTTGGTTTATTAAGGAAGAAAGCTGTGTCCATGTTAATTTTCTGGACCTCTATTTCCTCCTCTGTAAAATGAAGGGTCTTGAGTAGATAAATTCTCAAGTCTGCCATAGCTCTAAAATTATGATTTCATGTGTATATTATCCCATGGGAACAACTGAGAACATCAGAGGTAACTCTTCTTTTTGCTGAATTTACAATATCTTCTAATATTATAAATAAAATATCAACATTACATAACAACAATAAAGATAAAGCAACAACAATAGAGATAACTCCTAGTTGAAACATTTATCTTGATCTTTGTTCCTGGCTGGAACTCAGCAGTGTGTGTAATTTAGAGCAGCAGGAAAAAGCAGTAGGGGGAAGGGGGAAGGCCAACATGACATTGTGATGGGAGCACAGCAATTGTTCTTCTCACATGAAAGAGAAAAATAAGGACCAATAAACACCACCACTTCACAGAGTAATAGACACCAAAGAAAGGAAAAAAGGACCACCAGTAAATAATGGGAGAAGCTACTACCTCTTGCCATTCTTTATTCTGTTCGTGACATGAATGTGGCCTCATAAATTACTTTTTGAAGATGCAAGTGTTTTTCTTTGAAAAGAGATTCATCGTCTGATTCTGAATCCCTTTACTGAAATGAATGGAATCAATTGCATACCCTGTAATAATGCTGAATAAAAATTACCTTTTTGAGATCATAACCTTTTCCAAATAGCATAGTAATTGAAATGCTATCCTGCTACATTACAATTGTGAGAATCTTACTTTCCCTTCTATTCCATACAAGATCTCAAAATCTCTTAGTGATAATACCTGCAGTTTCATCTTCCTCCCCTGAGCAGGCTGAGGTTTCTCAATTGTGCAAATCTTCAGGAGTAATATGCTGTGATGTTATCGGATAATTTAAAAAATTCTTAATTATGTACTTCTTCCAAGAATGTTTACATGACAGATTAAAAATATATAAAACATTATAAATACAAGTATATAGTGCATAAACATGTGATACATACATATATATGTGTTATACACACACACATACACATACTAATAGTAAGTTTATGTAATGTCCAGTGCTTTTCTAAGTACTTTGTACAGTAACTCATTTAATCTTGACAATTCACAATAAGCCTATGGGGTATTTTTTGTTTTTGTTTTTGTTTTTGCGGTACGCGGGGCTCTCACTGTTGTGGCCTCTTCCGTTGCGGAGCACAGGCTCCGGACGCGCAGGCCCAGCAGCCGTGGCCCACGGGCCCAGCCGCTCGGCGGCATGTGGGATCTTCCCGGACCGGGGCACGAACCCGTGTCCCCTGCATCGGCAGGCGGACTCTCAACCACTGCGCCACCAGGGAAACCCTATGGGGTATTTTTTTTATCATTATTTTATATATGAAGAATACGAGACACCGAGAAGTGAAGTTGCTTAGTCCAAGTCACACAGTAAAGTGATGGAGGAAGCACTTTGACTCCAGAGACATTACTGTTATGTCATTGCTTATTTCTATATAGCCATAGAGATTTATTCCACAAATCGACATACTGCATATCTGCCTCCTATCTATTATGCATCTATGAAATTAATAATGTTAACCAAACCTAATTTTGGCTTAGTAATGTTACATTGAATCATTTGATGTTGGGTAGCAGAAAAGTGTAGAAAATGATAGAGGCAACTTGTTCTCACCAAAACTGGAAACTTAAAGTTGAAAACTGAAATTTAACCTTATCCTTTTTCTTTTAACTTCATCACCCGTTTGCTATGCCTTAATGTGGACAGGAGGAAAGCATAATCTGTTACCAAGAAGTTTTTCTATTTCATTATCAGACATATCTGAGGAGTCCAGTAGAGGATAAAATACAGTTAATAAATCTCCTCACAGGCAGTATTCAGTTTTATTTCATTTTCCTTAGAAGGAGGTGGAGGGTGTGAGTAGAAGGCAGGAGGAAGAGTTACGTCATTCAAAACCTAGGATCAAAAGAAAGGTGATAAGGAAAATGACCTTGCAAGTCTATCTTCATGATTAGTCATCTCAAATGGAAGCAGCCATCCCTACTAAGAATACAAACAGCTGCTGCCAAAATTCTAAGGTGTTATCATACAAAAAGACTCAGTGTTTGATTTTCAATTAATTATTTTATCATCTTAACTTTTTATGTTCCAGGGCCTAATTGCTAATGAGAACCCTCAAATATCCAGGAGTATCCCATATGAACCCATCTCAATACTATTCTAGTTCAGCAGGCACCAGGAATAGAGCTCAGACCAATTAAAAATATAATCTCTGCAGTGATTATAATGTGCGTTCAGAGCATTCAGAGCATTCCCACTTTAGTTAGTTGTTGTAACACCATTTTAACAACTAGAATGGAAAGGCAAGAAACTTGGATTTACTGATGGAAGGAAACAGAAGACTGAAGGAAATGGTGACCATTTGCCACCTACGTAGCCCATGTAACATGGCAGAACCTCAACCCCGCTTGTCTCTTTAATATCATTTCATGCTCTTCTATTGCTCCTTTACTGTTGTCCAACCACTTTTGTTCTCAGTTCATCAAATATATCAAACACTTTAATGTCTCAGGGATTTCACACATATTAGTCACAATGCCTAGGATACACTTTTCCCCACTCCTTACCTGACCAGAGCAATAGAATTTTACTATGTACACTTAGCTTAGCAGGAATCACATTTCCCTGAATTTGCTTCCCTGCATATTTCCAAATTATAAGCAAACACAAGGATATTTGGCATGAAATTTGAAGGCACAAGAGGAGCAACGTATATATTCTGTTCAGACTCAACTGGTGCAAAGACACTGTGTGCAGGTGCTGTTATAGTTCACACAGGTTTTTGCTTCTTGGCTAGCTCATCTTGGTAGCAAGGAGCAGGGCCTCTAACTCCTTCAGAAATATCAGATCCTCCTTTGGCCTCCTCTGCTCCTATACTGGGTGCATGTTTAGCCCCATGACAAGGGTTGCAGCTTTTCCTGAAAGTAACTTGAATCTTTAAGGTTGATAGCTTGGAGGTGGTGAGAAACTGATGCACGTTCCAGTCCATTCTCACCTGTTACTGTGTGTCCTCATTCTTCCCACTTCACATCCATCTTCCCAACTTCTTGCACTGCAGACTTCAGCCTCCAGCACCAGATACAAAGAGAGGTTTTACGCAGGCTTAATCAGCTCCCATAACCTGTGAGCTCAAATTCTTATAAGAAATCCTTTATATGTCACTCTCAGTGATTCAGTTCCTTCGAACAAACCTCACTGATAGTTCTAGCTTCTGTTCTATCCTCAGGCTTCAACTTAAATATCCCTCCTTGAGAAGTCTTCCCTGACAACATTATCCAGAATGTTCTACTCCTCACTCCTCTAGTTACACTATCTCCTCATCTTGTTCATTTCTTTCCAAGCACTTATCATCATTTATACTTATTTTATTAAACTTCCGTGCTATTTGCCTGTCTCCCTCATTACTAAGTATATTCTATAGGAAAAGGAGTTATGTCTGTCCTCTTTGTCACTTCATCTCTAATGTCTGTTATGGTGCCTGATATACAGCAAGTGTTCATTAAATATTTTGTACATGTGAATGAATAAAAAATTAACAGATGTATACTTTTTATTTATTTATTTATTTTTTTGCGATACTTGGGCCTCTCACTGCTGTGGCCTCTCCCGTTGTGGAGCACAGGCTCCGGAGGTGCAGGCTCAGCGGCCATGGCTCACGGGCCCAGCCACTCTGCGGCATGTGGGATCCTCCCGGACCGGGACACGAACCCGTGTCCCCTGCATCGGCAGGCAGACTCTCAACCACTACGCCACCAGGGAAGCCCTGGATGTATACTTTTTAAAAAGGTAGCTCTGAGGTCCATGTGAACACAGAATGCAAGAAGAGATTGGTAGATGGCTGACCAGATAGGGGATTATTGAAATTGATAAAGACCTGAAAGAGGGCAGGATGAAAAATGAAGATGAAGATAGTGAAAAGAAGGTAGAAGATTGCTCATTCTTTTGAAGAAATAGAATCACTAGAAGGGATATATAAGGGATTTCTTATAAAGATTTGAATTCACACAGTGTGGGAGCTGATTAAGCCTATGTAAATCTTCCGTTTTTGCATCTGGAGCTGAAGACCGAAGTCAGCAGGGCAGGAAGTTGGGAAGACAGATGTGAAGCAGGGAGAGTGAGGACAAACTGAAACAGGTGAGGTTGGACTGGAACCTGCATCAGTTTCTCATTTCTCATTTGTCATAGAGATGATGATGCTTCAGCAGATTAAAGATGAAGAACAGACTTTGGGGATTCATGTATTTTGAATTTTTCAATTCAAATGGAAATTTCTGCATAAAAGTCAAGATTGGTGACAGTACTTTAAATGTATCAAACAGTGGTATTATTTGAACCCATGACGGTACTAAAGATTATCCAGGTAGATTGTTGAAGCGAGTTAAGAAAAGGTCCAAGGAGTCCATAAATATTTGCAATATAAGAGGGTGAGTAGGGCTTCCCTGGTGGCGTAGTGGTTGAGACTCCACCTGCCGATGCAGGGGACACGGGTTCGTGCTCCGGTCCGGGAAGATCCCACATGCCGCGGAGCGGCTGGGCCCGTGAGCCATGGCCGCTGAGCCTG
>NC_041214.2:59614174-59635608 GCF_002837175.3 Physeter macrocephalus
GGGAAGATCCCACATGCCGCGGAGCGGCTGGGCCCGTGAGCCATGGCCGCTGAGCCTGCGCGTCCGAAGCCTGTGCTCACAACGGGAGAGGCCACAACAGTGAGAGGTCCGCGTACGGCAAAAAAAAAAATAAAAAAATAAAGAAGGTGAGTAAAAATATAAAGCTTAAGAGATCAAAAAAGATTTCCATGCTTTGAATATCAAGTGAATTAGTTTCAGGTCAGCAAGCTGTGCAAATATTAAGAGAGAAGAATCACACACGTCATTCCTCAGAACCAGCAGCCTCAGAACTAGGCTAGCAACACTATGAGCATTTAACATTCTCTATCTTCTTTCCTTTTATTCTCAGCCCTTCTGCCCAAATACTTATTGTAATATTCCAAACTACCTTCCACTCAAGTTCACACCCGAGTGGAAAACTGCTATCAGTAGTTCTCAAATGGGGGCATTTTTGCCCCTGAGAGTACATTTGGCAATGTTTGGAGATATTTTTATTGGTACTGGCATCTAGTGGGTAGGACTCGGGAAGCAGCTAAGCATCGTACAACGCACAGGATGGCAGTCCCTGCCCCCAACCAAGGACTGTGCATCCCCAAATGTCAATAGTGCTGAGGTTGAGAATCACTGGTCTAGAGAAACATTTAGCAAATAGCTGTTTTTAGAACACAATTTGTACAAGTTCCACAGAATATCAATGGATTTGGTGCATGTACATGTTTACACACGTGCATACACATAAACAACTACGTGGCCCAATTAGTTGACAAGAAGGTTAAATAGGTTGTTTGCTTCAGTATTCCTCAGACTCTTGAATATACTAATGGACATTTTAAATCTCTGAAGTGGTATTTTTCATGCCCTGTTTCCCCAACTTAATTGACCTTGGAGACTATTTCTGATGAAACATGTTGAGAAGTTAATGTTTTGCAAGAAAACTTTGAGAAACACTGTTTTAGAGTCTGGGAATAGAATCTTAGGATATAAGGGGAACAATAATATGAGTGTTGCCTCTTAAAAAATTTACTAAATGATAAGCATATAGACCTGTCATCTAATTTCAAGCCTGTTAGGTCTATTAATCCAAGGCTAAGAAACAGTTAGTTGTGTGGGGCTTTAACTTGGGGCTTAGTTATTAATAAGAATTTGATTCTGACAAATAAAAAAATATAACTTTAAGAATGTATTAAACATTCAAAACACAATATCTATGTTATACATTTTCATAGAAAATTAAAATAAGAAATACGCAACAAAAAATATAAACCAGACCAATGAATTCAAACCACAAATAGTGATTATTTCAAAAAATATAAATTAAGTAAACTAATCTTATTTAAAATAAAAAAGCATAAGATTATACTAAAAATAATATTCAAGCTATGTAGAATAAAAATCTTACTTAAAATTGAGTATCTTGCATTTACTTGGCATCTCCATTAACACATGTCAAATTTAATCACTGGGCAAAATCACTGACCAGATTTCAATACTTTGAATCCACTCCGATGTCAGTGGGAAAACATAAATATATTCAAATTCATTGTCATACTGTAATTGCAGCACTTTGCTATTGACACTACTTTTTAAAAGCAAGGCAACTTATTTGTGAAATGATACTAGTTCTTAGGCCTTATTTCTACTTGAAAAAATAATCTCGGGCCATTGAATGGCAAGTATATCATTAAACATGGATTTTTTTGGTATCAAGTTTAGTTTATTCTGAGAATTTTATGGTATAAATTTTAAAGAAGAAAAGAAAACTCTGGAAAGAATCCAGAGAGCAGACATGAGTTATGATAATACTAAATGGTCTGGAAAATAAGATGTATAAAGAAGGCTAAAAGAGATGGCTGGCTTATAAAAGAGAATCCTGAGGAATGGGTTACTGAAAATTCTATTTGAACAAAAAACAGAACATGTAAAAATGAACTTAAATTGTACTGAGAAAAAAGGTTAAACAGAGGATGAACTGTGATGCTATACACTTGAATCTTTTCTGAGGTTTGTGCTTCTATAGCATTTTGAGGGCAAGAGACTAAACTCCTAAGCATGTTGAATTATATTTAGTGCTACTTGGATAAAAAGAAAATGTTATTTATTTTTATATGCTCTCTATGATTTTAATAAGTGTGTTTTTCTAAATGCATTTTGCAAAAAGTCATTAAATGAAAAATGCATGCAGCCATGGCAGAGTGAACATACAGCAAAAGATTTTACCAGAATGGAGGCGAAAGTTTGTGTGTATAAGGTTAGGGTACCATTTATGAAGGAATTCAGTGTTTTAGGCTCTAAAACTTTATGTTTTATGTAGGAGAAATACTTATCTTTTTGACAGACTAAAATTAACCAAAATAAGAAGACTGATGCATAAAACTCTACTACCAATACTTTGAATTGACAACAGGAAATGTACCTGTCACATTTATAAGACTTTTCATGGCCTAAACACACATTCTTTTTCAATAATTATGGTTATGTGCAGAGCAAAACTATATTTTTTTGTTTCGTGAATATAAAATTAAAGTGAATTAGCACACCAGGCAGACAGGCCAGTTTATGCTGTGGTACAGGTTTTCCCCGCTATCCGATAGTAGAGCGTTGCTATGAAACCTTTCAAAACTGAAATGGCATAAAAAGAAGAAGCAATCACCTTAGGACACATCTTGCTAACGGGTGCACTAAAGAAATCCAGATAAATCACAGATGTTCGCAGACGCAGTTCAACGCCATGGCACCTTGATGCTGAGATGCTGAGTGTAGTTCCCGGGGAAGGGGCTGGGTGGCGCCACTCTCGCTGCTCAGGATGCACGCTCTGCTTCTGCAAAGGCTCGCTGCAGAGCAAATGAGGAATGCTATTTTCACTTTTTCTGTAAAAGCAAAAATCCTCTTCGGATTTCTTTCGGTTAATGAAAACAGGTACTAATGTAGGTCTTTTGTAAAAGCGAAGGGGCCTAGAGAAAATTTTAGAAAATCCGGGGATACCTGTCACACATTAAACCCTAAAACCTCAGTGGCTTCACTAGGGTTCATTTCTCTCTTGGAGAGGTGGCGCGTTATACATCCAGTCTTAAAAATTCAGTTGAAACTGACGCACATCACTTCTGCTCACAAACAATTGGCCAGAATTAGTCAAATTGCTTAGTTGGAAGAGGGCTGAGAAATGTGGAAATGCATACAAATATTTGGTGAGTTGTAATGACCTTGTCCTGGTTAGATCCCTTGATTATTTAAGGGAGGAGGTTAAGATAGGCTGCTGCAGCCATCCCCATGGTTGTGTGGAATTTGTCCATGATCCAAACAGCTTAAAGAGGAGGATTAATTCTCCTTTTTCTGAAAAGCTCTGGAGTGGACACTGTTTACTTTTTACTCTGAAATTCTACTTTTTCTATGATTCAGTACCTGACCATCTCATTTTTAACCGGCATAGTCCATTTAATAAGTTCATATTTTAAAACAGTTTACACTAAAGTGAGCTAGCTCTGTAGCCATTCTGTTTCTTTAAGATGACTTAACATACCTATGATTTTATTTTGGAACTGGATGGGTGAGTGGGTTTGCAGACAGATTAAAAAAATTGTAAAGTCATTAAATATTTTAAACTTTCAATTAATCAATTACTACTTTGTTATTAAAAGTACAGAATTTAAGATAAAATATTTATACATGCATTGTCTTTAATAATTGTCATTTTAATTGAAGTGATTAATTCAATGTTAAAAATTAAAAACTGTTAAATCTGAAAGCAAATTAGTTGACTGAAATCATTCTTTCATTGTTTTAAAGATACAGCTTATAAATCTACTATTTTCTAAATAACGTTATTTCTGTTTTGTTAAAGAAACACAAACTTTCACAAAATACTGTCATATTGAAAAGATATCAACAGATGATTTCGCTAATAAAAAAAGAAAATACACACAGATATTTCATGATGCATAAAAATATTTTGAAAAAAATCTAGAAGATATTTGTAGCTCCAGTTTGAAAGCTGTTTTTGACAGGGCAGAATAAAACTTTCTTCACATTTATTGGACCATGCATTTTCAGCCAAAGAGCAATTATATTTCTTAATATCACTAAGCACATTATAATACTGAAAAGAAATATTGGTGAACATTGTAATTTAAATTACAGTGAAAAACTCTGAAAAGTCAGCATTATTAAAAACTGCTGAAAGTTCAAAATCTAAGTAGGTGACTAAACACCTGGCTTAGGAGAATAGAAGAGTGGGCTAAATAAAGAAGACACTGAGTGCTAAGAATTTAATTCTTGAAAGAATAGACTCTGAAATTATTCCAAACATTTCTAAAGAAGTGAAAATAAATTGCTGTCTTCTAGGAAGGAAGTGTCATATCCAGGTCTACTTATCTAAGAGTGGATAAGCTCCCATTGGACAAACTGGTTTGTGTCTATTCTGTTCGTTAGTGTTCATTCTGCCTGCTTATTCAACATTTTAAATATTGTACCCAGTATTATCTACTAGTTTATGATTAATTGGAGGAGGTTAATTTGTGCATTTCTTTGTTTTCTCTTACATATATGATTGAACTTTTTCTTGCATATTTGTGCAGGCTTTATCATTGAAAACCTAAGCAATATCACCATTTCTTTTTTTTTAATTGAGGTATTGTTGATGTACAATATTATATGTTTCAGGTGTACAACATAGTGATTCAAATTTTTAAAGGTAATATTCCATTTATAGTAATTATAAAATATTGGCTATATTCCCTGTATTGTTCAATATATCCTTCTAGCTTATTTATTTTATACATAGTAGTTCATACCTCTTATATATTTATTTTATACGTAGTCGTTTGTATCTCTTAATCCCATACCTCTGTATTACCATTTCTTTACTTAATTTTTTTCTCTATTAACATTTCAATGGCAGTTTTCTTTTAAAAAATTTTTTTTACAATTTTTAAATGTTACTTTCCATTTACATTTATTACAAAATATTGGCAATATCCCTCATGTTGTACAATACGTTCTTGAGCCTAACTTTTTGTTCTTTTTATGGCTGAGTAGTATTCCATTGTATATTTCTTAAAGATGATATACATTACAATCAAGGCCTTCTTACTTTCAGATAACTCATAGCCTCATTACGACCTATAAGAGTCAGCTCAATAAATACTTGCTAAATGTAGGAATAATCCAGCCTCACAACCCCCATTGCTTCATTCTGTTTTACTCCTATTTTCCATGTCTCTGGACAGTTTTATGATGACTTTCCTAGTACTGACTCTGCTTAATATATAACAATGTGTGTGTAAATGAAAGCTTAGAATTCACTCCTTCTTTGCCTCAAACCTGTTTTTTCATTTAAATCATTTCTTAGCATAAAACTTTCACTCAAATATCCATTACAATGCCTTTCCTTTATATTTACTTCGTTTTAACAATTTTTTTTCCCCCGAGGTATGAACCCAATCTTTATCTAGCATACATTTATATCTAAAATGTCTTCACTCACTACAAAAAATTCTTAATCGTCTATTAGCTTAAAAGCAGGCCTGTGCAAGTCAGTGGGATACAAAATGAACAGAATACAATCCCTGTACTTTGGAGATGACAGAAACTTTGCCAAAGGAGGCAAATAATAGACTGACTATTACCAAGTGTAGGTACTCCAGGCCTTGTGAGAAAACAGGAACTTGGTCTCTGTTAACTCTGTCTGGTAATGTCAGACAAGGCCTCTCGGATGAGGTAAAATGTAAACTGAATTTTAAAAGAGGAATAAGAAGTTTCCAGATAGAAAAGAGAGTGGAATTAAGAAAAATCATGCAGAGCAACCTCCATTTAATTAATTGGGTTAACTGCCCTGCTGTGAATCATTATGACATGGCCCCAAAGCAGGCTTGGGGCAGGAGACTGCTTTCTGGTGGGGCCCATGCTCCTCTCCTCCTGTTAGTTGGGTTGTATGCTTATCACATGCTGAATTTATTCTTAAAATTGCTCAGTCAGTTAAATTTTTATTATCATTTTATTATTAATATAATATTACAGAAACAGATAAAGCAGAACAAAATAAAAGTCACTTATATAAATAAAACCTTATTTGAATGTTTAGAAAGGATTAAGGTGAGTCTGAATACTTTGCTGTCAATTTAGGTATAGATGGACACTGCCAAAAGGTATGGTAGACATTTAAAATAGTATTGACTATAAGAATTTTTTACTCATATTTCTTTTCATTAGATGCCTACTCTACTTCAAATATCCCCAATACAATTACAGACAGAGGTGGATGTTACAAATCATGCAGCTCTAGTCCTGGGCCCACAGTAAAGAAATACACTCAACTCCACATCTGCTTTACATTCTGGCTCGTTGCTTAAAGTATTATTGCATTTTGTTAATTATTTCTCACCTGTCAGATTTTTTTTAAATGAACTGACCACTGGTAATTTTGATTTTTCTCAGAAAAGAGGGTTTTTAAAAACCAGAAAAAGGAGCAAAACTATGGCTTAAAAAGTCATCATTATAGAAAAAAATGAAAAATAATGTTTTCTTATCCTTCTTAGTAATTAATTTATATAGTCATTAGAATGTAAAAAAATGTTAAAGGCTAAGTTTGAAGTAAACATTTATTACCATGAAGAAGAAAAAGGAATACCAAGAAAAGCAAGTTTTATTGTTTTTTTCAGAGACACACTGGCAGCATCTGCAGTGGTTACAAAAATTACACCAAATGAAAGAGTAATAAAAATTTTGCCACAATGCACAAAAGGTTGTTCCCTGTTAGTAGATTGTTAGAAGAGAATTTATTCTTTCACTGCATCAATCTATATGCCAAGCATTGTGCAGTTTACTCAGCTGTTTGTTCAAGAAGAGTTCCTCTCTTCTGGGAGGTAAGATCTGGTTAGAGGCATAACAAACAGAAAATTACAATTCCTTGCTATAAATAAGTTCTAAGTTACAAATACTACACTTGTGTATTAGTTTTTTATTGGTGCTTTAACAAATTACCACAGACTCTGTGGCTTGAAACAATACAAATTTATTATCTTACCATCCTGAAGTTCATAAGTTTGAAATGCTTAGAATAAAGAACTGCTCTACCACCGACATCAATCAATCCATTAAATAACAAATATTTATTAAGGACATTCTATTTTCAAGATTCAATATATGACACTATCTCTGTTCTTGTGGAATTTACAGCTCTTTAGTTGATGAGGCAGACATTAATAAAATGATCATAAACATGTAACATAGAGTAAGATCTGTGAAGATAAATCACATAGTGCCATAGAGTAGGGGAAAAACCTGTCACTGGGGACTAGGGGAGAGGAAATTAAATTGTGATATCAAGAAATAACAGGGGGGCTTCCCTGGTGGCGCAGTGGTTGAGAGTCCACCTGCCGATGCAGGGGACACGGGTTCGTGCCCCGGTCCGGGAAGATCCCACATGCCGCGGAGCGTCTGGGCCCGTGAGCCATGGCCGCTGAGCCTGCGCGTCCCGAGCCTGTGCTCTGCAACGGGAGAGGCCACAGCAGTGAGAGGCCCACGTACCACAAGAAAAAAAAAAAAAGAAAAAGAAAAAGAAATAACAGGAAATGAACACATAGAGAAGGGAAAAGTGCATTTAAGACAGAGGAAGGAAAGTGTAAAAGGCTCAGTGGTGAAGTCTGAGGTTCAGTTAAGCAATTGAAAGAAGACCACTGTGTGGTAGAACATAGAAACTAATAATAAAGTAAGATCATACTAGGTTCTATTAAAGTTTTTTGTTAAAAGTTTGAAGTATTTTGATTAAGGATCTTGAGCTGATTAGACTTGCTTTGTGAACTAATTGCCTTGGTAGCGATGGGCAAGAGTGAATGCAGAGGGACACGTTCATAGAATTGCATGGTGATAGCCCAGATAGGAGATTATAGTAGCTTGTTCTAGTGAGGAGAATGTGGAGGTCAAGAGACGGTTTCTAGAGATCTATAAAAGGTGAGATCACAAGAACTGCTGATGGAGATGGAAGATGAGAGGATACGAAGTGTAAACAATGATTTCTAGTATTCTATCCTGAGGAAGTAAATATATGCTAATACTATTCAGAGTTAAGTACTTCTTAAAGAGAATCAGGTTTGCTGGGAGAGGATAAGAAGTTACATTTGAGAAGTGTAGAGAAGAAAATTCAATTTTCTCTGAATTATCAAGCATTTCTCGTTCTTGTGGTGAGACGGTGGTAGTACTCAAGTAATAGGCAATAGGAGATTGGTAATGACTTAGATTAGAGGATTTGAAAGGCCCGTTTTTTCAGTACCAAGTGGAATTTTACTGGGGATGAGTTGAAGGATGGTGGGGAACATTTCACTTGAGAATCCTGGACTTACATAGCAAGAAACAGAGAGGTATATGGCTTTTTCTACCTTCTGGTCCAGGGGCATACATTTGGAAGTGTAAAAGGAAAATATGTTGTATTTTGTTTTTGTTTTGTTTTGTTTTTTATATATTTATTTATTTATATATGTATGTATGTATGTATGTATGGCTGTGTTGGGTCTTTGTTGCTGTGTGGGGGCTTTCTCTAGTTGCAGTGAGCAGGGACTACTCTTCGTTGTGGTGGTCCGGCTTCTCATTGTCGTGGCTTCCCTTGTTGCGGAGCACGGGCTCTAGGCATGCAGGCTTCAGTAGTTGTGGCATGTGGGCTCAGTAGTTGTGGTACACGGGTTGAGCTGCTCTTCAGCATGTGGGATCTTCCCGGACCAGGGCTCGAACCCATGTCCCCTGCATTGGCAGGCGGATTCATAAGCACTGCACCACCAGGGAAGCCCAGATAAATTGCTGAGACAACTGAAAATTAGGACATTTTGGTCTGAAAGTGGAATACTAGATTTAAATTTGCAGGGTGGAGGATGTTAGGGTAATGTCAAGGTTTAAGTGTTAGCCATGGATGTAAATGAATTGTACCTGTTGTTTCACACCGGCTCTTTTTCCAGTTGTTTGACTTCAGATGAGTGACATAAATTCTTGGCACTTACATTTCCTACCTGTAAAATGGGATAACAACAATAACTATCTCAGAGGTTTGCTGTAAGTTTTAAATTAATTAATATGCAAAATGTGTAGCAAATACTTAGAACATGGTGAATTCTCCATAAATGTTATTTTTATTATATACAATGCATGGATTTCTTTTTCTCCATATTTATACTACAAAATACCCTGAGTTCAAAAAAGTGTTTACCCTTGCACTTTGCAGAACAATTCTATTCTGTATTATTCAATACAACGAATTTTAATAAATATTTCTTCTATAAATCTTTCTCCAAAGAACAAGATAATAGTAACACTGTACTAGCTAACAACATAATAGCAGTTTCTCAATTAGACTAGAATTCTAATGGCAATGAATAACAAAATGGTTGTCTGTTAGAATAATTTATTTAGTATATTTTTATATGTAGCCATTATGGTCTCATAATTCTACAGGTTTCTTCTCCTTATTGTTACTATAATTATTACAAGTTAGCTGTCACTTGACATTTTCAGTAGTAAAAAATCATTTTTAAAGCAAGATCACAATTAAGACGACATTAGGAGCCTCTCCTATGAACAGAGCTCTCTGTAAATAAAAATAGAAAGAATAAATACCACTGTGGAACAACTTACCACTTCTAAATGATCTGTTATTTGTGTTATCTCATTTATTCATCATAAGATACCTGTAAGTGAGGTATTAAGCTGAGGAAACAAATGGCTAGAGATATAAAGCATTTATCTGCTATCACATGGTTACAGAGCAGTGGACACAGCATTCAAATCCAGATGTCTATCTGGTTTCAACATTTGATTTAATTCTTACTATATTTGTCTTTATTTCAAGGAGAATTTGAGCTATCTATAGCTGAGGTTAGGTGTAATTGAGACAAGCATAAATTTATTTCATTTTAAGAAAGATCTTCCAGTAGCATTGAGATATCATCAAATGTTCTACAGGGAAATAAAATGCTCTGTGTTGGAAACACATGGCATACACATCCACAGACTTTGTAGTAAGTGCAGCAGAAATTAAGGAAGTTGCAAATGATATTTTTAGAAGTGCACATGTGACAGATCAGATTCCTGAAGACTAGAAAGTGGTTGTCATAACACACTTATCAGAAAGTCATTAAGTGATGACAAGTATAGGAATAGAAAATTGGTTGGCTTAACATAAATTATGGGGGAAATTATATCAGAAAATCAAGTATGGAGAATAAATGCTTACAAAGATATGCCACATTCAAAATGAAAAATAAAATTGCTTCAGTATTGCTTCAATAACTTATTTTTGTTATCATTTTAAGACACTACTTTCAGTCACCTGTGGGATATACATTGACATTTATACCTGTACTAGTTTCCCACCTAAAACCATGAACTTGTAGTTTCCAATATAGCAAATGTGGTAATGGCTCAAAATAAAGAAGCACATATGGATATCAGTAGTGATGTTCAACTTAAATACATTAGCGTGACTTCGTGCTTGGTCTTTTCACAGATGTTTGGCTATCCAGTTGTATAATAGGGAAGTGCTAGATGTATACATTAATTATTGCTGCATATCCAACCACCCTAAACTCAATGGCTTAACACAAAAAATACTTATTCTCATGCCCCTGTGGATTTCTAGAGTTTGATGATATAGACTTATGCTTTGCTTCAAGCTGTTGGTCTGATTAGGCTTAACTGACAGCTCTGCTTTAAGTATGTTCATCTGGGGTCCAGGCTGTAGAGGTGGTAGCTACTGAGATATGTTGGCTAATTCTAGATGTCAACTGGACTGGACTTAGGGTACCCAGATATTTGGTCAATACTATTCTGAGTAGGTCTGTAACAGTGTTTTCAGATGAGATTATCATTTGAATCAATAGACTGGCTAAAGCAGATTGCCTTCCCTAATGTGAGTGGCCTTCACCCAATCAGCTGGAGCTCTGACAAGAAGGACACACTTGCAGGTAAGAAGGAACTCCTCTCCCTGACTACTGGGACTACTGACTACCCAGGACATGGGTCTTTTCCTGCGTTTGGACTCCAGCTGAAACGTAGATTCTTCTTGAGTCTTAAAACTGTTGACTTGCAGATTTCAGGTCTTGGGATTTCTCAGTCTTCATAATCATATGAGCCAATTCCTTGTTATATACATTATATATTATATAGTAAGGAATGATAATATGTTATATGTAATGATGTTATATACAACATATATTAAATATAATATTATATTGTCTTTATACCTATAAATAATATACATTTATCTTATTGATTCTGTTTCTCTGGAGAGCCCTGAATAATATAACCAGGGAATCTCTTCTGAAGAAAACAAGAATTTTCTTAAGCCTTAGCTCATTGATACTGTCATCTGTATTCTATTAGCCAGAACAATCAGATGTACAAAAGTCATGTCCTAAAGTCAGGGAAGAAGAGAAGGACACTATACTCACTATGTGGCCATGGCAAGGGTGAATATTTGGGGCCATTCATTCATTATACTTCAATAGAGCCAAAATTTTAACATGAGGATCCATGAGCATTGATATAATGTCTACTTTTTAGCTTTTCTGCTAATCAAGATAATAAAACTGCTCACCTGTGGAATATATTTCCATTACATAAAGTATAAGGATCAGACATACAATTTAGAAAATTGTGTTATAAATACCATTTCTCTCCAGTATTTAGAAGGTACTCTAGGAAGTAAACTGACAAAACTATAACTATAAAATTAAGACATATTAGCTGCTTTAGAGGATTAAAATATCTTGTATTTGGTTTTGGTTTTACTAGATATGGTCATTAAACCTGGAAATTTTAATTTTGCATTCACAGTCACTCACTCCTAAAACCTCAAAATATACATGATGGAAATGCTCCAACTGAAAGATACAATTAGAAAGAGAGAGGAAGAAAGGAGGGGAGAGAGAGAAAGAAAGAGAGAGAGGTATTGAGAAAGTAGGCAATTTTTCAAAAATTATAGTTTATATTCTCAAAAAAAGCAAATATTGCATACAGAAACAAGGAGTGTGATATCACAATAAATCACAGTAAATAAATAAATAATAAATAAATAAAAGCATTTACAGAACAAGAAAGAACTTAGGATTTACAATATCATTGCATAAATATAAAATTTAATAGACTGAGAAAATAATATGAACAGACTTTCTGTAAAGTAGAACAACTACAAAAAGAGATGGAAAGTAGGATGTTAGAAAAATTAAAGCATTGACCCAGGATGTCTGATATCCAATATTAATCTACTAAGATTTCCAGAAGGCAGGAACATAAAAAAACAGAAGTCATCATTCAATCAATAATACAAGAATTCTGCCGCTACTCTCCCCAAATCCTCAGAACCGAAAAAAAAAAGGAACTTTATCAAACTTTTAAGCTAAGAACATGGCCATGCTATTTAAAATGTTCCACAATGCAGGGCTTCCCTGGTGGCGCAGTGGTTGCGCGTCCGCCTGCCGATGCAGGGGAACCGGGTTCGCGCCCTGGTTTGGGAGGATCCCACGTGCCGCGGAGCGGCTGAGCCCGTGAGCCATGGCCGCTGAGCCTGCGCGTCCGGAGCCTGTGCTCCGCAACGGGAGAGGCCACGACAGAGGGAGGCCCGCATACCACAAAAAAAAAAAAAAAAAAAGTTCCACAATGCAAAATAGAAAGGGAAATTTTAAAATAAATTTTTTAATGAAAAAAACCCACACTATACCTAATAATGATATTTTTTTTAAAAAGGAAAACATTGATTTGCAATAGGCACAAGTATCATGAGTCAGTTGGATTGAAGTGTGTATGTAGGAATAAAACATTAAAAGGCTCTGAGGTGAAGGAAGAATATTATTGTGTACTTTAAAAAAATGACAGTGTTAATGTAGCAAAGACAGGAAGGATGGATAACTGATATGAGAAAAGGCTGGAGAAATAGGCAGAGAGTAGAAAATGTAAAGTCTTCTGGGCTTGTTGAGAAAGTTGTCACTAACTACAATAGGATGGCATGAGTGTTTTAAAGAGTGGAAAGAACTGATCAGATGTTTAATTATGAAGTATGTTCAATTATAATAATTTCACCAATTTTGCAATCTTGAAGAATCCTCTTGGTGTCTAATCATGGGTCACAGAGAAAATGCATACTTGCTCATGATAATGAATCTGATAATGGACAATGAGAGTTAAGTTACATATAAACAGGACAGGTGATAACCTATATTATATAATTTCATAGACAAATAGAAACTACTTACCTAAAGTATTACATTACTTCCTTTATTTAGTGATATCTATAATGTATTCAACACGGCACACATGTGAAAATATCATCTTATTCTTCCAATCTCCCCACCCCAATACCCCAATATGGCTTTAGAAGAGGCAATACTTGTTTTCAATTTATACTAAAGAGAAAAAGACTATAAAAAGCCTTTAGATTGTTTTATCAAGGTCGACCAGGGATTTAACTCATGCCCCCTACAGTGGATGCACAGAGTCTTAACTACTGGGCTGCCAGGGAAGTCCCTCAAGGTCCTTTTTTTGAGTCAGTTTTTCAAACCTTTCTTTTAAAGGTCTGGTTCTTGCTTACATTTCCAGGCTTATCTTTTGCCTTTTTATCTTTATACATCATGGTCTCTTGCTACAGGAAATTTTTTGCTTTCATAGGAATTTGCATGTCAATTACTCTTTACATATTGTGAGTTGTTTGGGGTCAGAGATAATAACTTTTTATGCTATGGTTATTTATGAGATTATGTCCAACATATTTCTTTGTCAGATATTATGCTGCAGATGAGGGACAAAAAGATATTATATGGCTTTGTCTTGGTTCTAGTAGTACTGTTCTATAGCAAGTGCTAAATATATATTTCTTGACTGTGTTATTAAGCACCAAATAAATACTTTTTGAATGAATTTTAATCTCAATTTGCTTTTTATCATTTAAAGCTTAAGTTTGAATAGATAGAGCTGTATTCACAGACAAAACTTTATTTGATAGCTTTTTCTTATCAGGAAATATCTCTATATTAGGCAGAATTTTGTCCCCATGACATTTGTCCCTAGTGTTACATCAAAGAGTATGTTACTGGGCTTCCCTGGTGGCACAGTGGTTGAGACTCCGCCTGCCGATGCAGGGGACACGGGTTCATGTCCCGGTCCAGGAAGATCCCACATGCCGTGGAGTGGCTGAGCCTGTGAGCCATGGCCGCTGAGCCTGCGCATCCGGAGCCTGTGCTCCACAACAGTGAGAGGCCTGCGTACCACAAAAAAAAAAAAAAAAAAAAAAAGAATACATTACATTACATGGCAAAAAAGACACTGGAGGTGTAATTAAGGTTACTAATCAGTTGAGTTTAAGATAGAAAGATTATTTGGGATTATCCAGGTAGGCACAATGCAATCACATGAGCCCTTAAAAGCAGAAAAGCAAGTCAGAGAGATGTGGATAAAGGGTAAATCAGAGAGATTTGAAGCATGAGAAAGACTCCACCTCCTACTGTTGGCTTGAAGATGGAGGGAACCACATGGTAAACATGAGAAGGAAATAAATTCTGTCAATAATTACTAATCTTGAAAAAAGACCCAAAGGCCTAGGTTGAATTGCAGCCCTGCTGACACTTTGCTCTTGGCCTTGTAACACTGAACTGAGATTTCACCTATGTCATGCCAGACTTTTGACCTACCAAAACTGTGAGATGATAAATGAGTGTAGTTACAAGCTGCTATGTTTGCAACTGGTTATGTAGCAATAGAAATCTAATTTACTATCTAAATAGATGTTCATTGCTATTGTGCTTTTAGTTCCCATGGCAATACTTCAATGTTAAGAGATTTAATCACATAGAAAAACCACACATGTAATTAAATTTAATTGTGTGTTTAATTTAATGAATTATAAATATGACACCATTTTTACTTTCAACGAAAGCATAGTCAATGTACGGGCAGTATACAGATTTGCATCTGTTTCCAAAGAGATTTTGTGTTATATTAGAAAAAGCACTGGAAGAGCAACCAAAATAGCTGATTTCAAGTGCAATACTGGCCACTTGAGCCTACAAAAATCTCATTTTCTCTGTAAGTAATATTTCTCATATTTAAAGTGGGGGTCATGTCAGCTCTCTCCCCTCTCACAGGGTTGTGAAATTCTAATGAAATAAAATATATAAATACACTTTGTAAAACATAAAACATAATGCAAATGTGACTTATGATCATTATTAGACTACTGCTAAGTGAAATATTCATGTTTATGTTTTCTTAGTTAATGAAGATTAATTTCCATAATTGCATAGTAATTAGGCTTATAATCAATGTAGCCTTCTCAAAAAAGTAAATGGATCAATGAATGGATAGACAGATAGTCAAAGGAATATGCACTTAGATTTTTTTAGAAAAAATATTGTGCTCTAAGGAAGCTTTAAAATATATTTAGAAAACACTTCTTTCTGTATAAATGATTTTAGAGGGTTAATATCATTGGAAATGTCTCATCTCATTAAATGTCACCATATAATTTATATACTTTTTTAAAGCAAAGTTGCTCAAGCAGCAAATTCAAAGTACAAGAATCTTTATATTATATATGTGGCATTATTAACTTTGCAGCATCTCCAGGAGATGCTAAAAATAGTATGTCATTAAATCATAGATGTATATAGAGATTTCTAAGGTCTAGCTACTCACAAGTCTAAGCTCACAAAGAAAATATGAAGGCATTAAAAACTATTTAATATAAATAATAGAGTGAGCAAAATAGATATTGCCTTAGGCAGGACATTTATTGGTCAATAACTCTTTATTAGTTGTCTATGTTATCATCTCTTTCTTTTAGCCCTTCACTTCTTATCCTTTGATCTGGTAATTCCTTTCTACACCCTGGACCCTTGTGTTATTTTCTGGCAAGGAAACTGACCTAGAAAAGATTCAACATAATTAATATACACTTAAAAGTTTTCACTATATCTTTATTAATACTGAATTTTTAAATTAAAGATGTTTTTCTTTTTCAATGATTTTCAAACTATGACTATAATGTGCTTTTCTTTATATTTATGCTGACTGGATTTATTGAACTTCTTTTATCCTTAGGTTCATAGTTTTCATCAAATTAGGAAATTCCTTGGCCATAATTTCTTAAAATATTTTTTCTTCCACCTTCAGGCCTTATTCCCTTTGTGCTTCATTCTATTAGTGTCTTCAAGCACACTGATCTTTTCTTCTGTGGCATCTAATCTGCTGTTAACATGAACCACTGTACTATTTATTTCAAATATAGTTTTGTACCTCTAAAAGATTTATGGACTTATTTTTTAGAAGCTTCGGTCTTTTTTGCTATCTTCTAGTTCCCTCCTCATCGTATTCATAGTTTTGTTTATATTCTGAGCATTTGGGACATATATATTAGGTATTTTAATACATTGTCCACTAATTCCTTCATCTCTGTCATTTCTGCATCTCTTTCTTTTGATTCATTGTTCTGCTGATTAACAACCATATTTTCTTCCTGCCTATTTGCATACCTAGTATTGTTGTATTAGATCTTAGAAATTATGATTTTTACATTGTGGGGTGATGGATTTTGTTTTATTTCTTTAACAAGTTTTGGATTTTTCTCTGGCATGTAGGCAAGCTACTTTTTTGATCCTTTCAGGACAACCATTAAGCCTTGTGAGGGTGAGTTCAAAGAAGTCTTTACAGCTGATTTGGCCCAACTTCTAAAGTGATACCCGTGTGTGAACTATCTCTTATGCCCCGTAAAGTAAAAAGCATTTCTGCTTTTGTATTTTTGAGCTCTAGGATTTGTTTACATTGATATTACCCCAGCCACCTCATGGAATATCACCCTAATAAATGTTCAGACTAGTGATAAGGTAAATATGCAAGAAAACCTCTCTGTAGTCCTCTGAAGCTCTCTCTCTGTGCTGTCGACTCCTCTCCCATATTCTTTCAGACACATTGAGCCTCCTCTACCTCCTTCCACTCCAACTTCTGGCTCTTGAGCTGGTTGAGATTACTTGGCTTTGTTTGGTTTCTCTTTCCCTGCAACACAACCTGGAAACTGACTTCAAAAAGTAATCCATGTCAAGCATAAGCCTGGCTTATTTGTTTTCTGTCTCTCAAGGAGCACAGTCCTTGAGTTGTGGCTGTTTTCTAATGTCTGAAACCTGTAGATATATATACATGTTTTTATAGTTGTTTAAAGCAGCAGAGCCATTCTTAGAGCAGTGCTTTATGGGCAGAAGTGGATATACGCTTGAAGTCATTAAAATTATTTTTTCTATTTCTTTCACTGAAAAGGCTCAGAAATAATGATACATCATGAACACAAGGATACCCAGCATCCAGATCCTTGTTTTAAAATACTATTAATCACTGAGATGAAACAAAACCCCTTATGGCTGACTTCCAATTTCCCATTGACTGATTACAGATATGGGACAGGGAAAGTAAGAGATGAGGCTGGAAATTCTTGTTATTTATAATAATAATTCTTGTTATTCATTTTTTACTGGCAAGTAAAAAATGCTAAAAAAATGATGACAGTATCTCAAAATTTTAAAGGTGTCTGAACAGCTCATATATCAAACATTTCAAGAATGCCAGTGAAAAACAGATGGGCTAATGTTTTAGGAGTAAAGGTCTTTCTCAAAATACAGAGTGACATTGACATTGTAGGAAAAAATGAATAAATATAGACACTCTAACAAAGCCTAAAATAAAAGCCTTCACAAGATAAAGAGGTCCACCAATAATTTAACTGCCAGGGAGAAAAAAATTCAACATTCTTCTGATGAGGATAACAAAATTAAGATTTTCTGCAATATATCATCTATAATGTTTTATATATAGTTAAAATTTTAAACAATTGAAGAGGCAGGAAAATTGAATCCATAATAAAAGGAGAAAGCAAGTGAATAGAAAAAGATACTCAGATGGCACATTTGTTGGAATTAGCAGCCAAAGACTTCAAAAATACTATTAGAAATATGTTAAATAATTTACAGTAAAAGATGAATAGAATGGTAAAGATATAAGGAATTTTAGGACAGATTGAAATCTCTTTAAAAAGTACCAAAAAGAAATCTGAGAACTAAAAAGATACAATATTTGAAATAAAATTATTAGATGGGAATAATAATAATACAGAGAAAAGAATCATTGTACTTGAAGACCAGCAAATAGAAACTATTCAATCTAATCTGAAGCACAGATAGAAAAAATAAAATTGAAAAAATAAACAGAGCCACAAAGACAAGGGGATGATAAAAACAGTCTAAAATACATGTAATTGTTGTCCCAGGAGGAGGAGCAAAAATGGGAAAGAAAAAATATTAACAGTGACTAAAAATTTTAGTAGATTTTAAAAACATCAATCCACAGAGCCAAGAAGAAAGGAAATTCCAAGCTAGACAAATACAGTAAAAACCACACCAGGTCTCACTATGGTCAAACTGCTAAAAATGAGATATAAAGAGAACATCTCCAAAGCAACCAGTTAAAAAAAGAGAGAGGAAAAAAAGAAAAAAAGTGAGAGAGAGAGAGAGAGAGAGAGAACAAGCAATGCATAAAGTAGAGAACAATGAACAGGACAGCTAACTTCTCAGAAGTAATGGAGGGCAAAAGGGAATGAAATGACATCTTTAAAGTGCTTAAGAAAACAAAGTGCCCTCCCATCAGGAAACTTGTTCAAGCCTCTTAGATAGCCTCATCCACCAGAGGGCAGACAGCAGAAGCAAGAAGAATTACAATCCTGCAGCCTGTGGAACAAAAACCACATTCACAGAAAGACAGACAACATGAAAAGGCAAAGGGCTATGTATCTCATGAAGGACCAAGATAAAACCCCAGAATAACAACTAAATGAAAGGGAGACAGGCAACCTTTCAGGAAAAGAATTCAGAAAAATGATAGGGAAGATGATCCAGGACCTCGGAAAAAGAATGGAGGCAAAGAATGAGAAGATGAAAGAAATGTTTAACAAAGACCTAGAAGAATTAAAGAACAAACAAAAAGAGATGAACAACACAATAACTGAAATGAAAACTGCACTAGAAGGAATCAATAGCAGAATAACTGAGGCAGAAGAACAGATAAGTGACCTGGAAGACAGAAGGGTGGAATTCACTTCTGCAGAACAGAATAAAGAAAAAAGAATGATGGTTTCCCTGGTGGCGCAGTGGTTGAGGGTCCGCCTGCCGATGCAGGGGATACAGGTCCGTGCCCCGGTCCACGAAGATCCCACATGCCACGGAGAGGCTAGGCCTGTGAGCCATGGCCGCTGAGCCTGTGTGTCTGGAGCCTGGCTCCGCAACAGGAGAGGCCACAACAGTGAGAGGCCCGCATACGGAAAAAAAAAAAAAAAAAAAAAAAGAATGAGAATGGTGGAATTCACTGGAATGAAAAAAAAAAAAAAAAAAAGAATGAAACGAAATGAAGACAGCCTAAGAGACCTCTGGGACAACATTACATGCAACAACATTTGCTTTATAGGGGTCGCAGAAGGCAAAGAGAGAGAGAAAGGACCCGAGAAAATATTTGAAGATATTATAGTTGAAAACTTCCCTAACATGGGAAAGGAAATAGCCACCTAAGTCCAGGAAGCACAGAGAGTCTCTTATAGGATAATCCCAAGGCGAAACATGCTGAGACACATAGTAATCAAATTGGCAAAAATTAAAGACAAAGAAAAATTCTTGAAAGCAGCAAGGGAAAAACGACAAATAACATACAAGGGAACTCCCATAAGGTTAACAGCTAAATTCTCAGCAGAAATTCTACAAGCCAGAAGGGAGTGGCAAGATATACTTAAAGTGATGAAAGGGAAGAACCTAAAACCAAGATTACTCTACCCAGCAAGGATCTCATTCAGATTCCTTGGAGAAATCAAAAGCTTTACAGAAAAGCAAAAGCTGAGAGAATTCAGCACCACCAAACCAGCTCTACAACAAATGCTAAAGGAACTTCTCTAAGTGGGAAACAAAAGAGAAGAAAAGGACTTACAAAACCAAACCCAAAACAATTAAGAAAATGGTAATAGGAAATACATAACGATAATTACCTTAAAGGTGAATGGATTAAATGCTCCAACCAAAAGACACAGGCTCGCTGAATGGATACAAAAACAAGATCTCCAGCCAAAAGTCACAGGCTCACTGAATGGATACAAAAACAAGTCCCACATATATGCTGTCTACAAGAGACCCACTTCAGACCTAGGGACACATACAGACTGAAAGTGAGGGGATGGAAAAAGATATTCCATGCAAATGGAAATCAAAAGAGAACTGGAGTAGCAATACTCATATCACATAAAATAGACTTTAAAATAAAAACTGTTACAAGAGACAAGGAAGGACACTACACAATGATTAAGGGATCAATCCAAGAAGAATATATAACAATTATAAATATATATGCACCCAACATAGGAGCACCTCAATACATAAGGCAACTGTTAACAGCTATAAAAGAGGAAAACGACAGTAACACAATAATAGTGGGGGACTTTAACACCTCACTTACACCAATGGACAGATCATCCAAAATGAAAATAAATAAGGAAACAGAAGCTTTAAAAGACACAATAGACCAGATAGATTTAACTGATATTTATAGGACATTCCATCCCAAAACAGTAGATTACACTTTCTACTCAGGTGAGCACAGAACATTCTCCAGGATAGATCACATCTTGGGTCACAAATCAAGCCTCAGTAAATTTAAGAAAACTGAAATCATATCAAGCATCTTTTCTAACCACAACGCTATGGGATTAGATATCAATTACAGGAAAAAAAAAACGTAAAAAACACAAACCCATGGAGGCTAAACAATACATTACTAAATAACCAAGAGATCCCTGAGGAAATCAAAGAGGAAATCAAAAAATATCTAGAGAAAAATGACAATGAAAACATGATGATACAAAACCTATGGAATGCAGCGAAAGCAGTTCAAAGAGGGAAGTTTAGAGCTATACAAGCCTACCACAAGACACAAGAAAAATCTCAAATAAACAATCTAACCGTACACTGAAAGGAACTAGAGAAAGAAGAACAAACAAAACCCAAAGTTAGCAGAAGGAAAGAAATCATAAAGATCAGAGCAGAAATAAATGAAATAGAAACAAAGAAAACAATAGCAAAGACCAATAAAACTAAAAGCTGGTTCTTTGAGAAGATAAACAAAATTGATAAACCATTAGCAAGACTCATCAAGAAAAAGAGGGAGAGGACTCAAATCAATAAAACTACAAATGAAAAAGGGAAAGTTACAACAGACACTGCAGAAATACCAAGCATCCTAAGAGACTACTACAAACAACTCTATACCAATAAAATGGACAACCTGGAAGAAATGAACAAATTCTTAGAAAGGTAAACCTTCCAAAGACGTGCCAGGAAGAAATAGAAAATATGAACAGACCTATAGCAAATAATAGAATTGAAACTGTGATT
>NC_041214.2:59635722-59729093 GCF_002837175.3 Physeter macrocephalus
AATTGAAACTGTGATTAAAGATCTTCCAACAAACAAAAGTCCAGGACCAGATGGCTTCACAGGTGAATTCTATCAAACATTTAGAGAAGAGCTAACACCCATCCTTCTCAGACTCTTCCAATAAATTGCAGAGGAAGGAACACTCCCAAAAACATTCTATGAGGTCACCATCACTCTGATACCAAAACCGGACAAAGATACTACAAAAAAAGAAAATTACAGACCAATATCACTGATGAACATATATGCAAAAATCCTCAGCAAAATACTAGCAAACAGAATCCAACAACACATTAAAAGAATCATGCACCATGATCAGGTGGGATTTATCCCAGGGATGCAAGGATTCTTCAATATATGCAAATCAATCAATGTGATACACCATATTAACAAACTGATGGACAAAAACCATATGATCATCTCAATAGATGCAGAAAAATCTTTTGACAATATTCAACACCGATTTATGATAAAAACTCTCCAGAAAGTGGACATAGAGGAAAACTACCCCAACATAATAAAGGCCATATATGACAAACTTATAGCAAACCTCATTCTCAATGGTGAAAAACTGAAAGCATTTCCTCTAAGACCAGGAACAAGACAAGGATGTCCACTCTCACCACTATTATTCAACATAGTTTTGGAAGTCCTAGCGTGGCAATCAGAGAAGAAAACAAAAGAAAAGGAATACAAATTGGAAAAGAAGAGGTAAAACTGTCACTGTTTGCAGATGACATGACACTCACTATACATACAGAATCCGGAAGATGCCAGCCGAAAACTACTAGAGCTAATCAATGAATTTGGTAAAGTTGCAGGATACAAAATTAATGCACAGAAATCTCTTGCATTCTTATACACTAATGATGAATTTACCATTGCAACAAAAAGAATAAAATACCTAGGAATAAATCTACCTAGGGAGACAAAAGACCTGTATGCAGGAAACTATAAGACACTGATGAAAGAAATTAAAGATGACACCAACAGATGGAGAGATATACCATTTTCTTGGATTGGAAGAATCAATATTGTAAAAATGACTATACTACCCAAAACAATCTACAGATTTAATGCAATCCCTATCAAATTACCAATGGCATTTTTACAACAGTAGAACAAAAAATCTTAAAATTTGTATGGAAACACAAAAGACCCTGAATAGCTAAAGCAGTCTCGAGGGAAAAAATGGAGGTGGAAGAATCAGACTTCCTGACTTCAGACTATACTACAAAGTTACAGTAATCAAGGCAATATGGAACTGGCACAAAAACAGAAACATAGATCAATGGAACAAGATAGAAAGCCCAGAGATAAACCCACGCACGTATGGTCAATTAATCTATGACAAAGGAGGCAAGGATATACAGTGGAGAAAAGACACCCTCTTCAATAAGTGGTGCTGGGAAAACTGGACAGCTACATGTAAAAGATTGAAATTAGAACACTCCTTAACACCATACACAAAAATAAATTCAAAATGGATTAGAGACCTAAATTTAAGACTGGACACTATAAAACTCTTAGAGGAAAACATAGGAAGAACACCCTTTGACATATATCACAGCAAGATCTTTTTTGATCCACCTCCTAGAGTAATGGAAATTAAAACAAAAATTAAGGAATGGGACGTAATGAAACTTCAAACCCTTTGCACAGCAAAGGAAACCATAAATAAGAGAAGAAGACAACCCTCAGAATGGGAGAAAATATTTGCAAACGAATCAACAGACCACGCATTAATCTCCAAAATATATAAACAGCTCATGCAGCTCAATATTAAAAAAACAAACAACCTAATCCAAAATAGGCAGAAGACCTAAATAGACGTTTCTCCAAAGAAGACTTACAGATGGCCAAGAAGCACATGAAAAGCTGTTCAACATCACTAATTATTAGAGAAATGCAAATCAAAAGTACAATGAGGTATCACCTCACACCAGTTAGAATGGGCATCATCAGAAAATCTACAAACAACAAATGCTGGAGAGGGTGTGGAGAAAAGGGAACCCTTTTGCACTGTTGGTGGGAATGTAAATTGATATAGCCATTATGGAGAACAGTATGGAAGTTCCTTAAAAAACTATAAATGGAATTACCATATGATCCAGCAATCCCACTACTGGGCATATACCCAGAGAAAACCATAATTCAAAAAGACACATGCACCCCAATGTTCATTCCAGTACTGTTTACTATTGTAAATAGCCATTTACAATGGAAGCAACCTAAATGCCCATTGACAGATGAATGGATAAAGAAGATGTGGTACATATATACAATGGAATATTACTCAGCCAAAAAAAGGAATGAAATTGGGTCATTTGTAGAGATGTGGATGGATCTAGAGACTGTCATACAGAGTGAAGTAAGTCAGAAAAAGAAAAACAAATATCGTATATTAACACATATATGTGGGACCTAGAAAAATGGTACAGATGAACTGGTTTGCAGGGCAGAAATTGAGACACAGATGTAGAGAACAAATGTATGAACACCAAGGGGGGAAAGCCGCAGGGGGTGGGGTGTGTGTGATGAATTGGGTGATTGGGATTCACATTTATACACTGATGTGTATAAAGTTGATGACTTTAAGAACCTGCTGTATAAAAAAGTAAATTTAAAAAAAGGAAAAATAATTTTAAAAAAGAAAACAAAGTACATTTACCCTTATTTTTAAGAAATGCAAATTAAACTAATATTAGTGGATAGAGGGTCATCATGTCTGCAACTTACTCTCCAATGGTTCTAAGAAAAAGAAACAGGTACATATAGCAGATAAAGCACATATGGTAAAATGTTAACCTTTGGGGTATCTGGGTGAAGGATATATAAAAATTCTTTGTACTATCTTTGAAAGCTTTCTGTACGCAGTACAAAGTTAGAAATAAGGAAAAAAATTGTACATTTACCTAGAATGTTATATACAGTGGAGGTATTCTTCAAAAAGGAAGGCAAAATAAACTTTCAGTAAAACAAAACCAAAGAGAATCTAGGACTAACAGAGCAGAGTTGCAAGGGTCACCACAGGAAGTGAATCCAGCTGAAGAAAATGAGACTGGAAATAATTCTTGCCTTATATGAATTGGTATGATATTAATTCAAGGTAGGTGAAAAGTTAAGGAAGCATATTGTAATCCCTAAAATAACCACTATAAAACTAATTGAAACAGTGAATAATAAAATTATATGTAGGAGATCAAATAGAATACTAAAAAGTCAATTATTTTCATTATTTTAACAGAAAGTAGGGGAGGGGATGGAAACTAGGGACTTGAGGGCTCCTGGCCCAGTGTTCTGCCTCCTTGGTGTGGACTGGACCCTGCTGGCCCCTCAGCAGAAAATTACTAAAGAAATAAATGGCATTCTATAAAAATTGAGGCAGAAGATCAAAATCTGAGTCATAGGTGGGTTGAATTTCGATAAAGTGCAGGTGAAGCTGGGAAATGATGAGGTTAACAAAATATGATTATGTGTTTCCAGGAAATGGCTTGGTAGCGTACAAAGATGGGCAACTCTTATATTCAAGGTCACCTTGGTAAGGCCCTAATCCAAGATTTAATCAATGACTGAGCTACATTGTAGAAACCAAACTCCTGAAGAAGAAGGGGTGCTTTCATTGAAATTCTAAATGGGATGTGAATTCATCCTCTATTGAAAGAAGCTGCAGCCCCAAAGAACACATGGAGTTCTATACACATTATAAAGAAAGAAAATGTAAGACAAAAAAGTGTAGCAGATCTGTGCAAAGCATTTGCAAATAAAGGCCTCAGGTTTTCTGTGGTAGGCCAGATCGGCTTTGAGGCCTTTCGGAATGGATAGAGCAAGAGGTATTGCCTGGGACATGTAGAAAATCATGGTTATAAGACCATTTCTCTCTTTGTAGACAAAACTGTGGGAGGTGGGAACGACCACGAGATCTTCACAGACCTGGGAACTGTAGGCCACACAAGTCTGTGCCTGAGGACACAGGCAAGATCTGTGAAGAGCTCTTGTACTAATGGTCATTTTCCCTGTGGGAAGAAGAGGGAGCTAATGAGCCTGACAGGGTCATTCAGTGGCCAAACCCAAGGTCTCCCCTTCCTATGCCCACATGACCCAGCCCAGGGCAGGCTCTCCGCAGGGTTCAGTCATCTCATAGGGTCCTGACAGTGATATCCTCATGCAGCAGAGAAACCTCCCTCTATCCCCAAACACATGAGGCCTTCCACCTCCAATGCCAGAAGAGAGAAGAAAAGACTAGCCAAGAATGGAGCAAAGGGCTTCCCTGGTGGCTCAGTGGTTGAGAGTCTGCCTGCCGATGCAGGGGACACGGGTTCATGCCCTGGTCCGGGAAGATCCCACATGCCGCGGAGTGGCTGGGCCCGTGAGCCATGGCCGCTGAGCCTGCGCGTCCGGAGCCTGTGCTCCGCAATGGGAGAGGCCACGACAGTGAGAGGCCTGCATACCGCAAAAAAAAGAAAAAAAAAAGAATGGAGCAAAGGAATAACCCTAACAATAGACTTTATCCCCCAACTGCAATCACAGTATGCCTGGGCTTTGGGGAAACTTCCTTCTAGAAAGATAGAGAAAGTGCCGGAACCCTGCCTCTTCATGGGTCCTGTGATAAATGTAACAGATATTTATGTTTGGACCCCCTGCATCAATAACAGAAAGGGGTATTTGTGATGAGAAAGAAAGGACAGGACAATTACAATGATTCAACCCTGGGACAAAAGTCTAGAAACACTTTCTGAAATGAAGCTCCCTCCTGAGCATCAGTTTGATGGGGCTTTGAAACTGAGAAGAATGTGATCACTGTGGTGGTATTCAGTTAAATGACTCTGTACAATCTTTCTTTTCTAATCCTGCTTCCTGTTTGTGAGATGCAGACCTCAGTACGGGCTGCCACCAGATGACTAGCCAAGTGACCACTGACCCCAAGGAGTTTGCACTCAGCTCTCCCAGAAGGCAGATCAGCTCTGTATTTACTACACCTTGAATACCCTGGCTGGTTCTCAGTTACCATGGAGATGGGAGGAAATAGAAACCAACAACCCCTGGTTAGAGAGCTGGCACCAGCAGAACAGTCCTTCCCTTGGATGTTGGTTCTGATCCCAGGTCTGGAGAAACTAACTTGGGATGTTAAATTTTACTAAAAGTATCTTCTTATTGGACCTGGCTGGCTTCCCAAAGGCATTATTTGCCTCTAGTTTCTCAGGTAAGAGCTTAGATTATTCATAGGAATAGGAGCTGCACTTTATCTCTGCAGACTTTTTAATAAAAGTTGTCCACCCAGGTCCTCACCTAGACTTTGACTTAAGGGGTGAGAGCAGCTGTGGTTGGGACCCTCTCTCCTCCCTTCCACATTCTGCAAGTTCTTTGAGAAATTGGAGGCAGCTCAAGGCCCTAGTTCAGAACACAACTGAAGAGAGCTCCCAAGGTAATTGTTCACACGTCACTTTTCAGTATTTGGCAATGTTGAGACCCCCAAACCCTTCACAGATAGGTGCTGGGACCAGCTTCAATCTACAGTGTGGCCTCTGCTGGGGGTCACCTACCTGAATCCTGGGCCAGGGGGAGCCCTGTGCTCTGCACCCCCTGCCTCCCAGCCCCCAAACAGTTGCTTGCATCAGATAAACCTGGTTCCCTCCAAACCTGCTGGCTGCTCAGTCTTCTCTTAGCTCAGGATTGGGTTGGGAGAACAAAAGAAGAAATGCTGGCCTATGAAGTCTGCCTGGCTCAACCACTCTGTTTACTACACACAGGACTGTCATTTCTCAGTGATTCCCAGGCATGACCATCCAGTGGTATCTTTCCTTGTAGAATTTTGCAAATGATACTGCAATAACCTTTCAAAGTGAAAAGTAGCAAATTAAAGTGATTTATTGTTTCCTAAAAAACAAGGCAAAACAAAATAAAAAGGCAGTGAAGGCTAAACAAAGGACAAAGAACAGATGATAAAAAATAGGACAAATAGCAAGAAGGTACAATTAAACCCCCAAATATCAATAATTATACTAAATATAAGTGGACATAATGCTACTATTAAGAGTCAGAGATTGTTAAACTGGATAAATAAGCAAAACTCTGTCTATATGCAGTATACAAGAGATGAATTTTAAACACAGGAAAGTTGAAAGTAAAAACATTGGAAAAGTTATACTATGTAAACACAGCAAACTAAACCTGACATGACTATACTTATATCAGATAAAGTAGACTTCAGGACATGGGGTATTTCCAGGTATAATGAATATTCATAATGGTAAGAGAGTAAATTTAACAAGAGGATCTAAAAATATTAAATTGTATGTACCTAATAACAGAGCTCAACAAAACATAAATAATAACTGTCAGAACTAAAGAGAGAACTAGAGAAATCCATCATTATTGTTGAGCATACTGTAGGATTTTATTTACATACATTTCCAGAGCACAAAATACTAATCTAATGTGAGGCAAATCTCCTTAATAGTTGATCTTTGTGAGGGTTTGATTGTAAAAAGACAAATTATATTTTCTCGGGGTGTTGAAGATACTTTCTTTCTTGATCGGGATGGTGGTTTCACAGCAGTACACATTTGTCAAACTCTTCAGGCCATACACCTGTGCTTTTTATTGTACGTAAATTCTTTCTCAACAAAACCTCAAATCAATGCCCAGTATTTTCCATAATGCCCTTTTGTCACTTACCACATTTAATATTGGATTTTCTACACATTTAAATATGTTATTTCCCCTATTGGAATTACAGAGTCCTGCCTGAGTTGTTTATTTACCTTTGCAATTTTGCAGCACTTTACCCAATTTGGATAATCAATAAATACCAATTGAGCAAATAAAAATGAACTATAAATATTGAATCCAGCATTTTAAATTGGATTAAGTTTGTTTTATATTGTAGAGCAGGGATTAGCGAATGCTGCCCCATAGGCTAAATTTGGTGCACTGCTTGTTTATGCATGGCCCTCAACCTAGGAATGGTGTTTACATTGTAAATGAAAAAAAGAAAAATCAGAAGAAAATATTATGTGATAAATGAAAAATGATATGAAATTCAAACTTCACAAAACATAAATGGAGTTTTATTGTAACAGGAAGGTAAAAAGATGAGAAAAAGACATACCAAGCAAACACTGAGCATGATGAAAAGCTGATATGGTTTTACTAGTATCAGATAAAGGAGGCTTTGGGGGCACAGGGTATTACCAAATATAACTGAGGAGAATTCACAAAGGTAAAAGGTGAAATAGAGATTTTTACTGGGCTGACATAGAGCCCAGGAATCTGAATTGTACCAAGCCCTCTGTAACAAAACCTGCTCTAGAGTAACTGGAATAACAAAATAATCCTTAGTCATGAGCCATATAAATAATCAGCTATTTCACAAGATACAAAGTAGCAGATGGGGTCACACAGATTTAGTGAGAGGAGTACAAGTGATTATGTAGACTATAGGAGAAGATACAATTTGGAAGGCTGTGAGATAAGGAGATAACTGGTTTCTGCCTACACAGTTTCAGCAGCTTTGCAAAGATGAGATTTATAAATACTTTATAAATTAAAGAAATTAACTACAGCATCACTAAACTGAAAGTACCACCTACGCCACTTGCACAGTTTTCTATTAATAGTGAGTGAAGCATTAGCTGCCAAGGCCTTGGAATAAATTATTATGGAATTAGAGCTTGCAGAGATGAGTTATTGCCTCTCATATACACATTACTTGTAGCAAGAAAATACCATATTTGGAGTCAATCTCTTGGAGAGTCCAAAAGCTACACACAGTTACATTGACATAAGAGCTTAGCCTTAACAGCCTTATTAATGTTTTACAGAAACAGGGTGGAGATGATAAAATGGATAGTAATTTAAATGAAGATGAGATGATTCTTCAGTACTTCTTAATCCTTTTGGTCTCTCAGCTACTTCTAAGAGTACAAGAAGGCATTCCTTGTTTTAAAAAGAAGCACATCATTCTATAGCGTTATTTATTAAGGAGGGAATAAATTCAGTATTAATTACATGAAAGATTATAGTTAGAAAATAGTTGAGGTACACGTTTAATAAATTGTCATATAACTCTGTAATGTGAGTATAAAGAGGTTTCTGATCAGGATTATCTACCTACAGTTAATAGAATAATTATAACTCTTACTGGCAAATAACAAACCCATTGGGACTTGCTTCATCAAAATGGAAAATTTATTAGCAGAATAGAATATAAGGGTAATTCACAGGTCACAGGGGCCTCCTGTGGCCAGACCTCAGGTAAAGAACTGGAACCACAAATATGACTGCCATTAGAGCTTTCTCATTAATGGTCACTTTGGGCTGTTTCCTTGTTCAGTCTTGCTGCTTAACAACCTCCTCTCATACCTGAAAATGGCTGTTGTTAGAATCCCTATTGTGGAGGGATGCCATGATAAAGGTTGAATGTCTGGATGCCTTGCTAAGGAACTATTTGGTCTAGTTGGTGTCAGTACCTCTCCTATTCTAACCACAATGGGTCCTGCTATTGTGTCCAGAGAAAGAGGTCTCACTATTCCAATCTGACAAGTTATCATTAGTCAAGCCAGAAAATATAGTAATAGGGCCAGATTGACAAGATATCATTTGTCTAAAAAATTCCCTCATCCATAAAAACAATGTTTGATTTTCATTTATTGCCCCCAACCCACCGACCTGGGAAGCTATTGAGAAAATAACAATAAGAAGATGAGCTTAATATGAGTCCATGCTCTTTTAAAATTAGTATCTAGATGCATTTGTCAGAATTCATTGAAAGGATACTAAGGGTTTATGCATTTAAGGTATATAAATTTTACCTCAACAGCAATAACCAAAAAGCACTAGAAATAAACATTGAACTCTGGTTAATAATATTCCTGTTGAGGTATTTGTGGGACCATACTGATGTCTGTAACTTTGTTTGAAATGCATCAAAAAATAATATACATGAATCAATGGCTAGAGGGATGTGTAGATGAATATAGACAGGTCTGTGATAAAGCAAATATAGTGAAATGTTAACTGCAGCACTGACATAGTATGTATATGAATTTTTACAGAAAAATTCTTTCAACTTTTTTGTATGTTTGAAAATTATCCCAATGAAATATTAGAAACAAATAAAAATGAAATGAATCAGCACTTCCTCACATAATGCATTCTCAATTAGTATTTCTATACACTTGAGAATCTAGAACAATCTCTATGCCTACTACTTTAGATAGTATTTTACATTGCTTTAAACTCATTTGCCTTTGGACTTTCTAAGTTCAACGTGTACCTTTCTCACTGATTACAGTGGGTCATCTTAAACATTCCTTTCAAGTTTTTAATTCCACAATGAAGAGTTATGCATTTTTAAATACAAAAGAGCAAAATCTGAAAATATAAATCACCTGTATACTCACTACTCAGAAATATTTGGTGTATGTCCTTCTAGAATTTGTTTTAATAAATGCCCTTTTAAAAGTTGGAGAGACTAAAGCAAATATATGGGAAGCATGTATTATCTTTGCCATTTAATAGATCTGGCCAGAAACCCTGCTTTTTAAAATCCGAATTTACCATTTCCCACCTGAAACTTGTCATGACAAATATTTATTTTTATCCTTCAATCCTTTCTCATTGACCTAGTTCATGGTTATTTTATGTTCTATTGATTTTCTCAGCTAGTACAGTATTCTACATGTAGTTCATAATACAATATTATTGGATTGTACTGTCTCAATAGCTTAAGTACTGAGATGTTTATCAAGTACTGCTTAATAGGCACCACTGTGAATTATGCCACAAAAATAATATAAAGAGAGTAAAACTTATTTTAAAAAATAGAATTATGCCACAAAAATAATATAAAGGGAGTAAAACTTATTTTAAAAAATATTAAACAGGTCATTTTGTTGAATGGTTAAGACAGGTAACTACCTTGAGCTCCAGTTCTAGAACCTTAAAGCTTCAAAGGAAGTAAAATAAGATACTTGTAGCACTTCCTCCACTGCATGTCACATGCTCAGTCAATCTAAGTGGGAATCACTATTAGTATAAATTTGCATAGTATTAAAATTTGCATATTATTAGCATATTCACAGACTAAAATATGCTAAAAATGTCTGTACTTAAAAGAGGTTTCAATATTTTCCCATAAGTATTTTTTACATTATTGATATTTTTATTAATCCCATTTTCATTGATAATGCAGCCCAACTTCAGCTTAGACAAGTCATGACACCACAAGGTCTGAATTTTTTGATTCTCAGTAATTGAGATTTTGTTATTTAAGAATCTAAGATAACGAACCTCACTTAATGTTTTAGAGTCTTTGGGATGACATCATTATTTTATCTCTACACTGGACTAGTGACTCTGGTACTTCATTCGTGTGTAATGCATCACTAAAAACAGCTAAATCTTTGTTCCTCAAATGATACAATATCTGTTTTCTCCTTGAATTAAAGTTTTTCCATTTGTCACGAAACAGCCATTACTAATCTGTTCAAATCGTATAATTCTCACTTTTCATCCATGTTTGCTATATTTTTTCAATCAAAAAGAAGAAAAAATGATCGATTAATTTTGCTGTCCTCCTTATCTGATGGAATTTCCCTTCCAATTCCCCTTATGTGAGTCAACTGACATGTGGCAAATACCCTTCTCACAGATGGATGGGTAATAGCAATTGCACAGTTGCTGAATTTTGCAACACAGGTGCTTGGATTGGCTCTGCTTGCCTGCCAGCAATATACAGATCTTGGCACTCCCCACACAGTTGTAGAAAGAAGCAGAGGAAGAGCACATACTCATTCAGCTGGCACTCATCCTTTTCTGCACTGAGGCCCACAGTTGAGCCAGACTCACTGCTTTCATTGCCCCTGAATCACTGTCAGATTCTTGACCTAAATCTGCGACTTGCAAGGAAACATTTTTGTTTAATTACAAATGTGCAAATTTAATATAGAAATAATGTGTTCCTTCACGCAATACTTACTACCAACAAACAAGTGGGAACTGAGAAACTTGAAGATAGTATTTTTTCTTCCTAATACAAAATGGAATGTTTCTACAACAGAAATAAAAATACATTTAAAGTGAGGTTTTCTTTAATAAAAAAATCTTATATTTTCTATTAGTTTTTAAATTAAACCTTTGATTTTCCAAACATTCCTTGGTCCTATGTACTCGAAGATGTACCTAGAGAGAATGATTTCTATTTATATATGTGGGTGGGTCTAAAATACTACTTGTGAGCTGTTTTTCAGCATAAGAATGTAAGAAAATTTGTCTGTAGTGAGAATTTATGCACTGGGCAAGTTTCCAGGAATCTTAGTACAAATTAGAGACAGACTCACGCTTGAGGAACGCATGGTAGAGTTGATGAAAATGTTAGTGTGATACCTTCTCCTAAAAAGAAGGAATAAAATGAAGTGATACTTGTGGGGGAGTGGCAGTTGTGCCTGATAAGGGTCAAGGAAAACAATAGAAAGAAACTGATATATATTTGGGACTTATAGGATGTGTAATACTTCTTTAGGAAAGTGTGCAGATGTAGATAGTTTGGACAAAGGGAAATGGAAGAGTAGGTTTGTTTTGGAAAATGGGATTTACATATGTTTGTTAGGATTAACTAGAGATATGGTTCCAGAGATCCTCTTGGATCAGAAATGAAGAACTAATAATTTTTCCTAAGGATTATGAGGTTTATTTAAACATAGGCAGTGTGAATGGTATGTCAGAAAGAACACTTGATTTACACTCTCAGCTAATGAACTGGTACCACTTCTTGAGTTTTCTGATCTCAGCTGCCCCATCTCACCTCACCATAATACACTGAGTTAATCAAAACAAAAATCTTAGAGTCACTCTTAAGTCTTCCTTTTTCTTCATACCCTGTATTCAATCCATTAAAAAGCTCTGATGTTTTCACCTTCAGAGCGTATTCCACCTTCTCATCCAAACTTTCAAACCATAATCTTTTCTTGTCTGCAGTATTTTAATAGCCTCCTTATTGGTCTCCCTGCTTCCGTTTGGGGCACCTTTCCCAAGAATCTTTGCCACATAGAAGTGAGAATGATCTTTCAAAATCTAAATCAGATCATATCATTCCTCCACTTATTATTGTTCTAATAGCTCTCCATTGAATTTATAATAAAATGTAAAGTCCTAATGCTCCTATATGACCCTACAGGATTCAACTTCATCTCCTGTGGCTCATGCTATACTTTCTAAATTCTAATCTTTTCCTCAAACACAATAAGCTTATGATGGCCTTGGGGTCTTTACACTAACCTAGAATGCTCTTCCTCAGACATCTGTGTGATGATCTCATTCTTGTTATTTTCATCTCAGATTTAGATCACTGACTTGGGGGGCCATTTGTGACCATTCAGCCTAAGTCATCCTCCAGGCATACGGTATCACAGTGCTCCTCTAAATAAGACCTTCTGAGTAGTTGGAAACATAAATAAGGAACTTGCAACAGAATGGAAATCAATGCACTGCTTCTTGATGGAGAAAGTTTTGCTGTGTAGCAAAAAATAGTATCTTATGTATAAGAGTCATACTTGCTTTATTCAGAAACTGCAGAAGTGAGTATGGTGAACATTCTAAGAAACTGCAGAAGTGAGTATGGTGAATATTCTAAGAAAAAGCGGCTTTATCTTGATCAGAAAACAGACCTGATTATCTGACAAAGAATCTGCCTGGACATGGTATTATGAATTTTTTGCTTTTTGTTAACCTCCTCTTCTATCTTATCAACAGAAAAAGGGAGGAAGGGAATGTATAGGGGTAACAGAAGGTCAAAGAAATTCTCTCTGGGTGTGGTTGTTATTCAAATTTTGATGTTTCTTTTCCTTTATCTTTTAAGGGGGTGAAATGGCCTGGGTTTTGGGCATGTCTTCACATCCATTTCATCTGTTCCAAAAACCCAGGACATAGGTACATTCTGATACTGATTGAAGCAAACTGTAAGTGCTCATTTTGGAAATTAAAGACTGTAAATTGTATTTTCATTTAAGGAGTCTTATTGGCTTTTTTTTTTTTTTCCTGTAAAAGAATCAATGCCTTGGTTGAGATCCCAGAGTTCTGCACTGCGGAGCATGGAAGAGCCATTTTGGCCTGGAAATGTTAACGGCAGGTGTTACCAGTTATCCACAGACATTGAAGGACTTTAGTAAATTTCTTTGCCAAATGTATAATTTTGAATAACACTTCCTTCATGGATCCTCCAGAATGAGTTAGCAGCAAAATAACTGCTGTAAGTAGTTGAAGGTGAAACCGAGTGAAGCCCTGTGGGGCTTCCAGGCACAGAGGCCATTTTGTCCCCTATTTCTTATAGGCAAGACCCCCATTTCTTATAGGCAAGCCTTCACGACCTTCCCTGAGTTCCAAAAGGTGGATTCAAGCAGTTACTAATCAAGGAGGGGAGCAGCCAAGAAACCACCTGAGGCAAGAATGAAGGGACCAGAGAAGCTCATCAAGATTAGGAGACCAAAGGCTACCTGAGACGAGATTAAAGGAGTGCAGGCCCTACACACACCCTAATCTTGTCAGAGACTTCACCTTTGAATTATTGTTGTAAAATCCCTCATCAAATCCTTTGGGGTGGGGACACACAGTTTTTCGAAGCAGAAGCCCCTGATGTGTCTCCCTTTGCCTGGCAAAGTAATAAAGCTATCCTTTCCTACTTCACCTAAAACTCTGTCTCTGAGATTTGATTTGACACCAGTGTACAGAGAGCTTTTGGTAACAAAGGTATTAACATGTTTGATGGAATTATTTAGCATCATACATTATATTGCAGAAAAATGCCTGTCAAAAGCAACAGTATGGGTATTCAGTTGTTGTTATTTTTTTTTCCCTGCAAATAATTTAACAAGTTTGGCTGCCTTTTTACAATTACGTGTTATTATTTGTTTTGAATAGGTAATATATGCCCATGCTACAAAGTATAAAAGGCACTCAAAGACAAAACATGACAAATAATTCTCAGTCTGACATTTCTATCACAGTCACCTAGTTCCTTCCCCAGATGTATTCACTGCTATAGTACTTTTAAAACGTGTTTCCAGAGAGAATCTATGTATATCTAAGCATAGATACCAAACATATTGCTTTTAAATAGAAATAATAACGTAACCGAAAATGGGGTCCGGCTGCTCGCCAATCAAAAGCTAATAAAGAGGCCAGGTTGGTGGAAAGGAAAGTTTTCTTTATTTTGGATGCCAGCAACCAGGGGGAGGGTGGACGCCTGTCCAAAGGACAACTCCCCCCCTCCCTCAACAATCAGGGGGCAAGAGCTTTTATAGACAGAAGGAGGGGGCTACAGGCAGAAACAATACAGTCAACTCTGACAGTCATCTTGAAATTGGTCATCGGTGGTCTGACCAGCGTCAATTTGATTGTTTTAAGTACAGTTAATCTTCAGTTCCAGGGTTGGTTTGTTCCCATTTCTTTGAGGTCAGTTCTCAGAATTGTGGCAGCTTATGTCATGGCTACAGCCTGGTCATCACATAGTCGACTTCTTCCACCTGCTGGGGGTTTCAGTATCTATAAGACAGCTCAGAGGATATGGCTCAGAATATTATCTGTAGCCCTTGAGGAGGAACTAAATGTCCTTGACTATGCTCAATGACTAAACTATTATTATTTGGTCTCTGACTGTTTTCCTTTTTTTCTGCATTTTCTCACTTGTCTGATTAAACTTATTCTTTGGATAAAGTTTTTCCACAGACAAAAGGCAAGCGAGGACATGGGGGGGGCAAAGGCCATAGGGTCCTTCTCTGTTTCAATAACACATCTTTAATATTATTCACATTGATATCTTTCAATTAAAAGAATCTTCGAGATTTTTCCATATCAACACATAAGGAGTCAATTACCTCATCCTACTGCTGCATGGTATTCCATTTTCTGAATAAACCAAATTAGCTTTAACACCTTCTTATTAGTGGACATTTATGTTGTTTTCTAATCTATCTCACAAAGAAGAATTTTTTTAAAGTCTTGGAGAAGTCCTAGGATACTTACTACTCTAACATTTTTTCTCCCTGAGAAATAGTGCCCTTATTCAATTTACAGGCAAAACGTTTGTATTTAACATATTTTTTTCCCTGAATTACATGATCAATTCTTTTTTGTCCTATTTCAGTTTTCACAGTTAGCAAGCTGATTGTGTTGTATCTCCTTCTTCAATCGTTCCTATTCATCTTTGTCTTTTTTTACTCCTGCTTTCCTTTTATCTTATTTTGTTTATTTTTCAATCCTGTCATATTGTCATTGTGTTTTCAGCCAGGATCGTTCTCTTTTATGATGTTCTTAATGTGGGCTTCATACCTGAGATTTTATTTTTTCCTCCTTCTGTCTTGTGCTTTGCTGACTCATGTGTTGTATCTCTGTTACCTATGATATCTTTCCTGAATTCTTTTATCTTTGCTTTGAACTATTTGTTATATAATTACTTATTAAGATTTTTTAGTTTAATGGCAATATATTTGGTCACAATTATTATCTGCTCCAAGAATTTTTTTTTTCGTAGTGCTTTTTGTCCACCCTTTATTTTCCTGATTTTTTTTTTTCTTTTGATTCTAGCATTTTCCTGTAAATCCTGTGCTGGTTTTGATCTTGGGTGGCCTTGGCCTGCATTGGCTTGAAGCAAGATGTCAGTTCCCAGCCAGAGATTGAAGTCAGGTCACGGCACTAGACTACTGGCTAGTGACAAGGCCCTGGCCCTGAGTCTTTGTAGAAATGAATTCCCACAAACACGGAAAGTAGTGAAACAAGTAAAGTGTTTATTAGGAGGAAAAAGAGTACATGTCAATAAGCACACAGGGGTGAGCTCAGAGAGAGGTCTCGCCCTCATGGTAGTTTGAATCACTTATATGGGGCATTTCTTCTGGGTTTCCTTTGGCCAATCATCTTGCTTTGCCTGGTTCTGAGTCCGTATTTGGTATATCTCAGGGTCCTTCCCTGTGTGCGTGCGCGTCTCTTAGCCAAGACGGATTATAGTGAAGAGGGCTATGGGTAGGTTGACATCACTCCCTTTTGACCTCCAACGAGCCTTTCTGTGCATGTACAGTCAGGAAGGTCTCCTTGACTTCAAAAATGAGATATATGTGGTCTCTGATCTGGGCAGGGCTCAGCTTCTCTTCCCTCCTGCTATTTTGGAGTATCTGTCCACAAGGGACAAACTCCAGCTGCTCAGCCTGGGGCCCATCTATCTCCTGCCTCAGTTTCGTAATTTCAGTGAGTTCAGTTTTGGGACCAAGAAGTTGCAGAAATTTTGCATGAGGCAAGAATTTTTCTTAGAACTTACTGAATTAGGTTATTATTTCCTTAGTTTATTACTGAAAAAATTATCATATTTAAAATACATTTTGATATTTAATTATGGCATCTACAATCTCTTAGCTTAGTGGTCCCCACTTGTTCATCTTGAGTGCTATTTTTTAAATTAATTTATTTAATTTTGGCTGTGTTGGGTCTTCATTGCTGCGTGCGGGCGTTCTCTAGTTGCAGCGAGCAGGGGCTACTCTTCATTGTGGTGTGTGGGCCTCTCATTGCTGTGGCTTCTCTTGTTGCAGAGCAGGGGCTCTAGGCATGAAGGCTTCAGTAATTGTGGCACACGGGCTCAGTAGTTGTGGCTCACAGGATCTAGAGTGCAGGCTCAGTAGTTGTGGCGCACGGGCTTAGCTGCTCCACGGTATGTGGGATCTTCCCGGACCAGGGCTTGAACCCGTGTCCCCTACATTGGCACGTAGATTCTTAACCACTGCGTAACCAGGAAAACCCTTGAGTGCTATTTCAAAACAATAAAAAGGAGAAGCATTTGGTGAATTTACTATGCCTGAGCCGTGAGTTGATTTATTCCATCTCAGAGTTAACGGCACCATGCCTCTTGACTTAATCGAATAAAACATCTCAGTGAAAAATGAAGGAGTCTTTAAATGCTGCTGAACATATGGCATATTATATAAGGTATATCTGACCATTATTGACCTTCTATTACAACAAAAATAAAATTACTGGTGGAAGTGCTACTCAAAATGAAAACTAGTGCTGTGATCCAGTAAAAATAATTTTACAGTTCTTGTGACTATTATTTGAAATATTTTCAGTAGTCTTTTCTACAGGACAATGAATACCAATAGTGTGATCATCAGTTGATATCACTATAGCTGAGTTATTTGCTCGTGAGTGATATATCTCTTTGAGTTTCTGATGTAAGATTTCTGACACACTGATTTACAGGTTTTGAGGATGTAGTTTTTTTTTTTTTCTTCTTTTTCCAGCATAGGAATTTCTGCACAGATGTCACACATAATTCCAACCTATATCCCTTTACTTTTTTAGAATTAAAAGAAATCTTTAAAAATGTAGGTCAGCAGCATTTAGACTTTAACATTTTAACTAATCATATTCCTAGTACTGAAGACTGAGCCAGACAAAGACCAAATGGACCTCTGAAGGTGAATACTGCTGTATCCCATTACCAAGCAAGGCTGAAAAAATCTGAAATAAAGCCAACAGGAAAAACGAAGAATAAACTGAAATAGGGCATTGCTAAGGCAGTTTTCTGTCTATCACACCTATCTTGGAGTGGAATCCAGATAAATATCCCTTCTGTGGAAGGGCCCTCCACTAGAATTACCTCTTAGAACCTACCAGATAGTGCATTTCCCCACTGATAAATTAAAATTATATTAAATATAATCTTTCTCCTCTTCCTTTGCCTGTATCTGGAGAACTAGACCAGCAATCCCCACCTATTTCTGCCAAAATTTATTTCAACATTTATATCACATAACACTGTGTTAGACCTATGGAAAGATAATTCATCTGAAAGGATGAATTATCTTTCCATAGGTAAAGCTAGCCTGCTTTTGAAATTCTGCTAGTGCAGAAATAAAAGAAAATTTTAGAGTATTTATAAACATATAAAAATTTATTTTTGAAAGATCAAAGGAATTTTTATACTTATGAAATTGTAACAATGAATTATAGAGAATAAGTTGAAATAAGAAAAACTATATGAGATGCAAAAAATTATAAAATTTAATAAAAATAATTGTGGTAATAAAAATAATGGATTAGTTACAGAAGACAAATCTGGGAGGAAGAGCAAACACCAGAATGAAATTTTCCCAAATCAGAGTATTTCTAAGGAAAGGAATAAAGAAAAATTAAAGTGAGGGTAAACGGGGACAAATTCTGGTAATTTGACTCATGTATAATAGGACTATGGGAGGTGAGAACAGAGCAGACAGAGCAGAAATAACAAAAAGATATACACATGAAAACTTTCACCAAATTAAGATGTATATTAACTGGCAGATTGAAAGTAGCTTTGAAATCCTTGGAAAAATTATGTTAGATAAATAACACTTAGCTATATCTTGGTGAAATTTTATTTTATGTATTAGTTTCTTATGGCTGCTATAATACAGTAACACAAACTTAATGGTTTAAACAATGGAAATTTATTCTTTCACAGTTCTGGAGATTAGAAATTTGAAATCGGTTTCATTGTGTCAAAACCAAGGTGTCAGCAGGGCCACCTTCCCTCCATAGGCTCCAGGGAAGAATTTGTTCTTTGTCTCTTCTACTTTTGGTGGCCTATGGCATTCCTTGGCTTGTGGCTGCATCACTTTAAACTCTGCCTCTGTGGTTACATTGCCTTCTCTTCTGTGTGTCAAATCTTCCTCTGCCTCTCTCTTATAAGGATACATGTTATTGCATTTACTGCTCACCTAGATAATCCAATATTATCTACTTCTCTCAAGATCTTCAACTTAATCACTTCTACAAAATTATTTTATGCAATATAAGGCAACTGTTACAAGTTCCAAGGATTAGAAAATGGCTGTCTTTTGGACTTCCATTATTTAGTCTGTGAGTTATAAGTATGCTTGTATGTACGTGTAAATCTAGAAAGCACCCAAACAAAATATATAGATTATATGCATAAAAACAAAACTCTAGTTGCTCTTAGACTTTCATTCTGTAGAGAATTCTATGGAGTTGAGAAAAATATATTTAAATGGTGATATTATAAATTCAATGAAATAATCATTTATTTGTGAGGACACCAAAAGATTTTCTCAACTATAAAAAGGCTTGGTTTACTTCTCCTGAGGAAAAAATTTTGTTGAATTACAGATGAATGGGAGATGAATCAAGGTTAGAAACTTAAGGATAGGGAAGTCATTTTATAAAGGTCTGGCAATAAGCACAGACCTTTATAAAACTGACAGACTTAAACGTCAAATTAAGTCTCAGGGCTGGAGTGCTGGCTTGGCTCAGTCCAGATTTACACACAATCTCTAGGTAATCTTCAGTCCTATGGTTTTATATACCATCTTTATGCTGGAAACAACTTAATCCATATCTCTAATTTAAACATCTCTCCACTACTCTACTCTCATTTAACAAAGTGTTTTCTTGGTTTCTTTCTTAGAGACCAAATAGGCATCTGAAACCTAGCATGCCCTGAACCAAACTCTTGTTTCTCTGTTTAGATCTGTTTCTCTATTTAGACTTACAGCTTTCCCTGTCTCAGAGTATGATAAACCCATTCAACCAGTTATTTAAGCAGAAAATCTTATAAAAATCATTGTTTACTCCTCTCTATCTTTTTGCAAATCTTGTTGGCTATGGCTTAGAAATATAATAAATATAATACCTCTTACTTCTCGACAGGTACTAACTAGGCTCAAGCCATTCTTTTCTCTTGCCTGGAATAATTAAACACCTTTCTTTATACCCATTCTTGCCTTTGTATAATCTAGCCTCCAAGGAACTATAGTGCTCCTGCTAAAATAAAGGATGATCATGATTATGTTACTCATCTGCTCAAAGCCCTGTGATGGCTTCCTATCTGCCCTCTCCTCACTTTCCGCCCCATTTCCTACCACCTTCCTTTATTTCCTCCAGCAGTTTAGATCTCTTGCCTGTTCCCTAAACACAGTAAGTGAGACGATCTCCCCAGGGCCTTCTCATTTGTTCCCTCTGCCTGAACTTAAGTGGGACAGTGTCCCCAAACATTCCACTACTCAATTTCTTTAGGTAGGATCCAAGCCAGACTCAATTTACTAAAACTGACATGTCTTGGAGGGATAATGTAATGTGATAAATCAAATACTTTTCATTAAGACATTAGCATATGATAGTTGGAATTTTTGTTCTTCCAAGGGATAGTGACAGTCAAAAAGAGGTTGAAAAGATGATTGAAAGACACCCCAGAAAAAGTTAGAATGTTTTTCAGACATTGAAAAATATACATGAAAAAGTAGAATTCCATATAGCAGTGCCAACGAATGATCAAGAACCTTAGGTGCTCTGGAATTCGAGGCATTACTTTGTAGCCTTCAATCTATTCTAGGATAAGAAAATTACTGCCTCTCTAACTGGTTGTTAACACCAGGTGACCTTAGAGGAAGGACATAGTATTCACCCTCTGTCTTTGAAAACTTCAAAAATCTTAAAAGAAGGACTAGTGTTCTGTTAGAATTCTCACTTAATATTTTTCACATGACTTCAAAGAGACAAGTCCAAGGGAGATTATTAAAATTTTATCTTTCATGGTTATGTGAAAATGTTAGTTCACTTACCAAAGAGAATATTATACACACATTTGGTTTAAAATTGAAATGCCTCGGCAGATGTTAGCATTTGAGTTTTTCACTCACTTATTACCTTGCACAAAGATAGTAACTTCAAAATTAGCATATTACAATGCTGTAATACAATGATAGCATATTTCAACGAAAGAAAACCAGCAGAATATCTTTAAAGGCGGGGTGGGGGCGGTGAGGAAGAGTCCTCTTAGACTAAAAATGTCATTTTGTGCCTGGGGCTATAGATTAAAGACTCATTTCCACTGATGTGGTGAAAAATAACAACTAAACCAAGTTTTGTTCCTCCTGTGGTAACTGTCTTTAAGAAAAATAATATAAAATTACCTAGAATGCCTTCAAAGTGGTCCTTGCAAGTAGGATTCCTGAAGTTTAAGCTATTCTTCATGATAAATTTTTTTCCGGGAAAATGCTATTTTTTGTTCCCAAAGGCATAACAGCATAATGAAATTTGCATTATAGATGTATATGCAATCCTTTATATCACCAGTGACTCCTAGACCACTGTACAAGAATCTGTATCTAATTTTATTACTTTTCTTTTTCTTTTTTTTTTTTTTGCATTCATGAAAAAGAAAAGGAAAGAGGAGAGGAAAGAAGAGAAAGAAAGAAAAAACATCCTACATGCAAAATGGGGGAATCCATTTGTTTACAGCCATTCTATCAGGAAAAGAATATGCCCATGAAAATTTAAATTTTATGTGGAAGGGAAAAAAAAAATACTATGAAACATTAAGAAATGCTAAAAATGAAAAATTCCAAAAACTTGAGATTAACACGAGAATGAAAATTACCATCTGCTTAAAGTGTAAAAGATATTAGAAAAAATTACTAAAAAATAGATAGTCAACACCTCATAAATTCAAGTTTTACTGCCCTCTTCACTAGGGAATCACTCTTTCTGAAGGATATCTGCTGCAAGAAAACATTTGTATTTTCCTGATATGATATTGATAGTAGAATATTAATATAAATGTGAATCTGCCCTAGGCACTTTAAGAAGTGTTGAATTTTGGTTTAGGCTGTGAAAGTAAATATTGCACCGAACAAAGTTCAACAGTCAAGAAAGACTTTATATAAGACTACTACAATAGGGGAGAGAGACTGAACTCAAGTCCCCTGAAATAAAAGATGTGAAGGTTTCTAAGTGTTGAGGTGAGCTAGTGAAAAAGAATTGGAGGACTTTGGGGGAGGGTTGACCAGTGGGATGTGTCGAGCTTGTAGAGTTATCCAAGAGTTTGAAATGTTTTCTTCTGGGATTAAGCCATCTATGGCTGGTAACTGGCTGCCAAAGTAGTTAGGCTCCTACCTTCCCATCCAGACTGAGAAATGGAGGCACTATCTCTTATAATGTTTAATTTCAAAGTAATAGTTCCCAGGTCCTTGAGAAAGACATTTCCTGGGTAGTAAAACTGGCAAGAGGTCAAGAGGCTGGGAGATTTATATACATTTCAAAGGGACAGATAAAGAATTTACAATTGCAATATTTCTGAAGAAAATTCTCTAAGAAACTGGAGGTCAGAGGCCCACAGCCAGAAAGAAATCTGTCTAAAAGTTAGTCAAGCTGAGGGGAACATTAAGGCTATCTTGGTCAAGGCAATGGCTTTGAATTTATATTCTAGGTTGTATTAGGTATACTAGTAACCCTCCCTTTGGTTAAAATTGGGAGTGGCTATCCTAGATAGATGATAGATAGACAGACAGATGATAGACGATAGATAGATAGATGATAGATAGATAGATAGATAGATAGATGATAGGTCATTCTCTTCATATATTCACTTCAAGGATTATAGAATGTTTAACACTGTTACATACATTTTTATAGTTTATTATCCAGAGACTTCTTTGATAAGTTTTCCCCCCTTTTCTCCCCGAACCATTGAAGGAAATCAAAAACAATTAAAACAGAATGGAAGGTCTCACTTCAGAAAAACAAGGTAATACAGTAATTACCTCAAGCAAAAGACTTCTGCAAATTCTTCTGACGAGAAAAAAAAAAAAAAACTGTTAGTACTCACCTACCTAGTTTAATAATCATTAAGTAATTAATCCCTAACAACAACTCTTTTTGAGCCTGGCGAGAATGATTATTTATCCATATTTTTGAGAGTTCACAAGACAGTCGATACTCTTTACATAAAAAGTGCAATGGAAACGGGAATTAAAGTTCTGATTCCTTATCTTGAATCTGAATTACTATTATTAATTATTGTCAAGTGAAAATATTCTGGTTTAGCTCAAACCAAATGATGATCTTCTGTAATAACTGCAGTTACATAAAACACTGTAAAATATTGTATGTATTTTATGTACTCTTTCTAATTTTTCAAATGTACCTCTCAAAGCATATATTTATGGTAAAAATGACATCCTGAAAAGATAACTTTCTGGTGTGGAGGTCATAGAAAAAAAGTATGCATGCCAAATTTATTTTACACATTCAGTAATATCTGTTACAGTTCCTTGTTCAGAGAAAAACAATTAGGTCCTCAGATATTAATATCAAGTACATTTCTTTCTCATGCCAAACTGCAAGTTTTATAGTTATCTGCTTGTGAGTAAAAAATGGTATGAATATTCCCCCACTTGCTGAAATCAGAATCACCTGGGAAACTTAAAAATGCTGATGTCTAGGTTCTACTCCCAGAGATTCTAATGTGTAGTCAAGGTTGAAAGTTAAGAATCACTGAGTTAAATACCCAAACACCAATGTGAAATTATTACTATATATATCTGCAATTCCCTTTCTCATTACCTCTCTGTCCTGAAATTCTCAAGTATTTAGGATGGCCCATTTGATGGTTCTCCTCCTCCTCCACCCCTGCCCCCAACCTTTTTCTTCTACTTTTTTAATGTTTCTTCCTGGCTTTCTGAGGATTCACAGTGCAATTTTCCTGCTACACAGAGGAACTAAACTTGGCTGTATCTCATCCTTCCATCCATTCACTCAATCAACAAGCACCTACACAGTGTGATGGCACTTTGCAAGCAGTTCCCAGCTGTGAATCTAGAGATGAATCTCACAGTATCAGGGCACTGACAATTAATTGCCTAGGAAATTTGGTTTTTTAACTTTTCAGAGTAACCATAAAGGATTAAACCAGGTCAAGAAAATGGGCAATGTCTGGAGAAGAAAGCAGCCTTTTTTTTTTTGGTGAAATAAATGAGTTTTTGTGTTGTGTGTGCATGGTTATTTGTGTTAGCATTCACTTCTAAAATCACTGTCACTCCTACTGCTTTATTATCGTCTCATCAATTGGTAACTCTAATGATGAGATTTCAGACCAGGGATAAGACAGAATAAAGCAAAATAAACTCATGGATAAAAGCTTCAGAGTAAGTCAAGAGGTGTTCTAGTTAAAATTCAAGAGTGAAGTAATTGGTTGTCCAAGGTAGGACAAAGTGGTCCATGGGATCTTTTCATATGACTGGATTTGTCATATGAGGGAGGTTACAGGTATTCTACAAACATTAGTTATGTTTCCCTCATTATTGCTCTCATTAAGAGAACTTTTAAAGGGTCTTTAATGCTGTTGAACAGGCATCATCCAGTTATTTCATATGTAAGAGGGTTCTACATAAAAAGGAGGCTCAAGTGATTCAGAAAACATAATAGATCCTACGAGAATGGTACCTGAAATGAAGATGGTGGTGTAGAATGGAAAGCCAGATAATTTGTCTATCCTTTGTGTGGTTATTTTCTTCATCTCAGGATGAGGGAAGAAATATAAAGCAAAATGTCCATTTACAGCAGCACTGAAATGAACTAACTTGGCTTGTATAACAACTTTCTTTAATCAGCTGAATTTGATAAAATACCATGATCTTTTTTTTTTTTCGGTACGCGGGCCTGTCACTGTTGTGGCCTCTCTCGTTGCGGAGCACAGGCTCCGGACGCGCAGGCTCAGCGGTCATGGCTCACGGGCCCAGCCGCTCCGCGGCATGTGGGATCTTCCCGGACCGGGGCACGAACCCGTGTCCCCCTGCATCGGCAGGCGGATTCTCAACCACTGCGCCACCAGGGAAGCCCCAATACCATGATCTTTGAGTGACAATTTGATGAGGATGGCAGACCTATATTGGATCTAACTATAGACATACTTATGACCAATGAATAATGAGACTGTGTTAACCAACAGTCTACAAACCAATAGACTCACTTTATCCTATCCTGAGTGCTAGTTTTCAATGCTTAATTAGCATAATCAACAGTATTGCCCTTTCCTGGGATTTAAAATCCCCTGACTTCTCCCCTTTAGTGAAAGACAGTGAATTTATTCATGGGATGTGTTCTCTTGCCATTCAAGTTAGTAAATGAAACTTTGTAATTTTTTAAATTATTAAAACAATATAGTTTGTCTGCAGAAAGTATAATCATTTCTTTTTTGGAATTGAACAATTTCTCTACTAAAATCCTGGCATTTCTGGGTCCAGCCAAGGGTTCCCTTATTCCAGATGGTACATGACTTCTGAAATTGTTCATTTAGACTTCTGCTCATCCACATTTTTTAAATTTTTGAGTTACCGGAAGAGTAATTTACATGTGGGCATGTTTGAGGAGAGTTGGGGAGTGGGGAGGTGAGGAAAAAAAGAGTTGAAAGAATGAGGAATATAATTTGAGGACTCCAAGCATACATATTATTAAAAATACAAAATATAAAAATTATATTCTTTTACATTTTGTCTCTTGGTAGTAGCATTTTGTTTCTATCATAAGGTGTTTCCAAGTGACCAAGTCTGTTATTTTAAGATTCTATTAAATAAATAAATTATCTTGACTTTATATAAAAAAATCAAAGCAGCCAATTATTTTCTGTTTGTTTTAATATATCATATTAACATTAAATGCATAAATTAATTAAAGGAAGTAATATTGTAAATTATAGTATCTAATGTTTCAAGACCTTATCCATTTTTAAAAGATACCTTTTATGAGTGGTAATGAAAATAAAGTTGAGACTGGAAAAAGAACACAGATACTTCTTAGGGAAAAAAAAAGTCTTAAAGTTATTCAGGAAAGAGAGAGTTTGAAGCTGCAAATTGTTTTAATATGCATATAATTAATTGTGAAACTTTATAATGTGAAATTTAATTAAACTTGTTCTAGCCATTCGGGTTTTGAAATGCTAGGTACAATACTAAGTGAAAGATGTGAGAAATCGATATTATCCTTCTGGCATTTTTGTTTCAGCTATATAATAGCTTTCTTAACAGGGTGTAAGAGAGCCACAGATATTTTTGCCTTGATCTACAGGAAGAAGAATGTTCTATAAAGGGTAAATCTATTAATTAGAGACCTGCACAGCTTTCTTTCTTGCTAGTGTAGTCATTAAATTGATTTTTCCAGTCCATCATGTAATTGTTCCACCGATGGAATCCTGCTTTCCATTCTCGTTCTGCTTCATCAATATTTCCTGTAAAACATGGAATGAGTTGTATTAATCTAAATTTTAATCTCTGTTTACATTCATTGAAAAATAATTTTGATTGCAGATGCTGTTTTCTCCAAGTACACTGTACAGCGCTTTATTCATTAATTATTATCAACTTCTCTCACTACCTGAAAAGATTTTAATTGAATTTGTATATATTATATAAAAATGCAAATAATATATATGTACAAAATATATATAACATAAAAGCAAAACAATCAGTTCATGTATTATGTCAAATTATGTTACATTACATATATTTGCTTTAGTTTCTGAGAAGATGTATAAATATTATTCTTCTCTTGACTCTCCTAGGCATAGCAAAAATCTCATTTAATGCATCTCATTTACATATATAGTTATATAGTGGAGTATTATTTCTGATAAAAATGTTTATATATGAATATTTATTAATGCATAAGGAGAACTTTGTAATTGGCATTATGTATAGATTCTACACTCATCATATATCAATATATTTTAATTCCAAACAATGCCTGGTCATTGAAAGCAACTTATTGAAACTATTGTACTATATGATAGAAGTTTATTAATTGCTTTGCAAATTAGAAGGGTGATTAAGAAAATATCCAGCAATTTGCAAAGTATATGTATGTGTCAGGGGAGAGGAGTGTTTATACCAGAAATAATGTGAGGCAATGAATCAAAAATGGTTTATGTACTACAAAAACCTTGAAATCTTGATTTATTTGAAAGTGTATTATATTAAAGAATAAAGTTTGTGAACAATAGAAACTCTTAAATTACAAAGTTTTAAAACCATATATTTATGTTCCTAATATAAATAGATATAATAAAGCAAGAAGATAGTTTATTTAAATCTATAGGTATTTTAGACATTTGTAGTTATTTTACTTTTTAAACTTTTAGAATGCTGAGCTATAGTCATTGAATTAAAAACAAAATTTTAAGTGATTTCAACTATTGTGAAAATAAGAACTGACAATTTTTAATGTATACTTTTCAGTTAGGAATTTTCTAAAATTATAACTTTGTAGGGTGTTAATTTGGAGAAGAAAGTTCATGTGATCACATACTACATTATAATGTATATGAAAAAGTGCCTTCACTCATGTTATCAACAATGGAGCACATTCAGTGATTTGTTTTTAGTTTATATGAAAATCAAAATATTTAAAACATTTGTACAGCCATTAAGAGATCCCCTGTAATTTAAGATATATTTAGGTCACAAATGTTCACAATGCTTGGACATTGGATAAATATTTAAGAATTTATACAAAAATGTCCTATTTTTATGTAAAATGCCTTTTAAAAGTCAATGGCTATAATTTTTTGTGAATAAAATAATTTTTCTAAAGAGTCAAAACCATTAAATGTGGAAGAAAGATGTTAAATATCATACCAAATGATCCACTTTTATGTTCTTTTTTATGATAATTAAATGCCATTTTAAATGTTATTTACACAAAATAAGGACTCTAAAATTCTGAAAAAACAAAATTTTTAATATAACAAATAAATGACTGGTAATTTAGCATTTAGACCATGAATTTTAATATTTAGAGAAAAGGTCTTATATCTGATTTTCATTTCCTCTTAATGGAATGATACTAAATCCATTGACTCATATAAATATAAATTTATTTCCTTATGTGTCATAATCAAATATCTATACAATTTAGTTATTAAAATAGTTTACTTTTTAGTGCACAAATGCTCTGTAAACCTGAGTACATTTTTACTGTAGAAGTACTGGACATTGATTGAGACAATAAAGTTCAAAACATTTAATTATTTTCTAACAGTATCCAAAGGAACTGAATATACCATAATAAAAATAAAATTAAAAACCTGAGTCCTTTGTCATAAGTCAAAACCAAAATTAGAAGTTTTTCTCCTCCCCCTCCTTCTTTTCTTCCTCCAAAATTGGAACACTACTTAAGTGGCTATAGATTTATCATCATTGGTGAGATGTAGATCTATTTGTTTTGTAGTTAACAGGGTGCTGCAGTGTGAAATAAAGAAAAGAATATCAGTATAGGCTTTGGAGTGACATGGGTTGAAATTCCAGCTTGATCAATTATGATATTAGTGACATAAAAAAAATTCTTAACTTTTCAAATTAGTTTTCCAAATGTAAATGGAGTTGGTAATCCTATTTTGCAGTGTTGCCATGAGGGATAAATGAGATGGTGTTTACATTGTGAAATCAAGCTATATGCTCTACGGGGAGCTCTGAAAATGAATTTACTGCCCTTGTTATAAAAATTTATTCCTAACTTTGCTCTTTATTGAATTAGTGCACAGCTAGATCTATACCAGTAGTTCATAAACATATTGACACAACTTTTTCAGGACTTTGGTGACCTTTGTTTTGCCCACTTTGTGTCTCATTTGGGGGAAAATCAGGGTCTCTTCCCTACAGAAAGAGGGATAATAATGAAACTGTTTTTTTGTCTTGTCAATTAAACAAGGGTGAGCAGTATTTCACCAGAGCTGAGTCTATTTAGCCAAGTCTGAGGAGTTAGGACATAAGAGAGGTGAGTTAACCCCAAATAGTTATTGGAGATGAAGTTAGAAGACATTACATTGATATTTAATGGTGCTGAACATTTTGATTAAAAAATAACATATTTCCTGTACTTTGAGAGTTCATTAAAAATATCTTCTGTCCTCTTTACTTGCTTATTTTCCTGTTTGTCAACCAGTTATCAAAATTGCAAAGGAATTCATAATTCTTTATGGAGTAGGTCACAAACTTACTAGTTGTCCTGTTATAATTTTGGGTGTATGGTGAGACAGTAGAGTGAACTACGATAAACTCAGGCTGGGCTTTCTGAAGACTTTATGTACTTTTACAGTGAAACAAATAGATCATTTAACTTGATTATCAAGTTACCCAAAGCCTTTACTGGTTCATTTTGTTTTGCTTTTAACAACGAATGGAAAATTCAAATATGAAATCAGCAAAACTAGCTTGATATTTTTTCTTCAAACCACCTGTCCACTATCTCATTTTTGTTTGCCATTCTTGCTAAATGATTAGCAAATAGCAGTATATGAGGTTCTAAAGTGACCAATCCAAGTGGTATCTCAGCTCTTAAATTTATATGTGGTCTTCTTTAGTTGTAACAAGAAACAACTAAAGAACACTTTGCTTCATGATTTATTCAACACTTTGATTCATGATGTATTCAAAGGTCAAAGGAGGAACCACTGGATCTGATACTTTTTTTTACTGGGAAGATGTGAAGGTTAAATCTTTTTTCCTTTAAATAAATTTACTTTCTCAATTTTAATGAAAAATATTGATATTTTATTGACATTGAATGCCTCATTTCTCTACTTCCTTTTCTTTTTTCAAATGATTATGAGATATTGTGGAGTTATATTCTTAGTGAAAAATCTGAATTTGATAACAGTTGAAACAAATATTGTATTTTATTTCTTGCAGGTGTATGCAATAACAGCCTAGGTGTGTGCTGAAGTATAGTCTGAAAGTTAAGTGCTAGAATTTGTGTTTTTAAACAAGTCTTAAGGATCATTTTATTTGAGAATATTTATTGCTCAGATGTAAACACTGCTCAAATGGTATTTATAAGGTCTATTGGGCTTCCATCGTGAGTGAGGTAAACATTTCTCCTTTTAAGAAATCCAGTCACTAGTTATTTTTTGAAATTTTCCTTTACTTGTAAAGTTATCTTTTTTTAAAAAAAGTAATATTTCCATAAAACCTTCAGCCCAGGTCATCTGAATAACTCCAATTTTCAGAACATTGAAAATTAAAATATTTGAAGTTTTGTGACTTGAAAAATATAAGGTATGGTAAGAACATGTTTTCTTAATCTTTTAGTCCTTTATATCATTTGTTTATAAAACCTAAAAACATGGCATTTCAAACTGGTTCTGTTTGTTTAAATGTAAACATTTTTATTATTAATGAATACATTGTTGATGTTATAACAATTATATCATGCATTTACTTTAAATTTTATTAAATATATTTCACATAACTCTTTTGGGGGAATTATCTGAAAAAATAGTGCTAAAATATAAAATTATGATTTCAAGACACACTGGAAGTATCCCAGAGCAAGGTATGGTATTTCCATACAGCTCAGTGTTGCTTACACTAGAAAGTTGTTCAGCCTTGTGTAGAATGGAGCAGCATCTAGCCAAAACTGTAGGAGTTTGTTTATTCAACCTGCTTTATAGTAGTTGAGTATTTAGAGATAGAGATTTTGAAGTACATTTTCAAAAATTGCTGATATTGAAATTTTATTTTACCAACAAATACATCACAGTAGACCACATGTGCTTGAGCCAGAATGACTCAGTTTGGTTTATAATAAATTAGTCATTTAAAGTTTGCCCCTACCCCACCTTATTTCCCTTCAAATTATGACCCTCTCATTTAAAAATATTTTAAGTAACGATTGAGGATATGTAGTCTGTGATTTGTTAAATGGTACCTCTTCTGGTCTCTTGGCAGATTAAATGCTTTACCTCATTGCTATTCACACCCAGAGGACACAAGGGCAGCACTGTAGTTCTGCCAAGGGATGCAGAAGCCTATCTCTGATATATATTGTGCCACAGAGCATTTAGTGATACACAGAGAACTGGTCTATCAGTAATGTTTCCCAAACAGATGAGTCCATAATTATAATTTTGGTGAGTAAAATCTGAGAACCAAAAGGCATATTAAACAATCGAATACAACTCTGAGATGCCCATGTTTGCCGGAAACTAACCCTTAACCACTCTAAAGAAGAAACTAAAAACATCTACTGTATTGTGACATCTAGTATGTAGCCTGAAAATTGCGGAATGTTCTGATGAACAGAATGGTAAAATATAAAGGAACTAATTAGCAATGTATCTGGTGATTGAAAGTCAAATACTTTTATTTGAAAAATATAGAAAATAGACCTGAGGAGCCACATCAGTTATAAATAGCTGACATTAAAAAAAACAAAAACAAACAGGCAGTGAATTGTATATGTATGTCATTTTTCTCACAGAAAATGTGATCATTCATGTTGGTCATTCAAGTTTAGCCAAATATCTTCTTACCAATGAATTCTGAAATAGTAGGATAATCTGAGCAATTTTCCTGGTATTTCCTTATACAAATCTAAGTAATCACTTCCTGAAGAGTAGTTAACTAAATTACTACTTTTTTATTGTATTATGTAATGTATGTAGGTGGTCTTAAATATCTCCAAGCTTAGAATATTTAGAAATATTTGGATTGTGTTTTTAAATATGTAAATTTTAAAGATTATTTCCCCCTTAGAAATCAAGGGTTCTACTATTTAACACTAATTTTTTTTTCTTATGAGTTATCTATTCTATACATATTAGTGTATATATGTCAATCCCAGCCTCCCAATTCATCCCACCACCACCACCAGCCCCCCGCCACTTCCCCCCTTGGTGTCCATATGTTTGTTCTCTACATCTGTATCACTAAATTTGTTTTGACTCTTTTTGAGTACAAATATAAAAAATAAACAATTATACATTGTTTATTTTATATATTTATTTTTTCATTTATCCATTAGTTAATTCCACAAAAATTGGCTGAATAGCGAGAGTGCCCTATTTTAGTTCCACTGCTAGGTTTCATGTTCCTCTAGGGAAAAATTCCTAGTTTTGCTTTCTTTATTTAACTGCTAAGGTGCTGCTTATATAGTAAGCCCTCAAAACATATCTAAACTTGATGGAAGAAGGTTGTTAAAATAATGTACACATTGGAATCAATTAATTGTAAAGTCACAGATGAACTTTATCACTGTGCCATGAATAGTCTACCTTTTCCCCCTTTTACATATCCATAACCAATTATTTAACCAAATACTAAAACAAAACAAAACAAAAAAAACAACACACACCTGTCATTTCCAAGACTTTGGGAAAAAATAGTGTCCAGAATCGGCATTGTTGAGCACGTAGTTTAGTGTATACTCTTGGTGCCTCTGTATTCAAGGTTAAATATTTTTGTTCATTGCTTTTGAAGACAGGCCATCTTGTACTATTGTTTTGGGTCCCATTTGGATTTCTAAAAAATTAAAGAGAGGCATTATAGTTCTACTGAAATCAATGATAGATAAATAAATAAATAAATAAATAAATAAATAAATAAATATATATATATATATATATATATATATATATATATATAGTTCTCAAAAACCAATAAGAGCTTTTAAAAAGTCAGGAAAATTGTGGAAAAAGAAAAATTGTGGATTTGTTTGATGATGTCAAGCATAAATGAACTGGGTTGAATGTTTTCAGCACCTTGAAGCACTATGTTAGTTAAAATTGTAGGAATTAAAATTTAAAGAAGAACTTATTACACACATTTCTGCTTAACATACAGGGAGAAAAATATATTCTATTCTAGAATGCTTATATTTTCTTCACACTTAAACATGTGTTTAAATTTGGGACTGATTACACATTTCCTTAGTATGCAATAACCTTGTTACCCTAGGGAACTGCCCTCAGTCACATTTTTAAGTTGATCTTACATTCTTATAGATCTGTTCATTAATTTAAAATCTTTCAATAATTCCCCAGTGAGTTAGTTCAATAAAGGTTAGTGAACATGCTGCCACCCACATTTCCAAACTTACTTTCAGGTATTCTCTTCATGGGTCAACCAACAGGAATTAGGGACAGTTCCTTGGTGATTCCCTCCTCTATTTTACCTCCTGTCTTTGCCTAGCTATTACTTGTGCTTGGAATTCCTTCATTTTCTAACATCAGGAGTCTAGAACCTTCAGAGTCTCTTTTTGTGCTGATGTTTCCCATATCTTTGTGATTTTTAAATCAGTAACACTTGGCTCTATTTTTCAGAAATTTATGATTTTTGGTTCTTTTGTACCTTGTAGGACTCAATAATATATTATTGCCTAGGTCACACAAAAAGAAACTCAAAGAGTAAACATTCTGGAAGTGACTCTGTCTAGATAGTCACTGGTGATTCCAAAAGATTTTTCTTTAATATATTTGTATGCTATTATTATGAGTCAGACCCTGCCTGGGCTCTAGAAACACAAATAAATATGGAAAACATAGTTTCCCTCAGGGAATTTACAATCAAGGACATCCATGAAAACAAAGAACCAACAATATATGGTAGACTAAATCAAGCATAAACAAAGGGACAAAAATTGTCAGAAGAGGGAATTACCTAAAGGAATGCAATTTTAGCTGAAGTACGGAGAAAAAATAAGGAACTGAACCAGAAAGAGAAGTTTGGAGTGCTAGAGAAAGGGAACAGAATTAACATAGTATAAATAATAAGTTCTCTTAGTTCAAATAGCAATGAAAAAACTAGTTTTCTTGGATTCTAAGATAGAGGAGATCCTTTTAGAATTATAGCTTTAGGATATAAGTGTTATAGCAGTAAGATCTGACAGCCTAGGAAAATGGTTTAGACTTTAGCTTGTAGGCATTTACAATTCTTGAGGGATTCTTTGCTAGGTGGTTTATTGTGTACATAACATTTTAGAAATATTGACCCAGAGGTGGTATCTAGAATAATCAAGAAACCTAGAAATTAGTCACAGATACTTGTATCGTAAAAGGAAGACTAAAGTGATAGGGATAAGTAATTCATTCCTTTCTCTTAGATTCATCTAACTTAAGCAAAGTCATATAAGGAAAACTCCAGTTGAACTTTTCTAAAAGTTTAGCACACAGAATTCTTCATCATTCAAATATCTTTTGTATATTATTAATGGATAGGAAGTTGGGAGTAGTGATAGCAGATATACTTTTTTTTTTTTTTTTGGCTGAAAGCCTGTGAACCCCTAGAATTTGGAAAGTGAAGCAGGCATTCATCCAGCTTGGTTAACTAGAGGCAGATTTTGCCAACAAGAACTTGTGCTGAATAAGTACCATAAATTCCTAATTTATCACAGATGCACAAATATTCAACCATGATTCAGGGGCTGTAGAGATAAACAGCTTCTTGATGAACTAATTGATTTTATGTAGGAGTTGGATGATTTAATAAGAATTATTAATAACCAGAACTATTCAAGCTAAGCCAATATTATAACAGGATTGAAACCTCTTGCTTTAGGGTATTATTTGAAAGAGGTCAGGAGGAAAATTTCTCCAGATCACAGATGGCACACTTGTCTAGGTGAATTATGTAGTCTTTTTCTTTCTTTTAAAGCTTTAGAAACAAACAAGTACAGCTGCTGGAGGCTGGATATTAAACCAGGAGAACCATTGGTCTGATTCGGTACAGCAATTCTTATGTTCCTAAATTGCCCAATTTCCTTCTAATTCCATTCTAATTAACTTATGGCACCATTTTAACTGCACATTTATTTCTGGCTTCTGCAAATGGTGACTTAAACAGAGCTGACTTGTACTTGAGTTCAAAAGCGAAACACTAATGGCACTGCCAGTGTTCATTTAACAAACTTTGTCCTATGAAATCACTCATGACATTCCAAATTGTAATTCAGAGATAATAAAATTCCTTTGCCTATGGATGCAGATATAGTTTTCAAAAAGTGATTGAAATAGCTCTTGAAGTGATGAAGCATTTTACTCTATAATTGAAGAAACCTCCAAAGACTCTAAAACTTAACCAGAGACATAATTCTCTTTCTATTTGTATCAATTAAACACTTTGTGAAATACAGTATAATTCCCAGATACGGAATTCTGAAACACTATATAATTTTAATTCCAAAATTATAAGATAAATTTAAACATCTTGACTTTATTATTTTTCAAAAATATTTTCTATTCTGATTATAAAATAAAGACCTCAAAGTGATAATACTTAACACTTTCCATGAGATAAATCTCTTCTCTTTTTGTTACCAAGTTCTTTTCCCAATTTGTGGTATACAAAAGTGGTCTAACGGTCATCCATTTCACTTTTCCTCTGATGTAGTATAGAAAAAATTTAAGACATGGCTTATTTAACTAAAAAAGCAGAGTACCTTTCAAACTGTATTACAGGAAATTACCTGTTTGTCATTGGTATTTTAGCACAGACTTGATAATTCATTTTATGAAGAAATTCTTTAAAAAGACATTAATTTACTCAGGATGCCTGGTTTGAAGAAGTAGGATGCACTCAACTTCATGCATCAAGTTTTCTTTGAATTACAAATTCCAATATTGCCTACCCAATCCTAACACAGGAATAAAGATTCCCTTTAAGAATTCAGGGACAGTTATTTCTTTTTTTTTTTTTTCTCATTTGAAGAACTTGTCTTTATTTTTATGGGATTTAAGCAAATATCAGAATTGTTAAAGGTGTGTTCCATTTGTTTCCTCAGCTTTTTAAAAATTTCCCAGGACCACAGACATCATTTGTTCTTTCTTTCTGGCACAGGCAGCTCACTTTACCTGTCATCTATTCAGTCCCTCTAATGTGGTCAAGTGTAGAGACTGTCAATTTTATTTATTTATTTATTTTTGGCTGCATTGGGTCTTCGTTGCTGGGCATGGGCTTTCTCTAGTTACGGCGACTGGGGGTTACTCTTTGTTGTGGTGCATTGGCTTCTCATTGTGGCAGCTTCTCTTGTTGCGGAGCATGGGCTCTAGGCTGGCAGGCTTCAGTAGTTGTGGTACATGGGCTCAGTAGTTGTGGCTCGTGGGCTCTAGAGCACAGGCTCAGTAGTTTTGGCACACGGGCTTAGTTGCTCTGCGACATGTGGGATCTTCCTCTAGTTACGGCGACTGGGGGTTACTCTTTGTTGTGGTGCATTGGCTTCTCATTGTGGCAGCTTCTCTTGTTGCGGAGCATGGGCTCTAGGCTGGCAGGCTTCAGTAGTTGTGGTACATGGGCTCAGTAGTTGTGGCTCGTGGGCTCTAGAGCACAGGCTCAGTAGTTTTGGCACACGGGCTTAGTTGCTCTGCGACATGTGGGATCTTCCCAGACCAGGGCTTGAACCCGTGTCCCCTGCATTGGCAGGCAGATTCTCAAGCACTGGGCCACCGGGGTAACCCAGCGCTGACATTTTTAGAAGGTGAAATTTCTAACTGTATTTTGTGTTTCCAAACAGTTGTCTTTGGGTCTACCTTGTTCTACTTTGAGATGTGTCCTCCAGAGCTAGGGATTTCCCTGGGGCTGCAGGTCTAAAGCCCAGGTGTCCAGTCGGCTTTATGAATGATGAAAGTGGTCTTGATCTCCTCTGTTAGACACCTGTGTCTGTCTCCCAGCTCCAAATCACATGCCGCCTCTGGGAACCCTGCCCGATTCTTTTTTCCCATCCCATGAGGTGACATCTCCTGTCCTGCTGTAATTTCTAGGAAGTCCTGGGAAAGCAAACACTGTGTCCTTACGTTGGTAAATCCTGGTAACTTAACCTGACACTTAGGCAGCACAGGCAAGCTCTGCTGTGATGTCAGATAAGGAACTTCATTTCGTGAGCCTTGGTTTCCTCGTCTGGACCCTGAGACGCGGCCTGGCGCTGTGTGTGTTCCATGGCAGCAGGTGAACCACCTCTTCTGGGTGGGCATTTTCAGCTATTTTGACTATGTATTCACTTGTCCTGTTATTTTGGAGGCTCCTTTAGTCCAGAGCTGTCAGTAAATTCCACTTAATCCTCTTTTCTTCCCTGATTTCCTTTAAACGGGCATCCTGGGCTGTCTGGTAAAGAGCAGGGTTGTGAGAACTGTAGATTTTGTTGCTTGGGCTTCTGCAAACAAAAACCTCAACAAAAAGTAGCTTAAAAATCTAGATTTTTTTTTCCTGACACTAAAAGGACAAAAGGAGGACAATTCCCGGTTTGGTCGGGTTAGTGACTTAGAAGCATTTGTTACCCAGGATCCAGGTCTTCCCCTCTTCCCACTTGGTCGTTCTCAGTGTGTTCAGGGTCCTCGGGTGGCTTCAGGAATTCTGGGTGTCCTTACTGTATTCCTTTCTGTATTGTTTCAGTTATCAATCTCTGCAACTAGTTTTTAGGTTATGTGACTACATCTAACTTTAGTAAGATTCTTTATCCCCAGCTTCAGGGCAGGGTGGCCCAGAGATTCACTGAGTTTATGGATCGTGGGTTTTTCCTTCCAGCTCGAGTCACATTTAACCAAAGCAAATCTCTTCTGCTTCAGTGTCATCATCTGTCAGAAACGTAGATCTTAAATGGGAACCCACGCACAGGACAACCCTGTGTCCTGGGGGCCTCAGGGGTGACAGGGAGGTGCCTTGTGATTGCAGTAGCCATTAGGGGTCCCCTTCAGAGCCTCTGTTCTGTGATCTTGGCCACTGGAACATGTTTCAGAGGGGAGCATCAGGCCCATGCCCCCTTCCACACAGCCTGAGGGCCTCTGCCGGACACCTCAGTGTCCACGTATCTGCCTTGGCAGAGTCCTGCTGGTGTTGGAAGGTATTCTGCAGAGGCAGGGGGAGGCTATGTCCCACCGTGAGGACAAGGACACTGGCAGCAGAAGCTCTGGGAAGCACTCCCTGGTGCAAGCCCCCCCAGAATCCGCCATCAGCCCCACCAAAGAGCCTGGGTAGGCTCCCGTGCCGGGTTGCCCCAGGCCAAACAACCACCAGGGAGCGAGAGACAGTTATTTCGAACTAAGTTATACAGTGATTTTAATGTGAATATATTTTAGAGTGCTTTACAATCTAGTAAAATGAAGCCATGATTAGTAGTTGTAAATTGAAAGGCCACCTGAAATATCCCACAATCATAAGAGTTCTAAAGGGATACAGTATATATTGGATAATTTCTTAAATATGCAAATATTTGTGGATTTATATTCTATGTCATGTCATGCTTAAATAAAACTGTATTTTTTTGTGGGGGTGAGGTAGAAAAGGATAGTTTTATTACTTTGCCAGGCAAAGGGGGACACAGTGGGCTTTTGCCTTCAAAAAATATGTGTCCGCAAACAGTATTTTAATTTAAAGAATAGAGGGGTTATAAGAGATTCTCAATTTAGAGATTAAATCCATTCTTTCATTAAACAAATATTAACTGAGAGCATGGTATTGAAACTGTGCAACTCAGATTGGGAATTGAACCCATGTTCTTTTAACTGAGATCACACACCTGGTCGCAGGACTTAATGAAGCTCAGGTTCTTGATGTCTCATCACAGAAAGAATTCAGTGAGAGACAAAGTGATAGGTAAGAAGTGGATTTATTTAGAGAGAAATACACTCCACAGATGGAGTGTGGGCAATCTCAGAAGGTGAAAGCAGCACCAGGGTATGGGGTTGTCAGTTTTTATAGAGGTGGGTAATTTCATAGGCTAATGAGTGGGAGGAGTATTCCAGCTATTTTGGGGAAGGTGTAGGAATTTCCAGGAATTGGGCAACCACCCACTTTTTGACCTTTATGGTCACCCTTGGAACTGTCATGGCACCTGTGGGTGTGTCATTTAGCATGCTGATGTGTTACAATGAGTATACTGAGGCTCAAGGTCTAGTGGAAGTCGACTTGTCCGCCATCTTGGACCTATTTGGTTCTAATCAGTTTATGTTGTATCCTCAGGCTATGTCATTCTTTTAAAGTTGTACCCTGCCCCCTTCCCTCCTGTTTCATTATGTCAGGCTTGTTTGAATCACCGAAGATTCAACAAAAACAAAAAAGACAAATTCCTGCCTCTTACAGTTTTCATTCTATGAGAAAGATAGATGATAAAGATGAAAATAAGGGAAAATATATAGTATGTTAAACAGTAATAGCGCGGGCTTCCTTGGTGGTGCAGTTGTTGGGGGCCCGCCTGTCGATGCAGGGGATGCGGGTTCGTGCCCCGGTCCGGGAGGATCCTGCGTGTCGCGGAGCGGCTGGGCCCGTGGGCCGTGGCCGCTGGGCCTACGCGTCCAGAGCCTGTGCTCCGCAGCGGGAGAGGCCGCAGCAGTGGGAGGCCCGCGTACCGCATAAAACAAACAAACAAACAAACAAACAGTAATAGCTGCTAGAAATAATAATAAAGTGGAGAGTGGGGATGATAGGAAATGAGGAGTTTATATATTTTGTGTGTGTGTGTGTGTGTGTGTGTGTGTGTGTGTGTGTGTGTGAAGGGTCAGTGGTGAGGGACTGTATAATAATGAATTTGATTGGCCTTTGTCCACATTTCCTTGTGAGATAACCCCTAAGTCTTTGGAATTTTTCAGTGTACCTGATAATTTATGCTAACAAGGTGACTCATGTTGTGCACATGATGGCTTTTGCTAATGCCATGACTCAGGGTGATGCTGCTCACACTGATAATTTTAGGGGAAGAAGTATGCTCAATGGAAAGGCTAACCATGTGGTTAAAGGGTTGGGACTTTGAACCAAGTGATATCATCCTGATTTCCAGGAAGGAGAGGAGCCTGAAGATTGAGTTTCACCACTTGGCCAATAATACAATCATCCGTGCCTTTATGATGAAACACGAGTAAAACTGTGAACCTCAGGTTCAGGTGAGCTTACTGGGTTGGCAATTCTCCATGTGCATATTGCCACAATTTTTTTTTTTTATGATAAAGAAACTGGATTTTATTTTACATGCCATCAGAATATTTCAAAATGTTTAAGAGGGTAAGTGAAAGGATAAGATCTATGTTTAATTGTGTGAATTTTTGAATTTTACTTTATTTTTTATACAGCAGGTTCTTATTAGTCATCAATTTTATACACATCAGTGTATACATGTCAATTCCAATCTCCCAATTCATCACACCATCACCACCACCCCCCCCCGCCACTTTCCCCCCTTGGTATCCATACGTTAATTCTCTATATCTGTGTCTCAATTTCTGCCCTGCAAACCAGTTCATCTGTACCATTTTTCTAGGTTCCACATATATGCATTAATATACAATATTTGTTTTTCTATTTCTGACTTAATTCACTCTGTATGACAGTCTCTAGATCCATCCACGTCTCTACAAATGACCCAATTTCCTTCCGTTTTATGGCTGAGTAATATTCAATTGTATATATGTACCACATCTTCTTTATCCATTCATCTGTCAATGGGCATTTAGGTTGCTTACATGACCTGGCTATTGTAAATAGTGATGCAATGAACATGGGGTACATATGTCTTGTTGAATTATGGTTTTCTCTGGGTATATGTCAAGTAGTAGGATTGCTGGGTCATATGGCAATTCTATTTTTAGTTTTTTAAGGAAACTCCATACTGTTCTCCATAGTGGCTGTATCAATTTACATTCCCACCAACAGTGCAAAAGGGTTCTCTTTTCTCCACACCCTCTCCAGCATTTATTGTTTGTAGATTTTCTGATGATGCCCATTCTAACTGGTGTGAGGTGATACCTCATTGTAGTTTTGATTTGCATTTCTGTAGTAATTAGTGATGTTGAGCAGCTTTTCATGTGCTTCTTGGCCATCTGTATGTCTTCTTTGGAGACATGTCTATTTAGGTCTTCTGCCCATTTTTTGATTGGGCTCTTTGTTTTTTTAATATTGAGCTGCATGTGCTGTTTATATATTTTGGAGATTAATCCTTGGTCCGTTCATTCATTTGCAAATATTTTCTCACATTCTCAGGGTTGTCTTTTCATCTTGCTTGTAGTTTCCTTTGTTTTGCAAAAGATTTTCACTTTCACTAGGTCCCATTCATTTATTTTTGTTTTAATTTCCATTACTCTAGGAGGTGGATCAAAAAAGATCTTGCTGTGATTTATGTTAAAGAGTGTTCTTCCTATGTTTTCCTCTAAGAGTTTTATAGTGTCTGGTCTTACATTTAGGTCTCTAATCCATTTTGAGTTTATTTTGGTGTATGGTATTAGGGAGTGTTCTCATTTCATTCCTTTACATGTAGCTGTCCAGTTCTCCCAGCACCACTTATTGAAGAGGGTGTCTTCTCCACTGTATATCCTTGCCTCCTTTGTCATAGATTAGTTGACCAAAAGTGCGTGGGTTTATCTCTCAGCTTTCTATCCTGTTCCATTGATCTATATTTCTGTTTTTGTGCAGTACCATATTGCCTACATTACTGTTGCTTTGTAGTATAGTCTGAAGTCAGGGAATCTGGTTCCAAGCTCTGTTTTTTTTACCTCAAGACTGCTTTGGCTATTCAGGGTCTTTTCTGTCTCCATATAAATTTTAAGATTTTTTTGTTCTAGTTCTGTAAAAAATGCCACAGGTAATTTGATAGGGATTGCAGTGAATCTGTAGATTGCTTTGGGTAGCATAGTCATTTTCACAATATTGATTCTTCCAATCCAAGAACATGGTATACCTTTCCATCTGTGTCACCTTTGATTTCTTTCATCAGTGTCTTATAGTTTTCTGAGTACAGGTCTTTACCTCCTTGTGTAGGTTTATTCCTAGGTTTTTATCCTTTTTGTTGCAATGGTGAATGGGATTGTTTCCTTAATTTCTCTTTCTGATATTTCGTTTTCAGTGTATAGGACTGCAAGAGACTTCTGTGCATTAATTATGTACCCTGCAACTGTACCAAATTCATTGATTAGCTCTAGTAGTTTTCTGGTGGCATCTTTAGGATTCTCTATGTATAGTACCATGTCATCTGCAAACAGTGACAGCTTCACTTCTTCTTTTCCAATTTGTATTCCTTTTATATCTTTTTCTTCTCTGCAATGGTGAGGACTTCCAAAACTATGTTAAATAATAGCGGTGAGAGTGGACATACTTGTTTTGTTCCTGAACTTAAAGGAAATGCTTTCAGTTTTTCACCATTGAGAATGATGTTTACTGTGGGTTTGTCATACATGGCCTTTATTATGTTGAGGTAGGTTCCCTCTATGACCACTTTCTGGAAAGTTTTTATCATAAATGGGTGTTGAATTTTGTCCAAAGCTTTTTCTGCATTTATTGAGATGATCATATGGTTTTTATTCTTCAGTTTGTTAATATGGTGTATCATATTGATTGATTTGCATATATTAAAGAATCCTTGCATCCCTGCGAAAATCCCCACTTGATCTTGGTGTATGATCCTTTTAATGTGTTGTTGGATTCTCTTTGCTGGTACTTGGTTGAGGATTTTTGCATCTATATTCATCAGTGATATTGGTCTGTAATTGTCTTTTTTTGTAGTATCTTTGTCTTGTTTTGGTATCAGGGTGATGGTGGCCTCATAGAATGAGTTTGGCAGTGTTCTTTCCTCAGCAAATTTTGGAAGAGTTTGAGAAGGAAGGGTGTTAGCTCTTCTCTAAATATTTCATAGAATTCACGTGTGAAGCGATCTGGTCCTGGACTTTTGTTTGTTGGAAGATTTTTAATCACAGGTTCAATTTCAGTGCTTGTGATCATCTGTTCATATTTTATATTTCTTCCTGGTTCCGTCTTGGAAAGTCAAACAATTCTAAAAATTTGTCCATTTCTTCCAGGTTGTCCATTTTATTGGCATAGAGTTACTGTAGTAGTCTCTTATGATGCTTTGCATTTCTGTGGTGTCTGTTGTAACTTCTCCTTTATCCATTTCTAATTCGATTGATTTGAGTCTTTTCCCTTTTTTTCTTGATGAGTCTGGCTGGAAAATTTAATCCATTCATTTTTAAGGTAATTATCGATATGTATGTTCCTATTACCATTTTCTTAATTGTTATGGCTTTGTTTTTGTAGGTCCTTTTCCACTTTATCAATTTTATCTTCTCAAAAAACCAGCTTTTAATTTTATTGATCTTTGCTATTGTTTTCTTTGTTTCTCTTTCATTTATTTCTGCCATGATCTTTATGATTTCGTTCCTTCTACTAACTTTGGGTTTTTTTTGTTCTTCTTTTTCTAGTTCCTTTAGGTGTAAGGTTAGATAGTTTATTTGAGACTTTTGTTGTCTCTTGAGGTAGGCTTGTATTGCTGTAAACTTCCCTCTTAGAACTGATTTTGCTGCATCCCATAGGTTTTGGGTTGTCATGTTTTGTTGTAATTGTCTCTAGGTAGTTTTTGATTTCCTCTTGATTTCTTCAGGGATCTCTTGGTTATGTAGTAATGTATTGTTTAGCCTCCATGTGTTTGTTTTTTCCGTTTTTTTCCCTGTAACTGATTTCTCATCACATAGCGTTGTAGTCAGAAATGATGCTTGATATGATTTCAATATTCCTAAATTTACCAAGGCTTGATTTGTGACCCAAGATGTGATCTATTCTGGAGAATGTTCTGTGTGCACTTGAGAAGAGAGTGCAATCTGCTGTTTTTGGATGGAATGTCCTATAAATATCAATTAAATCTATCTGGTCTATTGTGTCATTTAAATCTTTTTCCTTATTAATTTTCTGTCTGGATGATCTGTCCATTGGTGTAAGTGAGGTGTTAAAGTCCTCCACTGTTATTGTGTTACTGTCAAATTCCTATTTTATGGTTGTTAGCAGTTGCTTTATGTATTGAGGTGCTCCTATGTTGGGTGTATATATATTTATAATTGGTATATCTTCTTCTTGGATTGATCCCTTGATCATTATGTAGTGTCCTTCCCTGTCTCTTGTAACGTTATTCATTTTAAAGTCTATTTCATCTGATATGAGAATTGCTACTCCAGCTTTCTTTTGATTTCCATTTGCATGGAATACCTTTTTCCATCCCCTCACTTTCAGTATGGATGTGTCCCTAGGTCTGAAGTGGGTCTCTTGTAGATAGCATATATATGGGTCTAGTTTTTGTATCCATTCACTGAGTCTGTGTCTTTTGGTTGGAGCATTTAATCCATTCACGTTTAAGGTAATTATTGATATGTATGTTCCTATTACCATTTTCTTAATTGTTATGGGTTTGTTTTTTATATGTCCTTTTCTTCTCTTGTATTTCCCACTTAGAGAAGTTCCTTTAACATTTGTTGTAGAGCTGGTTTGGTGGCGCTGTATTCTCTTAGCTTTTGCTTGTCTGTAAAGCTTTTGATTTTTCCATCGATACTAAATGAGATTCTTTCTGGGTAGAGTAATCTTCGTTGTAGTTTCTTCCCTATCATTACTTTAAATATATCATTCCACTCTTTTCTGGTTTGTAGAGTTTCTGCTGAGAAATTAGCTGTTAACCTTATGGGAGTTCCCTTGTATGTTATTTGTCGTTTTTCCCTTCTTGCTTTCAATAATTTTTCTTTGTCTTTAACTTTTGTCAATTTGATTACTATGTGTCTCAGTGTGTTTCTCCTGCCTGGGACTCTGCCTTTCCCTGACTTGAGTGGCTATTTCCTTTCCCATGTTAGGGAAATTTCAACTATAATTTCTTCAAACATTTTCTAGGGTCTTTTCTCTCTCTCTTCCCCTTCTGGGACCGCTATAGTGCTAATGTTGTTGTGTTTAATGTTGTCCCAGAGGTCTCTTAGGATGTCTTATTTATTTTCATTCTTTTCTCTTTATTCTGTTCTGTAGCAGTGAATTCCACCATTCTGTCTTTCAGGTCACTTATCCGATCTTCTGCCTCACTTTTTCTGCTATTGATACCTTCTAGTGTATTTTTCATTTCAGTTATTGTATTGTTCATCTTTTTGTTTGTTTTTTAATTCTTCTAAGTCTTTGTTAATCATTTCTTGCATCTTCTCAAACTTTGCCTCCATTCTTTTTCCGAGGTCCTGGATCATCTTCATTATCATTTTTCTGAATTCTTTTTCTGGAATGTTGCCTATTTCCACTTCATTTAGCTGTTTTTCTGGGGTTTTATCTTATTCCTTCATCTGGTACAAAGTACTCTGCCTTTTTATTTTGTCTACCCCTCTGTGAATGTGGTTTTCCTTCCACAGGCTGTGGAATTGTAATTCTTCTTGCTTCTGCTGTCTGCCCTCTGGTGCATGTGGCTATATAAGAGGCTTGTCGCACATTGCCACAATTGATACCATGAAGGTAATGTATCTCTGAGGACATCGAAAATATCTGTTTAGTACCTTGTCAGTCATAGGTTTTTCTCTATATATCTCTTTCTTTCATTCTGAACTATATCTTTTTGCTATATTAAAACTGTTCATTGAAATTATAGCATTTTTCTCAGTTCTGTGAATCATTCTAGTGAATTATCAAATCTGAGGGCATCTGTGGGGACTCTGAACTTTCAAGTGTCGTCAGAAATCTTGGGTCAACTTGACAGTCTGAAGTCTGTGTCTTCATCCTGAATTTGGCTACCTCTCAGTAGTGAAACTCTGCAATATTTGATAGGAAAGAAACTTTTAAGTGAAGAGTTGACAGAGGACAAAAGTAACCCATGCAATTTTTTTTGAGGGAAGAATAATTTAACAAAAGCAAGAGGAGACCTTCAAGATGGTGGAGGAGTAAGACGTAGAGATCAGCTTCCTCCCCATAAATACATGAAAAACACATTCTTGTGGAACAACTCCTACGTAACACCTACTGAACACTGGTGGAAGAACTCAGACTTCCCAAAAGGCAAGATAATCCCCACGTAAATGGGTAGATCAAAAGAAAAAAAAAAGAATAGGGATGGGACCTGCACCTCTGGGAGGGAGCTGTGAAGGAGGAAAAGTTTCCACACACTAGAGAGTCTCTTCACTGGTGGGATGGGGGGGTGCGTGAGGGGAATCTTTGGAGCCATGAAGGAGAGCACAGCAACAGGGGTGCAGATGGCAAAGCGGAGAGATTCCTGCACAAAGGATCTGTGCCGACAAGCAGTCACCAACCTGAGAGGCTTGTCTGCTCACCTGCTGAGGTGGGTGGGGTGCTGGGAGCTGAGGTTAGGGCTTTAGAGGTCAGACCCCAGGGAGAGGACTGGGGTTGTTGGTATGAAAACAGTCTGAAGGGGGTTAGTGCACCACAGCTAGCTGGGAGGGAGTCCAGGAAAAAGTTTGGACCTGCCAAAGAGACAAGAGACCATTATTCCAGGGTGCATGAGGAGAAGGAATTCCTTCCCCATGTGCCCACAGAAGCAGAGCACCACCTAAGTGAGCTCTAGATATAGGCATGAGACATGGTATCAGCTTGGACCACAGAGATGGACATGAACTGCTAATGCTGCTGCCACAATAACAGCAGAATCCTATGTGAAAGTGCAGGTAACTACCCCAACACCCCCCTACACACTGGGAGCCTGTGCAGCACACACTGTCAGGGTCCCGTGATACAGGGACAATTTCCCCGGGAGAACACATGGTGTGCCTCAGGCTGTTGCAATGGCATGCCAGTTGCTGTCGCTGCAGGCTCACCCCACATTCTAATTATGACTACCGTACCCCTCCTTCTCCCTGGCCTGAGTGAGCAAGAGAGTCCTAATCAGCTGCTGCTTTAACCCGCTCCTGTCTGGGTGGAGAACAGACTCCTGAGGGAGGCCAACAGACAGAGGCAGGGCCAAAACCAAAGCTGAGCTCTTTTGTGAGCTGTGCAAACAAAGAAGAGAAAGGGAAATTTGTCCGTGCAGCCTCAGGAGCAGCAGAAAAAATCCCCACGATCAACTTGATAAACTCAGCATCTGAAGAATTCCTCAATTAACAATGAATGTTAACAAATTGAGGCAGTGGAATTTGGGAGCAACTGTAGACTTGGGGTTTGCTCTCTGAGTCTAATTTCTTTCTGGTTTTATGTTTATCTTAGTTCAGTTTTTAGTGCTTATTATCATTGGTAGGTTTGTTTATTGGTTTGGTTGCTCTCTTCCTTTTTTTTTTTTTTTTTCCCCGTTTGTTTTAGTGTGTATACATATGCTTCTCTGTGTGATTTTGTCTGTTTAGATTTGCTTTTACCTTTTGTCCTAGGGTTCAGTCTGTTTGCTTTTTTCTTTCTTTCTTTCTTCCTTTACTTCTGAACCACATGGGTGGCAGGGTCTTGGTGCTCTGAACAGGTGTGGGGCCTGAGCCTCTGAGGTGGGAGGGCCGAGTCCAGGACATTGGACCACCAGAAACCTCCCCGCCCCATGTAATATCAGTTGGCGAGAGCTGTGCTAGAAATCTTTGTTTCAACACTAAGACCCAGCTCCAGCCAACGACAGCAAGCTCCAGTGCTGGATGCCCCATGCCAAACAACTAGCAAGACAGGAACACAAACCCACCCTTTAGCAGACAGGCTGCCTAAAGTCATACTAAGTTCACAGACACTCCAAAACACACTACCAGACACAACCGCGCCCACTAGTAGTACAAGATACATCCCCACCCACCAGAACAAAGGCACCAACCCTTCCACAAGGAAGTCTACACAAGCCACTGAACCAACTTCAACCACTGGGAGCAGACACCAAAAATAACAGAAACTATGAACCTGCAAACTGTGAAAAGGAGACTCCAAGCACAGTAAGTTAAACAAAATGAGAAGACAGGGAAATATGCAGCAGATGAAGGAGGAAAGTAAAAACTGACCAGCCTAAAAAAAGGAAGAGGAAATAGGCAGTATACCTGAAAAATAATTCATAATAATGATAGTAAAGATATCCAAAATCTCAGAAATAGAATGGAGAAAATACAAGAAACTTTTAACAGGGAGCTAGAAGAACTAAAGAGCAAACAAACAATGATGGACTACACAATAAATAAATTAAAAGTACTCTAGAAGGAATCAATAGCAGAAAAACTGAGGCAGAAGTATGGGTAAGTGACCTGGAAGACAAAATAGTGGAAATAACTGCCACAGAGCAGAATAAAGAAAAATGAATGAAAATAATTGAGGACAGTCTCAGAGACATCTGGGACAACATGAAATGCACCAATATTCGAATTATTGGGATCTCAGAAGAAGAAGAGAAAAAGAAAGGGTCTGAGAAAAATATTTGAAGAGATTGTAGTTGAAAACTTCCCTAAAGTGGGAAAGGAAATAGTCAATCAAGTCTAGGAAGTGCAGAGAGTCCCATACAGGAGAAATCCAAGGAGACACACCCAGACACATATTAATCAAACTATGAAAAATTAGATTCAAAGAAAAAGTATTAAAAGTAGCAAGGGAAAACCAACAAATAACATTCACGGGAAACCCCATAAGGTTAACAGCTGAACTCTGCAGAAAGCAGTGGCAAGACATATTTAAAGTGATGAAAGGGAAGAAACCACAACAAAGATTACTCTAGCCAGCAAGGATCTCATTCAGATTCAATGGAGAAATTAAAAGCTTTACAGATGAGAAAAAGTTAAGAGATTTCAGCACCACCAAACCAGCTTTACAACAAATGCTAAAGGAACTTCTCTAGGCAGGAAACACAAGAGAAGGAAAAGACGTACAATAACAAACCCAAAACTATTAAGAAAATGGTAATAGGAAAATACATATCGATAATTACCTTAAATATAAATGGATTAACTGCTCCAACCAAAAGACATAGACTGGCTGAATGGATACAAAGACAAGACCCATATATATGGTGTCTTCAAGAGACCCACTTCAGACCTAGGAACACATAGAGACTGAAAGTGAGGGGATAGAAAAAGGTATTCCATGCAAATGGATATCAAAAGAAAACTGGAGGAGCAATTCTCATATAAGACAAAACGGACTTTAAAATAAAGACTATTACAAGAGACAAAGAAGGACACTACATAATGATCAAATGATCATTCCAAGAAGAAGATATAACAATTGCAAATATTTAGGCACCCAACATAGAAGCACCTCAAAACATAAGGGAAATGCTAACAGCTATAACAGGGGAAATCGACAGTAACACAATAATAGTAGGGAACATTAACACTCCACTTGCACCAACAGACAGATCATCCAAAATGAAAATGAATAAGGAAACACAAGCTTTAAATGACACATTAGAACAGATAGACTTAATTCATATTTATAGGACATTCCATCCAAAAACAACAGCATACACTTTCTTCTCTAGTGCTCATGGAACATTCTCAAGAATAGATCATATCTTGGATCACAAATTAAGCCTTGTTACATTTAAGAAAACTGACATCGTATCAAGTATCTTTTCCAACCACAGCGCTATGAGACAAGATATCAATTACAGGAAAAATACTGAAAAATACAAACACATGGAGGTTAAACAGTATGCTACTAAATAACCAAGAGATCATTGAAAAAATCAAAATGGAAATCAAAAAATACCTAGAAACAAATGACAATGAAAACATGATGACCCAAAACCTATGAAATGCAGCAAAAGCAGCCCTAAGAGAAAAGTTTATAGCAATACAATCTTACCTCAAGAAACAAGAAACATCTCAAATAAACAACTTAATGTTACATCTAAAGCAATTAGAGAAAGAAAAAAAAAAACCCAAAGTTAGCAGAAGGAAAGAAATCATAAAGATGAGATCAGAAAAAAATGAAAAAGAAATGAAGAAAACAATAGCAACAATCAATAAAACTAAAAGCTGGTTCTTTGAGAAGATAAACAAAATTGATAAACCATTAGGGAGATTCATCAAGAAAAAAAGGGAGAAGACTCATATCAATAGAATTAGACATGAAAAAGGGGAAGTAACAACTGACACTGCAGAAATACAAAAGATCATTAGAGATTATTACAAGCAACTATATGCCAATAAAATGGACAGCCTGGAAGAAATGGACAAATTCTTAGAAATGCACAACCTTCCAAGACTGAACCAGGAAGAAACAGAAAATAAGAACAGACAAATCACAAGCACTGAAGTTGAAACTGTGATCAAAAATTTTCCAACAAACAAATGTCCAGGACCAGATGGCTTCACAGGTGAATTCTATCAAACATTTAGAGAAGAGCTAACACCTATCCTTATCAAACTCTTCCAAATATAGCAGAGGGAAGAAAACTCCTATACTCATTCTACAAGGCCACCATCACCCTGATACCAAAACCAGACAAAGATGTCACAAAAAAGAAAACTACAGGCCAATACCACTGATGAACATAGATGCAAAAATCCTCAACAAAATATTAGCAAAGAGAACCAATAGCACGTTTAAAGGATTATACACCATGATCAAGTGAAGTTTATCCCAGGAATGCAAGGATTCTTCAATATATGCAAATCAATCAATGTGATACACCATATTAACAAATTGAAGAATAAAAACCATATGATAATCTCAATAGATGCAGAAAAAGCTTTTGACAAAATTCAAAACCGATTTATGACAAAAACTCTCCAGAAAGTGGGCACAGAGCAAACCTATCTCAACTTAATAAAGGTCATATATGACAAACTCACAGCCAACATCATTCTCAATGGTGAAAGACTGAAACCATTTCCTCTAAGATCAGGAATAAGACAAGGTTGCCCACTCTCACCACTATTATTCAACATAGTTTTGGAAGTTTTAGCCAAGGCAATCAGAGAAGAAAAAGATATAAAAGGAATCCACATTGGAAAAGAAGGAAAACTGTCACTGTTTGCAGATGACATGATATTTTACATAGAGAATCCTAAAGATGACACCAGAAAAATACTAGGGCTAATCATTGAATTTGGTAAAGTAACAGGATAAAAAATTAATGCACAAAAATCTTTTGCATTCCTATACACTAACAACAAAAAATCTGAAAGAGAAATTAAGGAAACACTCCCATTTACCACTGCAACAAAAAGAATAAAATACCTAGGAATAAACCTTCTTAAGGAGACAAAAGTCCTGTATTCAGAAAACTATAAGATACTGATGAAAGAAATGAAAGAAGGTACAAACAGATGGAGAGATATACTATTTTCTTTCATTGGAAGAATCAATATTGTGAAAATGAATATACTACCCAAAGCAATCTACAGATTCAGTGCGATCCATATCAAACTACCAATGGCATTTTTTACAGAACTAGAGCAAAAAATTTCACAATATGTATGGAAACACAAAAGACCCTGAATACCCAAAGCAGTTTTGAGAAAGAAAAATGGAGCTGGAGGAATTAGGCTCCCTGACTTCAGTCTATACTGCAAAGCTACAGTATTCAAGACACTATGGTACTGGCACAAAAACAGAACTATTGATCATTGGAACAGGATAGAAAGCCCAGAAATAAGCCCACGCACCTCTGGTCACCTTATCTTTGATAAAGGACCAAGAATATACAATGGAGAAAAGACAGCCTCTTCAATAAGTGGTGCTGGGAAAACTGGACAGCCACATGTAAAAGAATGAAATTAGAACACTTCCTAACACCATTCACAAAAATAAACTCAAAATGGATTAAAGACCTAAATGTAAGGCTAGACACTAGAAGACTCTTAGAGGAAATATTAGCCAGAACACTCTTTGCCATAAATCACAGCAAGATCCCTTTTGACCCACCTCCTACAGTAATGTTAATAAAAACAAACATAAACAAATGGGACCTAATAAATCTTAAAAGCTTTTTAAAAGCTACTGTATAGCAAAGGAAACCACAAACAAGATGAAAAGACAATCCTCAGAATGGGAGAAAATATTTGCAAATGAAACAACTGACAAAGGATTAATATCCAAAATATACAAGCAGCTCATGCAGCTCAATATCAAAAAAACCAAACAAGCCAGTCCATAAATGCACGGAAGACCTAAATAGACATTTCTCCAAAGAAGAGGATTAATCTCCAAAATATACAAGCAGCTCATGCAGCTCAATATCAAAAAAACCAAATAAGCCAGTCCATAAATGCACGGAAGACCTAAATAGACATTTCTCCAAAGAAGAGATACAGATTGCCAATAAACACATGAAAGGACGCTCAACATCACTAATCATTAGAGAAATGCAAATCAAAACCACAATCAGGTATCACCTCACACTGGTTAGAATGGCCATCATCAAAAAATCTACAAATAATAAATGCTGGAGAGGGTGTGGAGAAAAGGGAACCCTCTTGCACTATTGGTGGAAATGTAAATTGATACAGCCACTATGGAGAACAGTATGGAGGTTCCTTATAATACTAAAAATAGAACTACAATATGACCCAGCAATTTCACTAATGGGCATATACCCGGAGCAAACCATAATTCAAAAAGAGACATTTTGGAATTTCCTGGTGGCGCAGTGGTTAAGAATCCACCAGCCAATGCAGGGGACACGGGTTTGAGCCCTGGTCCAAGAAGATCCCACATGCCATGGAACAACTAAGCCTGTGTGCCACAACTACTGAACCCACATGCCACAACTGCTGCAGCCTGCGTGCCTAGAGCCTGTGCTCTGCAACAAAGAGAAGCCACCACAATGAGAAGCCCACACACCACAACAAATAGTAGCCCCTGCTCGCCACAACTAGAGAAAACCCACGCACAGCAATGAAGAGCCAACGCAGCCAATAAATAAATAAATAAATAAATAAATAAATAAATTTATTTTAAAAAAAAGAGAGACATGTACCACAATATTCATTGCATCACTATTTACAATAGCCAGGACATGGAAGCAACCTAAGTGTCCATCGACAGATGAATGGATGAAGAAGGTGTGGCATATATATACAATGGAATATTACTCGGCCATAAAAAGTAATGAAACTGAGTTATTTGTAGACAGGTGGCTGGACCTTGAGTCTGTCATACACAGTGAGGTAAGCCAGAAAGACAAAAACAATACTGTAGGCTAACACATATATAAGGAATCTACAAAAAGTGGTTCCCAGCCAATGCAGGGGACACGGGTTTGAGCCCCGGTCCAGGAAGATCCCACATGCCATGGAACAACTAAGCCTGTGTGCCACAACTACGGAACCCACATGCCACAACTGCTGCAGCCTGCGTGCCTAGAGCCTGTGCTCTGCAACAAAGAGAAGCCACAGGAATAAAGACACAGACCTACTAGAGAATGGACTTGAGGATATGGGGAGGGGGAAGGGTAAGCTGTGACAAAGTGAGAGAGTGGCATGGACATATATACACTACCAAATGTGAAATAGATAGCTAGTGGGAAGCAGCCGCATGGCACAGGGAGATCAGCTCGGTGCTTTGTGACCACCTAGAGGGGTGGGATAGGGAGGGTGAGAGGAAGAGAGACGTAGGAGGGAAGAGATATGGGAACATACGTATATGTATAACTGATTCACTTTGTTATAAAGCAGAAACTAACAAACCATTGTAAAACAATTATACTCCAATAAAGATGTTTAAAAAAAAAATGGTTCTGTTGAATCTAGGGTCAGGACAGGAATAAAGACACAGACGTAGAGAATGGACTTAAGGACACATGGATGGGAACATACGTATATGTATAACTGATTCACTTTGTTATAAAGCAGAAACTAACAAACCATTATAAAACAATTATACTCCAATAAAGATGTTTAAAAAAAAAAAAGTGGTTCTGTTGAATCTAGGGTCAGGACAGGAATAAAGACACAGACGTAGAGAATGGACTTGAGGACACATGGAGGGGGAAGGGTAAGATGGGACGAAATGAGACAGTAACATTGACATATATGCACTATCAAATGTAAGATGGAAGCAGCTACATAGCACAAGGAGATCAGCTCTTCGCTTTGTAACCACCTAGAGGTGTGGGATAAGGAGGGTGGGAGGATACACAAGAGGGAGGGGATATGGGGTATATGTATACATATAGCTTGTTCACTTTATTATACAGAAGAAACTAACACAACATTGTAAAGCAATTATACTCCAATAAAGATGTTAAAAGAACAAAAAGAAAAAGGAGGAAGCAAAGGCTGGTGAGGCAAGTGTGTGCCTGGAGTTTTCCAAGAATAACAAGTAGGAGAGTGTGGCTTGAGTGAAGCCAGCCAGGGAGGGAGGATTGAGAGTTGACATTATTTAGTGTCCTGTAGGACCTTATGATTTTTTACATCTACTCTGAATGAGAAAAGAAGCAATTGGAGGGATTGCACGAAGAAAGGATAAGATCTCGCCTGTATTTTTTAAAAGATTATCTCTGAGAATTGACTGCAGAGAATCCAAGAACAGAAGCAGGGCGATTAGTAAGGAGACCACAGGAATAATTTAGGTGAGAGATGATGATTGCTTGATCCAGGGGAATAGTAGCAGAAAATGAGAGAAGTGCTCAGAGCTTGCAAATATTTAGAAGGTAGAGCTCTTGCAATTGGCCAATGGATTAGATATGGAGAGAAGGAGAGCAGTCAAAGATGATTCCAAGGATTCTGGCCTGAGGAATTGGGAGGATTAACAGAGTTGCCATTATTCAGATAGGAAATGCTGCAAGAAGAGCATATTTGGAGGAAAATATCACGAGTCAGCTCTTCCAATGTCTTTAGGAAAAACGTCAGCTTTTTTCCTTCCTATGCAGGGAAAACCTCATTTCTTCCCTACTGTGTATTTCTTCCCTGTGTGTCTCCTTTCCTATCATAGAACACTTCACTTCCGACACTTCTGGTCATCAACTGCGTGAAGGCTTTTCTCACAACAATAAGCAAGTCTTTGACATCAGCTTGGTGTCCTACAATTTAACTAAATTCTGACACTATCTACCTCGACAGAGCATCAGATCTCACAGGAAAGGACTCAGTCCCGCAAGACTGCCCCACCCTCTTGACACACTTTAGATGCCAGTAGCAAGTTCAGGTTATCACCTGTGCTTCTGACCAACCAGCTATAGACTGGAGGTTCCAAGGACCCCTTCCTCAGGTTTGATTAATTTGCAAGAACAGTTCACAGAACTCAGAGAAACGCTTATTTACAATTACCAGTTTATTAAAGGATATGATAAAGGATACAGATGAACAGCCTGATGAAGACATACATGGAATGAGACCTGGGAGGGTCCAGAACACAGGAGCTTCTGTCCCCATGGAGTTGGGATATGTCACCCTTCCAGTGCGGATGTGTTCTCCAGCCGAGAAGCTCTGCAACCCCACACTTCTGGGATTTTATGAAGGCTTCCTCACATATTTATGATCAATTATTAACTTTCTTTCTAGCCCCTCTCCCGTCTCCGGAGGATGAGGGGTAGAGCTGAAAATTCTAAGCTTCTACTCATGGCTTGTTCTTTCTGGTGACCAGTCCACATCCAGAAGCCCATCCAGAGTCACCTCATTAGAACAAAAGATGCCCCTGGTGCCCTTATCACTTAAGAATTTACAAGGGTTTTAGGAGCCTTGTGTTAGGGACAGGGTTAAAGACAAAATAATAGAACCAGAGCTGCTCCTAATGTTCTTACCACTTAGGAATTTATAAGGTGTTAGGATCTCTGTGCCGGGAACCAGGAGCAGCGACCAACATATATATATATATTTCTTATCATTTCACAACAAGCTACATTTGAGATCCAAAGGGAAATGGTAAGTAAGCAGTTGGATTTTAGTGGTTAGTCTTTATTTTACTGAGGGTAACTCTGCATTTCAAATGGATTCACAAACTCTTTAATGTAGTGTTCCCCCAGGAGCACTAAAAATGTGACTAAATTTACAAATTTCAATATATAAATGATATTTTAAAGTATATATATTACAATAAATTAATTCATAGGAGATACAGCACCTGCCCTCTCCCAGATCCTTGTCCCATGTTTGTTCTACCATCTCCTCAGACAGGCTTTCCTTCAACTATAGAAAATTTTCACATTTAAAAATTACCACTGCATAAAAAATTGTATTTCACAGATGGTAATTACTCTAATTTCTGAAAAATTAATACTCTGAGCTAAATAATGTGAAACTCTGCATCAAATAAATTTTTACTATGACTATAAGACACCATGGGGCAGTTTTAACATGTGCCTTACATGTAAACTATTTTTACCATGATAGTTCAACATTTAAATAAAAATAATTGATAACATAGCATATAGCCTGTGCCTAAAGGGTCCACATTTTAGAAACGAGATGTGCGATTTAGTACCCTTAGAAAAAGTCAGAAACCAACTGAGCAAAAGTGAGAAAAAGAAAATACAAAGGAGACGTTCAGTTAGTATCACGATTACTAGTGGGAGCAACAAATGAAACATTTCACACGTTGCTTCTATTACTTTGACATATTTACATGAAGAACAGACAAAGCAATTTTCGTAGAGTGAACAAATTTACTCTTCACATTTAAGCATATAAAGAGGAACATGAATTCCTAACAGAATTTGTTTTAGAAAAATATGGAGTCACAGGTGAAAGAGCAAAGGACAATAAACAACAAAGGATAAATACAATCTTGTTCTCCCAAGATCATATTCTCTGCTTTGTCTTGTATACAGGAAACTTCTTAGGATAAATATGGGCATTAAATATATTTTGAAGTAGTTTTGGATTCCTTCTAGAAGACTGTAATATATTTGTATATTTTTTAATTAAAAAATTTATTGGAGTATAGTTGATTTACAATGTTGTGTTAGTTAATATATTTATAAAATTGATCAAGTTCCATTACTAATTATGTTTGTGTTCCAAAATCTGAACAGTCTTTGAAACTAACCCAAAGATAGCTTTTTTAAATTAAATAAGTAAATTACAGTATTTATTCTTAATTATATAGCCAAATAAAATGAGTTTAATACCCACTGAATTCTATTAAAATAACTATTAATTCATAAATTCATTACCAGTAATTCAATGATATTGGTTCCATTTTCATCTATAAGGCTATATCCTAGGCTGATTAGTTTTATAAAACTTCTTATACTGAATCTCATGGTTTTCTACAAGCTTTCAAGATGAATCTTCAACAACGAATGGAATAATTAAATAATTTTTCTTCACAAATATGCACACTTATACACACAAACGCATACATTCCTGTTTATCTGGCTCCTGATTCCTGTATATTATCTATATACATATGTGTGTGTGTGTGTGTGTGTATTATACAACTTAAATATTAGGGATACCAAAAACAATTAAGCAAATATCATTTACATAAAAATTTAATCTATATCATAATATCATACTATTGCAATACACTGTAACAGTGCCAAATTATATAACTAACAATGATGTTTTGAGATTTGGAACAAATCACCTTATTTATTTTTGCATGTCTGTACCTGTCATAAGCCTGAGCAGGAAGTATATGCTCAGTAAATGCTTGTTGAAATGAGAACTAAGTGAATAGCCTTCAGAACTTTGGATATATTTTGAATTAATTCAGTATCAGTTATAAAATATTTTTCACAGTAGTATAAGAAGAGAATAATACCCTTTATTCTCATGTGTTAAGGTGAATTAAAATGTCTGGTAAATATTACTCTTCTAAGTTTAAAAACTTGAAAACGCACATTGATTCTTCAGGTGCCTAAAGCAATAATATATTTGACTTCTAAGACCTACATGAGCTGATGGAGGGTCACAATGTGCATGAGTTTCTCTTAAACATGTTCACAAATTGAATCTCAACTCTTTTCCAAGTCTTGTGTCCTCCATCTAGATGCACTGTATATTTTTAGGAAGGTTTTTATGACTGTACTATTTTCCCCCTGGATGTAATAAGGGCAAAAAAATTAGTTACTAAAGCAATATGGAGTGTATAATAATGTAGTTATGCATAGAAAAATTTTTATAGGTGGATTATTTGCAATTTAGATTATATTTGATGCAAACGTCTAAATCTAGGTCACTTTTGTTATTTGTTTCCTCCCATCTCCTGACATTTCCATTGCAAACTGTGGAAATGAGAGAAGTAATTATTGAAGAACAATTCCCTAGCTTCGTGAGCATAAGTTTCCTCCTTACTTCAACAGGTTTGTTTTTCTAGGCAGGAATCTGGGTACCCAGGGGGGCAGGATTGTACTAGTACACTGTAGACATTTGCAATAATTCAGAAATTCTCTAGCAATGATTTCTTCCATCTAAATATACTGTATAAGTAGGATCCATGGTCAAGTTGGTTATTAAATTTTTATTATCTCATCATTCTTAACTAGTGGATTGGGATACATTCTCAACTTCACAGAGAAATAGGAATACAGAGAAAGAAGAGAAAAGAGAAGGCAAGGGAAGGGAGAGAATTAAAGTGAAGACTCCCAAATAAATACATAAATTGTATAATCCTGTTACCAAATTTGATCAAAAGGCAAAACACATCAAGGATCAAACTTTCTGGGGGGGAAGGAAAAAAAAGGGAGGAAGATTTATTTTCACTCAGCACAATTAAAAAGGAACAAATTACATTTTGGTTATATAAATACCATTAGGAAGATGAGATATATTTAGCTGCACATCATCCTCTAATTTTAAAAATAATTTGCAACTGTAGTAACGGGAGGCATGCAGAATATGGGATGAGGTTTCAGTGCTAGCAATAAGCAAAGGCCAATTATGATATAGTACAGATAGATATGTGCTGTGAAAATGGATGCCTGGGAAATAAGAAAAAAACATCCGGTCTAAAGGATTATTAAAAAAAGTAAAGCTGAACATTTCATATAAGGTGAGACTTCCTGAGTGTTCCCTGGTGTCAGTACCTTGTCTAATTGTTTTTATTTTTTATTTTTTACTAACACTTAACAAAGAAACTGGCACAGATTTTCAGTGTTGTTGAACTTGATAATATTTAAGGGGAAAAAAAAGGAGTTAAAAATGTCTTAAACACACACAAAGATCTCCTTTTAATCCAAATCTAAGTGTTCCAACACATTACCACCTTTGCTGAGATGTGGTTTCTTTTTTTCTCTAAATATATAACTAAAAATCAGGTGCCCACTTTAAAGCACACTTTCTATTATTTTGTAGGAATATTTAAATTGTAATTAGTATTTAAAAGAGGTTTTTGTACTTAACCCAGTCTCCTAAATACTTCACTAAAGTGGTTGGATAGAACCATGCAAAAAAAATTGATTCCCAGGGCACAGTTTGCATTTAGCAATTAGGTTGCACTGCACATCTTCAGTTGTTCATCAGCCGAAAGGGCAAAAGGTTGCCAGACAAAAGATCTCTAAGATTTGCACTAGGTGGTTGGTATGATGGATGAACAAAGCTTTCATGGTCTGGAAGATTATTCTTTCTTCTTTCCTCTGCATTGTTTGGAAAGAAGGTTTGGCTTAATTAGCTGGAGCGTTAAAGAGGCATACCAGGCAATGTTTAGCCTCCTCCAGCTCTCTAGAAAAATGAACTGGGCTGAATACTTGATTGATTTAAAGAGAAGCAGAAATGTTTCCTCTCTTCCTTCCTTCCTTCTTCCTTCTTTCTGTACCTTATTAGCTTGGCAAGTGCATCCAGATATCCTGTCTAATTTCTAAATGTGAAAATGCATTATATTTGTACCTGTTTCTGTCTTCTAGTGACACTAAAGCAGTTGCTACCATTTGGATACAAACATAACAATCCCGGAGGGGCTACGGCCCAACAGTCTGTAGAAAGTTCAAATGCACTTTTACATAATGGCACCAGAGCACTTATTTTAATAAGGGTGAAGACTTAGTATTAATCATGGATAAGAAAATAATCCCAAACTTGAAACAAATTGACTTGTCTTTTGAGTCTTCCAAATTCTACCAGTTTTGTTCTTCTTCATGTCAGTTTGCTCTAGTCTGTGCCATAAAGTTGATGGCAGCAAGCCCACAGTTTCAAGAATAAGCCTAGGAAATGCCAAGAAAAAGTCCTGGAAACTTAGTTTTGTAGTAGCATATGCAAGTCTTAAAATAGCTTGATTTTAAGAGAACACTTGAACGTTAGAAGGGACTTGGGAAAGCAAATGCTCTGAGAAAATTACATAAAACCTTAATTATTGCAGTTTTTTTCTTTACTGGAGAGTTTGAGTGTATCAAATAATTCTTCCTGAATTCAAACTTATTGTTCTTTATATCACTGTTCACTGGGGGTTCCTTTACTTGAATAATCAACTCCATTAGGCTGGAAAGCTCCATGAGAGTAGATAGCATGCCTGTTTGTTTCATTCCTGTAGCCTAGCACAGTCCGTGCTCAATAAAATCTGCTTGCTAAAGGTTTTTCCTATCAGAGGGCTTACTTAAGTAAGTAAATGATTAGACTGATTGTACTGAAACTGATTGTAATTTTATGAAATATATATATATATATATATATATCTCCAATATGCAAAGAAAAGATTTAGGTAATATGATGAATATATTGCAAACTAAAATTATAAAAATATTCATGTATATTTGATTTTATTTTATAGGACATTGATTCTAGGGAAAGTAAGGTGAAGGAAACAAATATATCATGTTAAGGTGCAGAGAGAGCAGTGACATTATTTTTGGAGAAACAGATATTTTAAGTAAGTTTTATTGCAGTACACATATGTACAGAATAGAGCGCCAAATCATGCTTAGTGAATTTTCCAAAGTGAGCACCCAAGCATATTGAATTTCTATCATTAAAATGGTTATACACATAAAATAATCTTATTTCATTTAAGATCAATTTTGTGTAATTTAACTAATCAGTGAAATTCTTTGGCCCCAGTGATATTAAATCTATATTAACATTGGAGAGATAACAAATACGTGTTTTTTATCTACCATATAAGATACCATGCCTTTTTCAATAATTCTTCTATCATATTAATTATTTGATCCAAACCTAGTAAATTAAAAATAATATTTTACATTATTTAAAATTTTATGATGTGCCATATAAGCCTTCAATTATTTCTCATGAAAGCATTGTATTTTATTAACAGGTAGTTGGATATATTTTATAATCAAAGATTTTCTGTTCTTAAATTGTTTCAGTTAACTTTTTTCTGGATAGTTTTCCTAGCTTTTCTATTAAATAATTTTTATTTTTTTACACAGAGATAAATATTATGACCTTTAAATAAAGTTGAAGTTGAGATAATGTTGCTTAATCTCCTATTCAGTCTTTCATTGTCTCTAGAATATCTGCTTAAAGCTCTTCTAGCTTGTTTGTTCACTTTCCATAATGGGATGTGTGCCACATTCTGGACAAGGTCATTCCAATTCCTGACATCCTTATTCATCATTCACTCTAGTTGATCAAACAGATGTGTATTAAGACTCTACTAGAATTCCAGGCACTAGAGCTATTGTTTATTTTTTTCTCAAAGAGAAAAAGTTTTGAGGTTTTTTTATACTAAGCTAAAATGATCTCTCTATGAATTTTATCTAAATGTTCTCTGCTTTGTGCCCACATAAAATATATTAAAACTCTCTTTATGACAAAATTTTTGTTTTACTTGAAGCCAGATACCTCACCCCCTCACTCAAACACCTCTTTTTGTCTACCAGACTAAAGATAACCTCTTGGTTCATGAGAAAATGAGGTTATTCTTATTTGGAGTTGTATCATATGATAGCCAGTATTCTGTTGAATTTTTTTAATCCACAATAAAATATCAAACTTATGTTTTTTTTTTTCAGTAATTTGTTTGTTACTCACTTATTGAATTCTGTTGCCTAGTGTGTGCCAGGAACTCCATGGGCAATGGACATAGCAGTGACAGAGCTGATAAGGGCCCTGATCACAGATTTCCATCAATTTAATGAGTGGAGATAGACAACAAATAAAGTAATATCATTAAAAATTCAGGTAGTTATTTTATCTATGAAGACAAGACAAGCAGTATAACAAAATATCTTTGAAGAACATGTGATAATTCAGAGTTGGCTATTGAGTCATAGAAAGGAATTGTGAGAGGAACTAAGGAAGGATACTGAAAGTGAACCTCACTTCCTGCACTGGTTCTTGGTTACAGCTTTCTGGCTTTTATCTAGAAAGAGAAATGCGAGAAGGAGTGGACTTTGCAGTTCTCATAGATGCTAAATACAGCCCAGGCAATTCCTTCTGGACTCTTCTTTAGTGACAATGATGAATGTGACTTCTAAATGACTTGTGAATTGTCAAGCTAAGTCAGTCACAGGACTCTACTTCTTATGTCCAAGGCAGATGGAGCATAATAAAAACTAAAGAGATAGTTATTTTACACTGGGAAGTGTGATTTAATAACTTGTGAATTTAAAAGAAGTGTTCCTTGGACACTATTTCATGAATTTTATGCAAAAATATTGAGGTAATGAAAAATTAATATATTTTCTATTAAATTGTATTCTGTCTTATGATTAGGGCTATAGATATATTTATCTTGTTATGATCAGATATATTTTCAACATTTTATGACTATAGAATTATGAAATAAAATATAAATTATGAAATATAATATAAATATTATTTTTGGAATTAGAAATATTAAAATGTCCTTAATCTGAGAGGTAGGATAAACATTTATTTTCTACATAGAGAATGGTAGATTTTTAAAGAAGATAAGGAGTATTTCTGCCAACAATATATTCCTCTTATGTTTCAAAGGTTTGTTTTATTTTTGTTTTTTGTTTTTTTTGATATGAGGTATTCTAAAGTGTTATTGCAGGTGTCATAATTTAAAAACAGTTTTAATATCATAAAATGAAGCAGAAGAAGTATTTGTTATAAATGTTATTGGCTGTGTGACCTTGGACAATTTGCCTAAATTCTCCAATCATTAGTTGATTTGTAATATAGGGATATTAATGCATTTTACATAGAGTGGTTGTAAACTAAATAAGAAATATCTATACAGAATGTTTAGAGCCATACCTGGATATGAATAAAATATTTAACAAATGGAAGCTATGATGATGAAGAGGAAGATAGCGATAGTGGTGACAACACTGTCCTGTAATCACTGGAGCTATTCTAGCAGCTGTTTGCTGACTTCCCACAGTAGGATCCACATTAATCACTGGACAAAGTTTGCCAATAAAGATGTGAGATAGATTTTATTTGGGAAATAGAGACATAGAAGAATTAATTACCTTGGCAACTCTGTGGTAAACATGGGCTTCAAAAATCAAGTATGTGTTTGTCTAAAGGCCATGCTATTTCTGATGCATCATTGTTTGTTAGAAGTTTAATAAAAAAGCAAGGCTTTGTGTGTGTGTGTGTGGAGGTGAAAGGAAAACTAAGAAATCCATACTAAAGTGTGTGTTTAAATTTTTAACTTTTAACATCATTTATTTTAATATTTTCAGGATTAAAAAGTAATTAAAATAAAAGTATTACATCTTTTAAATGTGTTCATACTTTTAAACATTATCATCCCAACTCTTTTTTGGAAAGTACATTCTTTTGGACATTCATGTACCAGTAATTTATGTTATCCGTACAATGATGACAGTGTTATAAATGAGATAGCTTTTACTTTAAATGTATATTTATTTTATGCAGTGTCTCTTTTGCTACTACCATCATTTCCTCTTACATTTTTAACATATTTTGTTGGTATAGTTTGAAAAGAAGTATTTTAGGTGTTTCTGCTTCCTATGCTGTAAATCAGTGATTCTCAATAGGAAGGGAAATAAGAGTGAAAGAAAATGGTGATGATTAGGAGACACATCCATCTAGGGGTCTACCAGACTTATTTGCAGGACTTTTTAAAGTTGCACATACCTACCTGGAAACTTTGATGAAGATGTATGTCTTATTCTCTACCTTTAAAATCACTGTCATTGTGACTCAATATTCCAAAGGCAAGTAAGACCTTGTTATTCAAAGGTTTGTAATTAGTAAAAAAAAAATCAAATTGCCATTCAGATTCTGGGTTCCCCAGGTGGAACTTTTTGTAAAGTTCATTCCCCAGGATCACATTTTCTTTGTGACTCTCTCCACTCCCTTAACGAACTTGTCCACTCTCGTTTTAATTATTCTTGTCTATGGTGAACTTGCCTGCCTCTCTCCACATTCTTATCCACAGCACCTTGCTGAACCCTAGAGATGAAATCCCAGCCGCTTGTATATATACCTATGTTTAGCATTCTGCTTCCCTATTCAACTCAGTGAGACCACACTATATTTAACCTCCACAAAAGTGCACAGTTCTGTGTTCTCCCATTCAATGGATACCCTCAACCTGCTCCTAGTATCACATTACATCCTGAAGGGATGCATGATATTTGATTTATAATCACAGGCCTTGTGCTCAGACTCTACTACTAAAGATAGGGTAAACTTGCATGAAGTTATTCAACTTCTCAGGGACTATATATCCATACATTTTTAGTCGATTGCATCAAGGAGACCAAAGTGACTGGAGTATAGTGAGCAGGGAGAGAATTTTAACAGAAGTAGACAAAGAACATGCCATATACGTTCTTTTAGATAATGATAAAATTTGGATTTTATTCTAGATAAACTAAGAAATCACTGGAGAGTTATTATCTCAGCAGTGATAAGATCTGGCTTACATCTTGAAAAATTAATTGCAACCATAGTGCGGAGAATAAACTACAGAGAGACAATCGTGGAACCAGGGAGACTGGCTACTGTAGTAAACTAGAAGGTACCTTCCTGGCATAGATTAGGTTTGTAACTGAGGATAGTAAGATCTGTTATTTTTTGAAATATTTTGAAGGTTGAGCTACTAGAATTTGCTGATATGAAGTGGAGGGAGTAAGGATTCAAAGATAACAAAGGTTTGGGTTTTTAGAAACTTGTAAATACAGGAGACATTTACAGAGATATAAAAAAATTCATGAGTATATATATGGTGCTTAACATCATAGAAATAAGATGAGATTACTTAGGGAAGCATATAGGAAAAGAGAAGGGAAGAGATCTAAAACCTAAGCTCTGGAAAGCTTTAGATGTAGGAAAGATAAGAATAATTCATTTAATTATTTATCTATTCACTTTACTGAGTAATTATTCATTGACTATCTATTATGTGCCTAACAATGTTGTACGTACTGGATAATACAGTTCTGAACAAAATAAACAAAATCCCTTTTTCTTCTGGAGCTTATATTTTGGTGAGAGAGACAGAAAGAGACAGAGAGATGATATATAATATCAACCAGTTGAATAATACATGCTTAGGGGACAAAAGAAGCAGAGAAGGAAAATGTTTAGCATGTAAAAAGCTGAAAATGTAATAAGGTGACCAGGAAAGTCTTTACCAAGATGGTGATTTTGGATCGACCTGAAGAAAATGAAAGATATATTCATGTACTAATCTAGAGAAGGAGGCAAAGAAACCAGTGACAGAGACTCAGTGCAAAAGTTCTGACTATATGAAGAATAGGAGTGTGCCAATAAGTTCAAGAAACAGCAGGGAAACCAGTGTGGCTGGTGTGGAATGGAGGTGGTTAAGGCAGAGGAGATGAAGTCGGAGAAGAGATTGTTTAAGGGGCCTATAAATCATTGTAAAAGATTTCATTTTACTCCGAGTGAGATGAAAATAAATGAAGGATTTTTAACAAAGAAATGACATGACCTGACAAACTTAATAGCTCCTTTTGGCTGCTGTGTTGAGAACAGATGGAAGTTGAACAAACACAGAAAATAGACACCAGACAGGAGGCTAGTGCAAAAATACATGTGGGAGATGATGTTGGTTGGAACCTAAGAAGTAGCAGTGGAAGTGCCCAAAACTGGTTAAATTCTGGGTATTTTCCAACTTATTCTATTTATTTGTTTGTTTTATGCTATAGTGCAGGCATCACATTCTTCACCTAAGCAATTCAGTATGCATCTTCCTCCCCTCAAATAAAGCATATTCCTAATTATCTAAAATAACATCATACTTAACAAATTAAACAATGATTTCTTAATATCACCTAAGGCCCAGACTATATTTATGATTATTTTAGATTAAAAGATACATAATGAATTATATTGTAACAATTGTAAGCAATGTGTACTCTTGAAGAGATTTCTTTTTTTAAAATTTAATTTAATTTTTTTTTAAAGCAGGTTCTTACTACTTATTCATTTTATACATATCAGTGTATACACGTCAATCCCAATCTCCCAATTCATCACACCACCACCCCCCACACTGCTTTCCCCCCTCGGTGTCCATACGTTTGTTCTCTACAGCTGTGTCTCAATTTCTGCCCTGCAAACCAATTCATCTGTACCATTTGTCTAAGTTCCACGTATATGCGTTAATATATGATATTGTTTTTTCTCTTTCTGACTTACTTCACTCTGCATGACAGTCTCTAGATCCATCCACGTCTCTACAAATGACCCAATTTCCTTCCTTCTTATGGCTGAGTAATATTCCATTGTATATATGTACCCCACTTTCTTTATCTATTCATCTGTTGATGGGCATTTAGGTTGCTTCCATGACCTGGCTATTGTAAATAGTGCTGCAATGAACATTGGGGTGCATGTGTCTTTTTGAATTATCATTTTCTCTGGGTATATGCCAAGTAGTGGGACTGCTGGGTCATATGGCAATTCCATTTTTATTTTTTTAAGGAACCTCCATACTGTTCTCCATAGTGGCTACATCAATTTACATTCCCATGAACAGTGGAAGAGGGTTCCGTTTTCTTCACACCCTCTCCAGCATTTGTTGTTTGTAGATTTTCTGATGACGCCCATTCTAACTGGTGTGAGGTGATACCTCATTATAGTTTTGGTTTGCATTTCTCTAATAATTAGTGATGTTGGGCAGCTTTTCATGTGCTTCTTGGCCATCTGTATGTCTTCTTTGGAGACAAGCCTATTTAGGTCTTCTACCCATTTTAGATTGGGTTGTTTGTTTTTTTGATATTGAGCTGCATGAGCTGTTTATATATTTTGGAGATTAATGCTTTGTCCGTTGATTCATTTGCAAATATTTTCTCCCATTCTGAGGGTTGTCTTTTGGTCTTGTTTGTAGATACCTTTCCTTTGCAAAAGCTTTTATGTTTCATTAGGTCCTATTTGTTTATTTTGGTTTTTATTTCCATTACTCTAGGAGGTGGAACAAAAAAGATCTTGCTGTGATTTATGTCAAAGAGCATTCTTCCTATGTTTTCCTCTAAGAGTTTTATGGTGTCCGGTCTTACATTTAGGTCTCTAATCCATTTTCAGCTTATTTTTGTGTATGGTGCTAGGGAGTGTTCTAATTTCATTCTTTTACATGTAGCTGTCACGTTTCCCCAGCACAACTTATTGAAGAGACTGTCTTTTCTCCATTGTATATCCTTGTTTTCTTTGGCATAGATTAGTTGACCAAAGGTGCGTGGGTTTACCTCTGGGCTTTCTATCATGTTCTATGGATCTATATCTCTGTTTTTGTGCCAGTACCATATTGCCTTGATTACTGTAGCTTTGTAGTATAGTCTGAAGTCAGGGAGTCTGATTCTTCCAGCTCCGCTTTTTCCCTCAAGACTGCTTTGGCTATTCGAGGTCTTTTGTGTCTCCATACAAATTTTAAGATTTTTTTTGTTCTAGTTCCATAAAAAATGCCATTGGTAATTTGATAGGGATTGCACTGAATCTGTAGATTGCTTTGGGTAGTATAGTCATTTTCACAATGTTGATTCTTCCAGTCAAAGAACATGGTATATCTCTCCATCGGTTTGTATCATCTTTAATTTCTTTCGTCAGTGTCTTATAGTTTTTGCATACAGGTCTTTTGTCTCCCTAGGTAGATTTATTCCTAAGTCTTTTATTCTTTTTGTTGCAGTGATAAATGGGAGTGTTTCCTTAATTTCTCTTTCAGATTTTTCATCATTAGTGTATAGGAATGCAAGAGATTTCTGTGTATTAATTTTGTATCCTGCAACTTTACCAAATTCATTGATTAGCTCTAGTAGTTTTCTGGTGGCATCTTTAGGATTCTCTATGTATAGGCATCATGTCATCTTCAAACAGTGACAGTTTTGCTTCTTCTTTTCCAATTTGTATTACTTTTATTACTTTTTCTTCTCTGATTGACATGGCTAGGACTTCCAAAACTATGTTGAATAATAGTGGTGAGAGTGGGCAACCTTGTCTTGTTCCTGATCTTAGAGGAAATACTTTCAGTTTTTCAACATTAAGAATGATGTTTCCTGTGGGTTTGCCATATATGGCCTTTATTATGTTGAGGTAGGTTCCCTCTATGCTCACTTCCTGGAGAGTTTTTATCATAAATGGGTGTTGAATTTTGTCAAAAGTTTTTTCTGCATCTATTGAGATGATCATATGGTTTTTCTTCTACAATTTGTTAATATGCTGTATCACACTGATTGATTTGCATATATTGAAGAATCGTTGCATCCCTGGGATAAATCCCACTTGATCATGATGTATGATCCTTTAATGTGTTGTTGGATTCAGTTTGCTAGTATTTGGTTGAGGATTTTTGCATCTATATTCATCAGTGATATTGGTCTGTAATTTTCTTTTTTTGTAGTATCTTTGTCTTGATTTGGTATCAGGGTGAAGGTGGCCTCATAGAATGAGTTGGGGAGTGTTCCTTCCTCTGCAATTTATTGGAAGAGATTGAGCAGATTGGGTGTTAGCTCTTCTCTAAAATTTTGATACAATTCTCCTGTGAAGCCATCTGGTCCTGGACTTCTGTTTGTTGGAAGATTTTTAATTACAGTTTCCCTTTCATTACTTGTGATTTGTCTGTTCATATTTTATATTTCTTCCTGATTCCGTCTTGGAAGCTTATACCTTTCTAAGAATTTGTCCATTTCTTCCAGGTTGTCCATTTTATTGGTATAGAGGATTTCCTCTTTGATTTATTCAGTGATCTCTTGGTTATTTAGTAACGTATTGGTTAGCCTCCATGTGTTTGTGTTTTTTACATTTTTTCCCCTTTAATTTATTTCTAATCTCATAACATTGTGGTTAGAAAAGATGCTTGATATGATTTCAATTTTCTTAAATTTACTGAGGCTTGATTTGTGACCCAAGATGTGATCTATCCTGGAGAATATTCTGTGTGCACTTGAGAAGAAAGTTTAATTTGTTGTTTTGGGATGGAATATCCTATAAATATCAATTAAATCTATATGATCTATTGTGTCATTTAAAGCTTGTGTTTCCTTAATAATTTTCTGTTTGGATGATCTGTCCATAGGTGTAAGTGAGGTGTTAAAATCCCCCACTAGTATTGTGTTACTGTCGATTTCCTCTTTTATAGCTGTTAGCAGTTGTCTTATGTATTGAGGTGCTCCTATGTTGGATACATATATATTTATAATTGTTATATCTTCTTCTTGGATTCATCCCTTGATGATTATTAGTGTCCTTCCTTGTCTCTTGTAGCATTCTTCATCTTAAAGTCTATTTAATCTGATATGAGTATTGTTACTCCAGCTTTCTTTTGATTTCCATTTGCACAGAATATCTTTTTCCATCCCCTCCCTTTCAGTATGGATGTGTACCTAGGTCTGAAGTGGGTGGTCTCTTGTAGACAGCATATATATGGTTCTTGTTTTTGCATCCATTCAGCGAGCCTGTTTCTTTTGCTTGGAGCATTTAATCCATTCACGTTTAAGGTACTTATCGCTATGTATGTTCCTATTACCATTTTCTTAATTTGGGGGGATTTGTTTTTGTAGGTCCTTTTCTCCTCTTTTGTTTCCCACTTGGAGAAGATCCTTTAGCATTTGTTGTAGAGCTGGTTTGGTGGTGCTGAATTCTCTTAGCTTTTGCTTGTCTGTAAAGCTTTTGATTTCTCCATCGAATCTGAATGAGATTCTTGCTGGGTAGAGTAATCTTGGTTGTAGGTTCTTCCCCTTCATCACTTTAAATATGTCATGCCACTCCCTTCTGGCTTGTAGAGTTTCTGCTGAGAAATCAGCTGTTAACCTTCTGCGAGTTCCCTTGTATGTTATTTTTCATTTTTCCCTGGCTGCTTTCAGTAATTTTTCTTTGTCTTTAATTTTTGCCAATTTGATTACTATGTGTCTCAGTGTGTTTCTCCTTGGGTTTATCCTCCCTGGGACTCTCTGTGCTTTCTGGACTTGGGTGGCTATTTCTTTCTCATTTTAAGGAAGTTTTTGACTATAATCTCTTCAAATATTTTCTTGGGTCCTTTCTCTCTTCTCCTTTTGCAATCCCTAAAATGCAAATATTGTTATGTTTAATGTTGTCCCAGAGGTCTCTTAGGCTGTCTTCATTTCTTTTCATTCTTTTTGCTTTATTTTGTTCTGCAGCAGTGAATTCCACCATTCTGTCTTCCAGGTCACCTATCTGTTCTTCTGTCTCAGTTATTCTGCTATTGATTCCTTCTAGTGTATTTTTCATTTCAGTTACTGTATTGTTTATCTTTGTTTATTTGTTCTTTAATTCTTCTTGGTCTTTGTTGAACATTTCTTGCATCTTCTCGATCATGCCTCCATTCTTTTTCCATGGTCCTGGATCATCTTCACTATCATTATCTGAATTCTTTTTCTGGAAGGTTTCCTATTTCCACTTCTTTTGGTTGTTTTTCTGGGGTTTTATCTTGTTCCTTCATCTTGTACATAGCCCTCTGCCTTTTCATCTTGTGTCTTCTGTGAATGTGGTTTTTTTTTCCATAGGCTGCAGGATTTTAATTATTCTTGCTTTTGCTGTCTGTCGTCTGGTGGATGAGGCTATCTAAGAGGCTTGAGCAAGTTTCCTGATAGGAGGGACTGGTGGTGGGTAGAGCCAGCTGTTGCTCTGGTGGGCAGAGCTCATTAAAACTTTTTTGCACTTCTCTGCTGATGGGTGGGGCTGGTTTCCCTCCCTGTTAGTTTTTTGGCCTGAGGTGACCCAACACTGGATCCTACCCGGGCTCTTTAGTGGGGCTAATGGTGGACTCTGGGAGGGCTCATGCCAAGGAGTACTTCCCAAAATTTCTGCTGCCAGTGTCCTTGTCCTCACAGTGAGATACAACCACCTCCCATCTCTGCAGGAGACCCTCCAATACTAGCAGGTAGATCTGTTTCAGTCTCCTATGGGGTCACTGCTCTTTCCCCTGGGTCCTGATGCACACACTACTCTGTGTGTTCCCTCCAAGAGCGGAGTCTCTGTTTCCCCCAGTCCTGTCAAAGTTCTGCAATCATATCCCACTAGCCTTCAAAGTCTGATTCTCTAGGAATTCCTCTTCCTGTTGCCAGACCCCCAGGCTGGGAAGCCTGACGTGGGGCTCAGAACCTTCATCCCAGTGGGTGGACTTCCATGGTATAAGTGTTCTCCAGTTTGTGAGTCACCCACCCAGAAGTTATGTGATTTGATTTTATTGTGATTGCACCCCTCCTACCGTCTCGTTGTGGCTTCTCCTTTGTCTTTGGATGTGGAGTATCTTTTTTGGTGAGTTCCATTGTCTTCCTGTTGATGATTTTTCAGCAGTTAGTTTTGATTCTGGTGTTCTTGCAAAAGGGAGTGAGAGTACATCCTTCCACACTGCCATCTTGAACCAATCTCCTTGAAGAGAATTCTGATTTGTTACTTTTTTGAAGGTCAAGTTGACAGAATTTACTGATGAACTGGTTGTGAGGAATGATAAAAAGGGAGAGAGCAACACTGGTGTTGAAGTTTGGAGCATAAGCAAGTGGAAGAATGGAGTTGTTTTTAACTGAAATGGGAAAGAAAGCCTTTGAGGAAAATATTAAAAACCAATTATGGCTATAAATATTTTTGATAGTAGATATCTAAGTGGATGTGTACATTAAGTCCAGGGTTTCAGGGAGAGATCTGGGCTGCAGATATAACTTTGGAAGTCATCAGCATGTTGATGGTAGTTAAAAGTGTGAAACTAGGTTGGATCCCCTATGGAGTAAATATGTATAGAAAAGATAACATGTCCAAGAACTGAGTTTTGGAACACTGCAACATTTAGAGATGAGAAGAGGAAATACCAAAGGAGGCTAAAATAGCAGTTTTGGAAAGGTTAGACAAAACCTGGTGATTTCTGGGTTCCCAAGACCTAACTGAAGATGTTTCAAGGAAGAGAGGATGCAAAATATGTTGAACATTGATGACAGGTTAAATAAGAAGACTGAGAAATGACAATATGACTTAGCAATGTGGAAGTAACTGCCAACCTTTATGAGAGTAATCAACATGAGGTGACTGGGATAGTGAAATAGTGTAAATATAGAATGAGAGGAGAGAAGTAAGCAATTGGTAGCATAATATTTAGAGGGTTTTGTTGTCCAAGAGAATAGGAACGTGAGGAAGTAGCTATTGAACAATGCGTGGCCTTTTTTAAAGATTAGAAGTACTACTATATATTAGTAAACTAATGGGAATGATTCAGTAGAGAGGAAAAAATGATGATGAAGGAGAAAAGAAAAATAAATTTAAAAGCTAACTTCTTGCATAGTCATGCATGGGCTCTGCAGAATCCCACCCATTGTTAGAGATGAGAGACAAAATATACACTGTAGAAGGAGGAAGGTAAAGTAGTTAGGTGTGGATTTTGATAGGTTGATTGGTGAGCTGATTGAGTCTGGGCTTTTTTTTTTCAATGTAAAATGAAAGTTTATAATAGAAAGTATGTCTGGAGGAGGAATTTTTAAGCTTTGAAGAGAGAGAAGATATAAATGTTATTTTAAAAAGTTGGGGAAATGAATTGGTGAGGGACACAACACTGGGCAACATTAAAGACCTTGAGGTTAAGGTCTTGAATTCATTAGTAAGGGGTGTGTGTGTGTGTGTGTGTGTGTGTGTGTGTGTGTGTGTGTGAGAGAGAGAGAGAGAGAGAGAGAGAGAGAGAAAGATTGAGAGAAAGAAGTCAAAGCATTGGATAGATTATTAGTATGAACACTAAAATAATTAAAAGTGCTTACATGATTTATGGTAGAGAGAAGAAAAGTAAGCTAGATGCTAAAAATTTCTATAAAATTCATTTCATTGAATGAACAGGATTCACCAGGATTTAAGCAGATGACTATAGCAAAAATGGGGAGTGGATAGCATAGTCTGATGTAGTCTGACAGAATCTGCTTCACGTGAATTGAAATATTCTGAGGGAGAAGGGAGGAACAATGTTTTGAAAATGGTAACCATTACTCAAATATATATATATATATATATATATATATATATATATATACAAATCTATGGTACAAGAATAGTGAAATAAAAACAGCCATCAGTTGAATGAACTGAAGGTGAAATAGAATCTTTAGGATCAGCCATACACCACTTAAAGTCAGAGTTAAGGAAGTATTCAGAAGTTGAAACTGCAGTGAATTTTGTGGTCAGATTTGAATCCCAGAAGGAACAGTTGATGGGGTTTGGAGGTTTGAAAAAGGTAGTAATGTGATTAGTATTTTTTTCAGTATAGATATTATCAAAACTTTAGACAAACTGTGATCTATCATATTTTTCTAAAGAAGTTATTTTTTTTTTTTGGTTGGTGGAATGGAGATAGTAACTCAACTAGTACATAATTTTCATTTCTTCATATTTTTTGAGGTAAATATTACTGAAAAACAAAAAAATGTTATATTAAGTTCCTCACATTAATTTATTAAAATTTTCCAGCATCTGTTTCTTTGAAAAATTAAGTTTAGAACAAAAATCCTGCAGATTAAGGTAAATTATAGTTGAATTACAATGTTTGTCTACCTTTCTGACATCATACAAGTTTTTTTTTTTAAAGAATTTTGTTCCAATTTCTCATGATAAAAGCCATTTTTAAAGTAAAGTAACATTTTTTAGAAGCTTATTTGTCCAATAACTTTCCTTATTGGAAAGAAAATAGAGTTGAAATTCTCCCTACATGGAGCACATTATTTTAATACACTTAAAATAGTTACAGTTGTTTTTAATAACCAGTTAACACTGTAGTGGACACTGAGATATTCATTTTTTAAATGATTGAGATCAAAATAGAGAAATTTGATTAGAATTTTTAAAATAAAAAGTATTTTCCTCACATTGAAATTTTTATGATTAAGGTTTTGTTGAGTTGGATTTCATTAAGAAAAACTGACCACCGAGTAGTATAGTCTTGCTTATTTTAAATAATATTAAGTATTCTGACACCAGCTATTGGGAAAGGAATGATAGATATGTCAGATGCCGTTTATGAATTCATAAACACTGATGAAAAATAGATTTTAAGGAATTTTTTTGGACTTGTCAAATACATATCTAATCATTGTATACTAGTTACATACATGATAAGGAAACAATTAAAAATGTTTGCTATTTTTTAAAGTAATTTTTGAAAATTTTATGAAAAACTGCTGCATAATCAATCCACTGTGATAAGATTGTCTTTAGGAAATATCTTCTATTTTAATTAAATACCAATTTTGTCTTCTATAAACATAATAAATAAATATTTAATTTTAAAGGTTATGACTATATTGTGGTTACTTTATTTCTGCTACAACTTAAGAAGGCCGAATTTGAAAGCATTTAGCCTGCTATGAATATTCTTCCAAAATGCCATTTATGTCTACAAAACAGAGGTATATACTACAGAAAAATGCTGAATATAACCTTATCTGTGGGTAAGTTAAGAAAGTGAAATGTAGGGAAAAAAAAATCATCAATTATGGAGTGGCATATATTACAGTTATTTATTTCTTTTGACTTTATATATATTATTTCATCACTAAGAAAGTCAAAGACTATTTTTACCTTTTATATTTAAAGAGTAGACAATCCATAAGTATTTCTCAAGATATTATGAAATTATTTCCTTTTATGATAAATGGGTCTCCATAATATTATATAGTACTTAGCTTGTGGAAGACAAAACTGTTATGAAATTTCATTTTTCTATATTTTCAGTAAAAATGTTTATCCTTTATTTTCTGTGGACTATTTTGAAGGTTGGATGGATAACATTAAGCCAATATAAATTAAAATATTGAAGTTCGGGTACAAAAAAAAGCTAAACCTAATTTCCATGTGGTTTCTATTTAAAAATTTTATGAGAGTTTTTCAACTTTTATGATGACATCAAACTTTTGCTAAATTTGAATGTTTGTAGGTCTCCTGTGTGACATAACAGCTTAAATATAGGATATTTTTATTTTATTGTTATATAATAGGAATTTAGAATGAATGAGTAGATTTAAAGAATTTTTGACATTCATGATGCATTAAAATATGTTACTTGCCATTATATATGTGTCTATATAATTGTACCTGTGTAACTGTTTAGATCCATTGCTCATATTTAGCATAAGTTTATTAGTGATACCTTAAAACAAGTATGCGTTTGGTATATTCCCCTCTAACTAATCTCACTCATATTGCTATGCATTTTTATAATCTGAGAGTAGCGTATTTTCATATTTACAGTACCTTCCAAAGTAGAGTACATAATATAAAAATGTACACAAATTACCTAAGAGAAGTGACATGGTTTTTATGATTAACTTGTAATATTTAGTAAAAGTTGACTTTAGCATGTTTAGTAAAGCATGGCCCTTAATTAAATTTCCTTCACTGCGAAAATTTCAAAAACACGGTGTTGTCAAGATAAGAATTATGTTATTATCCTAATTTATTGGAAAATGCCCCTATTTCTTCAGTATTTTATAGAGGTCAGTAGAGTTTTACTCATTCTTAGGAGGATTTTTAATGTTTATGATTATTAATAATATTAAAAATTGCCATTCTTAATCATGCCTACTATGTGATAAACATTGTATTAGGTAATTTAAATTCATTCTCTATTTTTACACTAATTATAGAAGTTGAGATTAATTTTGGTGACAAAAATAACAAGTTTTAGGTAGGCTGTATTCTTGCTAACTGAATTTTTAAAAATATATATTCATTAATGGATGGATGGATAAAGAAGTTGTGGTATATATATACAATGGGATATTATTCAACCATAAAATAAGAGAAAATACTACCATTTGCAATGATATGGACACACATTTAAGGCATTATGCTAAGTGAAATAAGTTAGAGAAAGAAAAATACTGTATATGATCTCACTTATACGTGGAATCCAAAAACAAAAACATACCAAACTCATAGAAAAAGAGAACAGATTTGTGGTTACCAGAGGTGGAGGGTGTGGAGGGGGAATTGGAGGAAGGTGGTCAAAAGGAACAAACTAGATTAGTACAAGGGATGTAATGTACAACATGATGGCCGCTGTATGATATGTAGGAAAGTTGTTAAGAGAACAGATACTAAGAGTTCTCATTACAAGGATAAATTTTCCTTTTCTTTTTATTATATCTATATGAGATAATGGATGTTAACTAAATGTATTGTGGTAATAATTTCACAATATATATAAATCAAACCATAATGCTGTATAGCTTAAACTTACACAGTGATGTATGTCAATTATTTCTCAATAAAACTGGGCAAAGTAATTAGGTTTGTTATCTATAGTTATACTCAGTATGAGCTAGGGATAATATTTTTCTGTTTAATTTGTGATTTTCTAGCAGCAAGTTCAAATTCATAGGCAAAATGTTTATGACAGTTTTCCATATTGTCTCTATTAGGGAGATTATGTCCACACAAAATATCTTGATATACACTATATATAGTGTCCTGGAAGAGTGCAGATTCCAGGACATACACTTCCTTCATTTGTGTACTAATGTATTTTAAGGGATTCATTGAATACTTTACAAAGCTTTATCACTTTATAACATTTGTTCTTATTTTGTCCTTGGGTGTACTATTTTGTTACCAGCTTTCCACTCAGAGGCTAGGCTGTGATATTGGGACAAACACCACTAGTCACAATGCCACTGGGAATAAGGATGCTTATTAAGGAATAAGGATGTGCATCAGCTCTGCTTTGATGACCATCTGGAGAATCAAGTTCCTACATTTGAAATTAATAGCAAGTTATTTGACATTGGTTTCCTTAGCAGTTCTTGAGGTAAGCTGTTATCGCTTTTAAAATTTTTTGTTCTTCAGTATAACATTAAATGAAGAATTGGTGTTGTGCTTTCAACCCAAAGAACAAACTGTGGCAAGACCAGAACATAAGACTGAGGGGAAATTTCTGCACAAACAGAAATATCTGATTCAGGATTAATACATTAAAACTCTGATTAAAACATGCAGTTGAATGAATTATCCTTTTTTTTTTTTACATTTTACTTGAGTTATAAATTAAATTGACCAAAGTTTATTTCACAGCGATGATAAAAATGAAGCTGCAGTACACAATTGATAGCTGAAGTAGACACAATATATCTTTAATTTTTTAAATCAGCCATGAAAACAGCAGCAATGTTAAATTTTAACTAGTAGAATATGACAACCTGAGAAATGAAACAATCTGGCTCAAAAATGGAAGCCTCAAACTGCAAAAGAATCTAAAGTGGAGGGATTTAGATCTCCATTTAAGAGGCAGTTACAAACCTCACAGAAGAGGTGAAATTAGAAATGATTCTGCACATGCAGGTGGAGGTCTAATTCTTCTTCTAACTAAATTTCCATTTAATACCAAAGGACAAGAGTCTGAAATAAAAGGGAAGACACACCTACCTATATATTCATGAACAGGTGCCCCACCTGTGTGCAAATGTGCTTGACAGAGGGATGTAAATGCGGAGAGAAATTCAAGAATGAAGGATAAATTGAAAAGTAATAAAATTATTTTAAACATGAGAGGGGTTTTGTATGAATAGACAATGGTAATGTTCTGGGAATAAATGAATTATCTGCATCTACCAAAAAACACAAAACTCAACTGACAGTAGAAATTAATTTGATTTGCTCTTCAAAAATTCTATTTTTGGATTTCTATTTTCAGCATTAAAATTTTAATTTCTAAATTTGAAATAAAGACAATTTAGTCTGATAATTTAGACTTCTTGTTTCCTCAACAAGATGGTAGGGCACATGGATAACCATTGTTACCTCCCTAGTGCATAGAGTTTCAGCTTAAGCACAGAATTTTCTGTGAGTAAGTCCTGGACATAGTAGGTATTAAAAAATAATAGTAAACATAGTAAAATCTAGAGTGGCAAGGTGGCTACGTGATGTAGTGGGAAAAAAATGGGCTTTGGCGTCAGAAAGACTTGGGTCATAAGCCCATTACAAACCATGTCTAACCTTTGATTTTGCCCAATTTTATTCACCCTATCTCTTCATCTAACTAGGAGAGATAATACCTTCTAAGCAAATTTGTTGTCAAAATTAAATTAAATGCATTAATATACATAAACACACTTAGTCCAAAGCTAGAAACTTGATAAATTTCTTTTCTATTTTTTAAATTTCTATTCTCTCCTTCTCATCCATCATTCTCTAGAAACTCTTTTTACTGTTGATCAGTTCAAGAGTTCAAAATATCTGCAGGCTGGATCCTGAAGATTCTGTGAGTACAGACTTTCAAGAACAGATAAGGGACCACCTCATTCTATCAGGAACAAACAGAAAATTATATAAGTAAATATTTTTAGTCTTTATCCATTCTTAACACTTTGGTACTAACTCTGAAATACATAATTTTATCAATAGTTAAACAGTTTGATGAGATAAAAATATACTGTAATATCCTTGTTCAAAGTTTTCTTAGATATAAATCCATAACTGGATAAAAATTGTATCTCATAAGTCTTTTATATTTTTGTGGATCTACCACAAGACTTAAAAGACAGAAGTATTATATTTATCACTGTTTATACTCTATGTTTAGGTTTAAGGCATTAAATATGCTCTTGGTGGCACCACCAAGACAACTTGTTTCACATGCTAGACATAAGACCATAAGATCATAACCTAACCATTTGTTTCACATGTTAGACATAAGAAAACTATAAAACTATGGTATTATGGTTTCAAATATATGGAAAGTTCAATTGTTAAACTGTGCTTAAAATTGGCATTTCTAATTTTGTGAATTTTTAAATTCAACTCTTGCATTCTAGTTATAACTTAACTGTTGTAGAGTGCCAGAGAAATAAAATGAAAATGAAATATTTTACATACATTTTTCATATTTTTTGCTAGTTACTAATGATGTCATTAATATTTATTTGAGCCGTCTTTAATATAGTATCTTCCCATGGTGAAAAATGTTAAAATAATATTCTATAGAAAGAGATGTAATACTGTGGCTAGGCATACATCCTGATAGTGTATGGATATGAAGGGGGAAACTTACTAAATATACCTTCTTTAATATGGAAGTATGTATATTCTAGTTATTAAGGGATATGCTCCAAAGCATTGTACATTGGCATTAGTTCTTCCCGATTTTTTCTAACCCCTTTCTCTGTTGTTTATCATTTCAAGCTAGTAAAAATGTTTAGTATGCCCTTCATAATGTCATAGAATTTCCACAATTCTCTAGTTGCTCAACCACTTTTACTTTCGTTCCATGACGGTCTTCTGCATACTTTTTTTTTTTGGTCCGGATTATGGTTCAAAACTTTTTAACCAGGGAAAAAAATGGTATAAAGAGAAGCTACTGCGGATTAAACCACACAAACTGCAGAATTATAATAAATCAATATTCTGTGGCATGTTGTTAAACAAGAAATAAGTTCACTTTGACTATTTACCAAGAACTTTAAAAAATACTTTAAAAAATTAAATAAAAATACTTTAATATGTACCTGGAATCTTTTTGATGTTGAGCTAATTTTTATATTTTTTTCTATATTAAATTATCAAATATTTTTTTCATTTTCTTACAATCATCTTTTATTCTCTTGTTTTTCTTCTTTACTGAATAATTTTCAGTTCTTAAATCACTAAAGATTGAAGATCAATTTTGATTTTTCATCACTTTATTATCTTCCACTTGTGGATATCTGATTATGTTTATATCTAGAGCAGGTTTACAATGGGAGAATTTACATATGATGTACCAATATTTTATAAAGTCAAAACTGCTTTACAAGATAAAGGTCATTGATCCTTAACTACGTTGAAAATTTTGTTGAGCATATTCTGTTAAAACCTTAATTGATCCACCATTTAGATTCACTTATTGACACCAAAATCTTTCCCTAGTCCAAAAACTGGAGACAAAAATGTTAAAAGACAATGTTGAAATAATTTCTAGGCCTAAGATGGAACTGCTCCTGCCTGGGGTGCTATATCAGCAAACCCAAACTTTGAGAACTTTTGTACTCCTGTAAATGCTCTGTTTTACCAGAAAAGTAGTACAGTTGACCCTTGAACAACAAGGGTTTGAACTGCTCAGGTCCACTTATAAGCATATTTTTCTCAATAATAAATACTACAGTACTACACGATCCTCCGTTGTTTGAATCTGAGGCTGTGGAATACGTATACAGAGGCCAACTATAAATTATACTGGATTTTCAACTTCACAGGAGGGTGGGTGCCCCTAATCCCAGCATTGTTCAAGGGTCAACTGTACATCCAGTCAGCCAATCCCCAAACATCAAGTCAACTCTGGGCTCTATACTTATTTCCTTATCCTTTTTTTTTTTTTTGCGGTACGTGGGCCTCCCACTGTCGTGGCCTCTCCCGTTGCTGAGCACAGGCTACGGACGCGCAGGCTCAGTGGCCATGGCTCACGGGCCCAGCCGCTCCACAGCATGTGGGATCTTCCCGGACCAGGGCACGAACCCGTGTCGGGCCCAGCCGCTCCGCAGCATGTGGGATCTTCCCGGACCAGGGCACGAACCCGTGTCCCCTGCATCGGCAGGCGGATTCTCAACCACTGAGCCACCAGGGAAGCCCTTTCCTTATCCTTGATCTTTAATAAGGTCACACATGCAATGCCAGCCAGTCCTGTCCTGTCTCCTTCTTACTGCTTCTAAAGTCTATAAAACTCGCTCTTGTCCAAACATCCCTCAGGAAGAGCGGCGCTACACTGCTTGTGAAGCACTGTATTCCCCCAGTCTATAGACTGTTTTCCCTTGAATAGAACACCAAACCCGATACTAAGTTGTTTTATTTTTGTCGTTTGATAACAATGAATATAAATTTATGTTTTAAGCAAATTTTCTGTAAAAGTTTCCACATAAGAAAGGGCAATTGTAAAGATGAGGTTCAATTTCATGTTTAGAAGTTAATAATTTTTCTCACTTTAAAATTACTTATTCATTACATATAAATGATATCCATTGTACTCATGGTAGAAAAAGAATGTAATTAATTAAAGATATAAACCATCCAATGTGGCTCTATATTATAATTTAGGTAGAGATCAAAAAACCTATCTTAATTTACACTTAGTTCATTAGAAGCTCGAGTAACTAATAGAATATCTGAACACCAAGTTGATGGAGGAGACACGATTAGGACTTGTACATCCTTGAATTTTAATTATTTTTATAGTTGTTAGGTTTCTTTAACTTCCACAATTGTTACTTTGTAATAAACCCCCTTATATTACAAGGTCTGAGTAATTTATTTTCTAATAACTCAAATTGATAAGTAGATAGAACACTGTAAATAATTTTGGGGGGTAATAACTTAAAAATGAAATCTGAGATTGCAGTCCAGTGTTATAAATAGAATTAGTTTGAAGAATCTACAAAGAACATATTTTCTGGTTTATGTTATTTTTCCCTCATTCTTTATTTCAGGATTCATTAATATGATTCAAAAGTCTTTATGAACACATTTTATGAAACAGTCATTTCCCAGAGGTTATCTTTTCTTAAGCAGAAAAGAAAACAAAACAAAAATCCAAAAATAAACAATGAAATAAACTCAAATGCATATTCAGAGCTTTAGAGATTTAGGCTGAGGGACAAGGAAACCATATTTCTATTATAATGCTAATATTTAGACCAACTTTTGCCCTTATGATGTTGATCTTTACTTTCCTCAGCTCACTTAACACTTAATGGAAACCTTAAATATGCAGACTGAGTCCTGCGTAAACCCAGAGCCAACCTTGAGAAATGCAGCCAGGACAGTAGAAATGCAGTGAGTCCCTTTGAAACTGGAGGGAATGGGGCAGGGCACAACATTTAAAAGAATGACATAGCCCCAAGGGCACGACATAAACTGGTTAGAACCAACTAGGTCCAAGATGACAGACAACTGACTTCCACTAGACCTTGAGCATGCTAAATGACACACCCACAGGCACCATGACAGCTCCAAGGCCAACCACAAAAGGTCAAAAAGTGGACAGTGGCCTAACTCCTGGAAATCCCCACCCCTTCCCCAAAATAGCTGGAATACTCCTCCTACCCATTAGCCTATGAAATTAACCACCCCTATAAAAACTGACAACCCCCATACCCTGGTGCCTCTCTTGCCTTTTGAGATGGCCCATACTCCATCTGTGGAGTGTATTTCTCTCTAAATAAATGACTTCTTGCCCATCACTTTACCTCTCGCTGTATACCTTCTGTGCTGAGACACAAAGAACCTGAGCATCAGTAAGTCCAGACACCAGGTGAGTGAATGTAATTAAAAGACTGTGGGTTCAAGTCCCAGTCTGGGTTCTGGCTGGGTTCAAGTCCTGGCACGTGGATTCAAGTCCCAATCTCAGTTGCATGGTTTCACCTTGATATCCTCATTCTCCAATCCCTGCTGGCCTGATCCAGTTGTGAGAATGAGTTCTCACTTCAGTGTCCGTTTTTTTATTCTGTTCTTCTTCCTACCAACCTGTGGGCCTGATACTGAGCGAGACCCTGTGGGGCTCCTGGGCACAAAAGCCTTTCTGTGTCCCCCATTTCTTGGTTACAGGAAATAGGCTTCATTCAGACTCTACGACCTTCCCTGAGTTCCAATGAGCAGGTTCAAACAATTGCTAATTAGGGAAGGGAGGGGATGTGGAGACAATGGAGGAACCGTCAAAAGAAACAATGGTGCAGCCTTGGGGCAAAGTCCTGGTTCTCCTTCAAGGGATATACATAACATACATATACTTTGAGCTGTTTTGCAGTTACTGAAACTCCCACCAGGGGGGAGAAGATTACTGTATGCTGCCCACAACCCGTTGGAACCAAGAGGTTGATGATGCGTACTCCCACTTACTTCACCACCAACCAGTGAGAAGAATGTCCACGAGCTGATCACACCCTTTTGAACCATTGCTATAAAACTTCTTACTGACTCTACAAGTTGGGACACACGGTTTTGAGAGCATTAGTTGACTGTGGCCCCCTTTCCCTGGCAAAGCAATAAAGCTATTCTTTTCTACTTCATCCAAAACTCTGTCTCCGAGATTTAATTTGTTGTCGGGGTACAGAGGCCAGATTCGGCTTCAGGCCCTTCACTGAACTTCCCTCCAACACTTTTTCAGCTTTTGCCAAACTTTGTTCCTTGAGGCTACTTCACATTCACTGTAGGCCATCTGACTTCCAGTTAGGGTTACCAGATTTAGCACAAACAAAACAAAACAAAACAGAACCCCAGGTTAACAGTGAATTTTAGCTAAACAAGTAATTTATTTATTTATTTTTTTAGTTTAAGTATGCCCCATGCAGACTTATGAGACATACTTACACTAAAAAAATATCTGTTTAGTTGACCTAAACAATATGTAACTAATCAACTAGGTATCCTGTTCTTTATCCATCAACCCTACTTGCAGTATGTGTCTGGAAATGTCAGATATTTTACATGTGGTTTCTCAAATTTCCATGACAGCCAGGAGATAGGTATTAGCATTCCCATATTAAAGATAAGGAAACTAAGGGCAGAAAAGATTCAATTATTTGCTCTTTCCCTTTCCCATTGGTATACAAAAATTCTAAGATAGAGGGCACAATGTACCGGAAAGAAGTACCTGGGTTCTTCCATCAGAACACAGGGCTCAAGCTGGAGCTCTGGTTTTTACTAATACATGTGGAATTTTGAGCAGCTTAAGTTCTTTAAATACCCTCAGTATCCTTGTCACCACATGTTGAGGATGATCATATTTCCTTAGAAAGTTGTCTGTCCTAATGAAAGTGAAGTCCTGAGCACAGAACGAGCACATGTTAGCAGTTAATACATTTTAAGTGATGTTATTATTAATATGAAAAATACTATAGGCTTAAAATTGTTAATCCAAATGCTACTTGGTCAGTACTTTCTTAAGAATATTCAGACCACAACAATAGCCTAAATTATTATATATAGGTCATGTGTGAGGCATATTCCTTAAGGGCTCAGTTATTTTTATTGTAACCGCTTTAATTTTATTTTAACAAATTAATTTTCCTAACAGATATTGCATAATACTTCCTTGAATCTTGAAGGATACATGGAAGGCACTACATAACATGTTTTGTGGACTCAGGGTCAATATTTTGTCACTACTTAACAGGAGGTTGTGCATCAGAGGTTACTGCCCCTCCCCCACCCACAGCTGCTTGTCTGGCTGTTAGTCTGTGACCTCTCAGTTCTGCTGTAAAGTTGCTTGCTTTCTGCCCTAGCTCTCAGAAATCTGCTGTTTCTGATTGTGTCTCATCTTAAAAAATAGAGAAATAATTCTCTCAGAATTTAGGGCACATTATAAGTCCTAGGTTCCAAAGGATGAAATACAACCTTTTCTGTGGAACGAATATCAAAGAAATATTTCATGACAGCCTTTTTTTGATGTTCAGAATATTTGGGTGGTGGTTTTATTTTCCCTTTGCTTCCCATCTCTTGATTCCCTTAGTTTGTGCTCTTCAAAATCCAAGTTACTGAGAGCCTGATTTCTAACCAAAGGGTTTGCATTGTATTTAGATGCATTGTTTTCTAAAAAGAAAATAAATAAATGAATAAAGTTAGGTAGATGATTATGATGCTGACACAAAACCATTATTAATCACATTAATCACTACACCATTCCCATCAGCACACAAACCTGTTGCAACATCTCCCATGAAAAAGCAAAAACAATCAAAAAAACCTCCTGCTCTCTTGTTCCCATATCCCCTGGTTCAATTCCCCTGTTCCACTTAAAAGTAAAGCTCCTCGGAAAAGAGGATTCAAATTGCAATTTCTAATTATTTTCCTCTCATTCTCCTTTGAATTGCCATTAAGGTTTTAGTTCCTATCACTCTATCAAAATATCAGGTATCTTTGCCACCAATAACCTCCACAGTTCCAAACCCATGAAACTTTATGTACAGTTTCATATAGTTTTCCTTACACTTATCCTATATTTGATACAGATATTCACTCCCTCCTTGAAATGCTTTCTTCATTTGGTCTTGGGAGATATTTTGTTCTCCTAGTTGGCCTTCTAACTCATTGGCTAAACATTCTATTCTCTCTGCTGGTTACTATTCCTTCTCCAAACCTCTAACCTTGAAGAACTCAGACATCTGCCTCCATAAATGATATAGTCCCTTCTCGTGACTTTACTATTTTCATGTTGTTAGATACCAAATTTATATCTCCAGCTTCTACCTCTCCCTTGAATTTCAGACTTCAGTATTAGAATACCTATTTTATTGCTCCAAGTGTCTACAGAATAGGCAGCTTAAATTTAAAATGTTTAAATCAGCACTTTTGATTACACAATCTCAACCATTATCCTACCGTAGTCATCCCTGTCTCAGAAATTTCCACCTCTTCTGGTGACTCAGGTCAAAAAGCTTGGTGCATCCTCTTCTCCACTTGCTCTCTCATATCCCACATCCAATCTATCAGCAAATCCTGTCAGATCTTCTTTCAAAGTATATCCTGACCATTCCTTTCCAGTTATACCTAATTCAAGACACCACCTGGATTGCTATAATAGCCTCCTAGCTCCTTTCTCTGATTCATTCTTATTTACCTACCAGTCAGAGAGATGAGATGCTTGTAAAGTTTGAGTCAAATTATGCCACTGGATTGCCCCAAATGTTCCACGTCTTACTGTTTCACTCAGAGTAGATTCCAGAAAACATATCTAAGCTCCAAATCTTATATAACTTGACCCTCTGTGCTTCTCTGACTTTGCCTTTTACCACTTACCCCTCACATACACTCGCTGTCTTGCTGTTCCTGCAACATCCTAAATATTTCAGTCTTAGGGCACGTCCTTGCTGCTTTCTCTCCTGAGAAAACTTTTTCCCAAGATATCGACACAACATTTTTCTCTGGATATCCACATGATTAACTCTGTCATTTCGCTCTAATATAACTCTGTGAGAGGCTTTTCACGGCAACCCTACAAATAGTGTCACATTCCACTCACTTCAGGCTCTATGTCCCTAAATATGCTTAATATTTTTTCAGAGCTCTGATCACTATAAGACATATTATACATTTGTTTATTGTCTTTTTCCGTCTATAAATTGTAAGTCCCCTAAAGGTAGAAACTTTCTCTGGGATTTTTTTTTTTTTCCCTCCAACGTTTTCCTTTTCATTTTTTTTCTTTCTTTCCCTCGGTATATTTTGATTACTGCTGTGTTCATATCACCTAAGTAATACTTGGTGCCTACAGGCTTTCAAATATATTTGTTGAGTGACTAAATGGAAGAATGAATAAACAAATCATCATATTCCATGACCCATCTAAAGAAACATTATTAATTTGTGATTAACAAGTGCTTTATAAAAGATGTGAGTTTTAATTACAAGGAGCTTCATAAAATGTGTAATTTTTCCTATTTCCAGAGACATTATCAAACCAGCAAGAGCCTGATTGGCATTGTGGCTTTTAAGAGAAACATAAATTCTAACACTTGTGATATCATTGGGTTATTATTTGGTTTATAATGATTTATCAGATAAAATATATTTTGTAATTAATAATTCTAGTCATAAAACAAATATTATTTATATATCAATCCTTAGAGAATGATACACGAAAAGTAATTCAATTTAATCTGTAAGATAAAGATTCACTTGCTTTTACATAACAGAGGTCTGTGGACAAGTGAATATTAACATTTCATGTATAATAAATCAATAGATTATCCCATCAGGTTAATAGTACCTATCATGCTAATGTGAAGATGTCCAGGAGAGATATTAACATACAGAAAATTTAAAAGAGTGGAGTTATGCTTTTTAGCTCTGATCTTGAGTGTTATTGACTGGAAAGGAAAATTGGAGCAAAAATAATTTATTGGAACTTAATATAACCAACCACATTTTAATCATATCTGATTATGGGTCAGAAAAATATAGTATTTTAAACAGCAAAATATTTAAAGTCACATTTTGGTTACTGCACTTTGTTATTTTGAGGTTATTATTTTGTATCTGACAAGTCTTTTGAAGTATTGCATTTATGTGTACATTCCTGAAAATATGATGCTGACTTTTAAAATATAATTGATAATTAATTCTAATTTCAGATTGAACTTAAGGTTTACAGGTAGACTGGATGTTATAACTTTTCCAAATACAGAAAAAACTTTGGGCAAACATAGAGAACAAATCACATTAAGCTATTTGCAAGTAAATTGAGCCTATAAATGTGATTTTCTATGTTTTAATGAGCTCCCTTATACCCCAAAAACATTAGTTTTCCCCTACTTCACTGTGAAGAGTATTTCAAAACACTTAGTCAAATATATTTTAGTATAGCTATCTTTGTAGAGGTAGTAGCCTTTTGGGGAATCTGGTTTCTCCTCATTCCACTGTCACTGATGGTAAAATATTGCTGCATTCTAATATGGTTTTGCAAGTAATCTTATGTACATTTTAAATTGTCCTGTAACATAATTCTTTTTCTTTCATATAAGTTACACTAATGCATATGTATATTTTTTCACTTACATTTATATTCTATTTGTTAAACTAAGGTATTTTACAGGAACACTGCAGCCAACTTTTATTGTTTTATTCCTTACTAAATCCTCACCTAATTCCTAAGGGGGAAAAAAGAATTTGAAGCAATAGAACATTGATGCATTGGTGCAGTCATGATAACAATAAAATAAATCCCAGAGGATTTGAACCCTAACCCTTTTGTGAAGTCATCAAAATGTTCCAGTTAGGTTCATTATGATAATGTACCACAAATAATTATAGAATCAGAGAGTAAGGACTTTTTCCCTCACTCTGGAAACCACATGAACTATTATCTGTCAAAAAATCTAATTATAAGCCTGATAATAATTGGACTAGATGGCCAGATGACAGTCTTTCACAAACTTAAATTTGTCTCTGTATGTCACGATGTCTAATTTTAGTCTATGCTCTGCCCTTACCTCTGTAACATTAACCAGGCAGGTATCAGCATGCTAACATGATAAAATTATAAGTTTGCAACCAAATGCATTTCCTAAGCATATTTAATGACTGCTTTCATAATAATTCATGGTGAAGACAGCCTGGAGAATGGATAATAGAAGGAAATGAAAGTTAATTGTCTTGAGTCATAGCTAATCTTTGTTCTTCCCCTATTAGCTCCAATTCACTTTTCTTCTGTGGACCACACTCTTCTCATCAGAAAATGTTAAATAGTGTCATCATTTCAGCAAATTTTCATTCTAATAATAGCATTCATATACTTAATACCTTGTCAGTATAATGGTACCATTCACTTTAAAACTATCTTTAACTGCTACCCTTTTGGTATATTTAAGACATCTCTTATTAAAAGGTGTGTTGTAATTAAGTCCTAGAATATTTATTTTTAGTTGAAAAATATAATAAAAATAAATTCAAGTGTAATTTGAAAATTAATTTCTTGGTGAAGGGATACAAACTCTATAAAATGAGAAGAGACATATGCTAAGTTCCTATACAGAGATTTAGAATAAAGGGGCACCAGTTCTCCACTAATATTTTCTTTAACTTTTCTTCAGTTTTTCTATTACCTTTTAAAAACATAAAATGATTCCAGGAGATGAAAAGAAAAGAACACACAAAGAAAATATACTTGTTTGAAAATTAAGTGGAGTTGAAATGTTATTTCAATCACTTTATTTCTTCTGTCATATATAAGTAAACACAATAGAAATATAGCTATTAAACACTAAATATTAAATCAACTTCACATTATAAATATTAGAAAATACATTATTATTAAGTTCACTCCTACTAGTAAAACGAAGTTATAACAATACATATGAAACACCCATCATATATATATCTGGAATATAGCAATAAAGTTCATTATTTTAGAAATCTGGCAAATCTGTAATTTCTAATTATTGCAATTATAATTAATTACACAGAAGCAGGCCTATTTTAAATTCTCCCAATTATTCAAAGTAATCTTGTGCACTAAGGAATAATGACTTAGCATTTCATTTAATGTCACTTACTTTCCAGTACAAATGTCAAGACTGTTCATATTTATTTTTTACAGATCAGTGAACCAGGGGACTGAAAGTTTAGTAATATATTTTTGTTCCTATTTAATAAGTTGTTCCTCACACTGTAAGGGAATAAATAATAAATAAATAAAACACACAAGGATAGCAGCAGGTATACTGATGTGAAGTTACTAAAAATACTTTGTTAAGTAACTTTTTGGTTTCATGACATCAAAATAGGACAAAATAAAAGTGCCTTGTGTTATATCATTTATTTCTGGCAAAAAAGTATTAGGAAACAGTAACAAATTCAGAGCGGTTCCGAATAAATGAATTCTCACCAAAAAGACAGAGGCAAGTTAATTGCCTCAATTTTGCAGTTTACCTTTATTTGTTTGAAAACTTGATTAATGTTGAGTCAGGAAGTTAAACAATTGTACATTCTTGGGAGGAGGCCAAGTTTAATCTTAGATAAGAACAAATTGAAGTAGTTTATGCCTGGTAGGGGCAAAACTGAATTTGTTTAATGGAAATGAGGAATGCAGTTCCCTGTCAATGATAAGGTTTATTTCAACATGTCAATAGGGTTGTATACTTATAGTCCCATTTTTCAGATAAGGAAAAACAGTAAGGAATTTTAAGTAACTTGCCTAAGGTTATATTATATACAAAGGATCTGTAGAAAGATTAACACTGGACACATCAGGGCTATCACTTACGATGGGGAAGACTGTGTAACTGCACTGTGAATAGCTCTCCTTGAGGTTGTGCCCTGGAGGAGCTCTGAAAATAGCACCCAGAGAGGACATAGCAAACAAAAGATGCTCTGCAACAGCAGGAGGCAACTGGAGTTGTCCTGGAATAATGATCCTCCATCTGACGTTATGCTACTAATTGTATTTTGGCTTATTTTCCTTCTTTAGCTGTTCTGCTCTATCTGACAAATCAAGTTGATTTCACCAATTTCCTGTATCACTGAGGTAGTGCTGAAAATATGTCATTAAGTGCTGGTTAATTTAATCTACTGGTCATCAAGCTATTGACTGGATGAATAATTGATGGATATATATGTTATATTGATATTTCAACTCCTATTATAGGATATTGGATATAATGCACATATGGACCTGTCTGCTATTTGGATATGGCTTTCATTTATTTTTAGAGATGGGATTGAGGGAAAAGCAGAAGCAAGCAAAGTGCATATAGGTGGAAATTCCAACTAGCAAAGGCATAAATACATTGTGGCTTCTACTTTATGAGGACTCTCAAAGACTGCAACTAAAGACACTAAATTTGAATACCATTTAGTGCTTTCACAGAATAATGTTTTCTTTATTTTTGCAAGAAGTCAAATTAAAAAGGTTTTTTTTCCTAATATATCTTGGAAATTGACAAGATCTTTTAAAGTAACTGAAAAAAATGAATTTGATGGAACTGAATGAGAAATGTAAGGTTAAGATTCTCTTAAAATTCAAATGGGAGAGAGGATGGGCTTTCATCTTCATCCATGATGGAGTGATTGAAACTGGATTAACTCTCCTACCAAAAACAATTATATACTAGAGCAGAAACAAACAAACAAAACAAAAAGACAATGAATTTCAGGAACTGGATAACAGGCAGCATAAGTCTATGATGTTTGAGAGAAGGGGAAGTTCAAGGTGAGTCCACATTTACTGTGGTTACTCACATAAGGATAAATTACTGTCCAAGATTCAGGGAGCTTGAGACTAAGCAGAGTACAGTAGGTTCACTGAGGTTAAAAGACAGAAATAAGAGTTCTAGGATACAGAAGAAACTAGAATCTGTGGGACAGGTCTCCCTGCAGATCTTTGGCTGAGTCTTGGGCTAAATATGTACAAGATGAGAGTATGAGAGGCTAAATAGAGAGAAGATGCTGCAGGGCTGAGAGCAGAAAAGAGATGGGAAAACTGGAGAGTGAATTACTATTATAATGTTGTCAACACTTTTGTTTTCATCTCATTAATGCCTCATTAATACTCAGTCTAGCTGAGTGGAAAGTTATAACTTGGGAGTAAAGAGACTCAGTCTATCCCCATCCTAATAGACACTTAAACCAAGCAACGTGTAATATCCTCAGTGACAACAGACATTGGAGTTTAAGTCCTGCCAAGTTAGAGGGGCTATAAAATATCTTGAGCCTTTCATGGATTCACTCTAACAAAATATAAAACCAAGCCTATACACATTTGAGAAAAATTCAAGTCTATACACATCCCTTAATTGAACTGCCTAGTAAAATTAAAAACAAACAAACAAACATTATTCCATGTAAGCATACATTCTTCAGAGGAGGCTAAAATAATATAGAATTTCTACTCATATCATCCACAAAGTCTAGTACAAATTTGAAAATTTCTAGACATGCAAAGGAATAGGAAAACAGAAAATGAACCCATGAAACAAATATTGGATGAGCAAACAAAGCCTAAGGCAACTATTTTAAGTATGTTCAAGAACTTAAAGAATAATATCTTTAAATAGAAAACAGGGAGGAACTCAGAAAAATAATGAAACTACTGGAAAAAAATAGATCTGAACACTAATAAGTGAAATTAAAAAATCATTGGGTAAGTTCAACCACAGATTGAAGAAGATAGAAGAGTCATTGAGCTTGCAGAGATACCAATTAAAAAATGTACCTAATTTGAAAAACAGAAGCAAAACTGAAGAAAAGGGAAGAAAAGAAATGAAACTGAGTTATTTGTAGTGAGGTAGATGGACCTAGAGTCTGTCATACAGAGTAAAGTAAGTCAGAAAGAGAAAAACAAATACCGTATGCTAACGCATATATACGAAATATTTAAAAAGGTACTGATGAACCTAGTGGTAGGGCAGGAATAAAGACACAGACATAGAGAATGGACTTGAGGACATGTAGGGGGAAGGGGAAGCTGGGATGAAGTGAGAGAGTAGCATTGACATATATACACTACCAAATGCAAAATGGATGGCTAGTGGGAAGCTACTGCATAGCAGAGGGAGATCAGCTCAATGTTTTGTGATGACCTAAAGAGATGGGATAGGGAGGATGGGAGGAAGGCTCAAGAGGGAGGGGATATGCAGATATATGTATGTATATGGCTGATTCATTTTGTTGTACAACAGAAACTAAAACAGTATTGTGAAACAATTATACTCCAATAAAGATATATTAAAAATAAATAAATAAATAAATAAAATAGAAAAAAATGTATCTAATTTGAAAAACAGAAGCAAAACTGAAGAAAAGGGAACAGAACCTTAGAGACATGTGGAACAAAATTCAGTAGTCTAGTGCATGTATATTTGGAGTTCTTGAAGGAGATAAGAGTGAGAATGGAGCAGAAAGAATATTTGATGGAATACTGACACAAAATTTCTCAAATGTGACACTGAAAATCACCAGGAAGAATCTTAGTAAACACCAGGCCAAAACAAAACAAAACTCCTAACCAAAGAAATCACACTTGGAAACATCATGAACAAACTATTGAAACCAAAGATAAACAGAAAATTTTGAAATCAACCAGAGGAAACTTTTTTTTTTAATTGTATACAGGGGACAATCATATGAATAAAGGCTCACTTTACATCAGAACTGAAGAGATAGGAAGAAAATGAAACACATCTTTAAACTGATAAAAGAAAAAAGATCAAACCAGAATTCTATCTTCTTAAAAAATATATCATTCAACTGAAGCAAAATAAAGGTATTTTCAGATTTTAAAAAGCTGAGAAAATGTGTAACTAGCCAACCTGGCAATGAGAAATCCTAAAGGATGTTCTTCAGCACAAAGGGAAATTATGTCAGATGAGAGCTAGAATCCACAAGAAAGAGTAGAGAACACTGGAAATGGTATATACATGAGTAAAGATAAAAGAATACTTTTTTCTTTTATGAATTTATATTAATATAACTGATCATTTAAAGCAAATAAAATTTTATGAGGGATTTTATATTATATATTGTATAAATATATGACAACAATATAAAAAACATGGAGGACAATAAATGAAACTATACTGTTAGTTTCTTACATTTGTGAAGTAGTAAGTGAAATGGAAAATAGGAAGCATGAATTGTTTAGACAGTGGGAAATGTCAATGGCAAAATGTTAAGTTGTTCAGTATTAACTCTAAGTAGATAGTTATAAGTTAAAGAAACAATTGTTAGAATTAAGACAAATACTGGGGAAGAAATTAAAGGCAAACTAAAACATCTGTTTAAAAATAAAATCAAATAAAACATTAAATTAATGCAGAAAAAAACTGAACAGGAGCAATAAGAAGGATGGATTAAAAATAGCAAGGTGGTACCAGAAAACTACTACAGCTAATCAATGAATTTGGTAAAGTTGCAGGATACAAAATTAATGCACAGAAATCTCTTGCATTCCTATACACTAATGATGAAAAATCTGAAAGAGAAATTAAGGAAACACTAACATTTACCATTCAACACAAAGAATAAAATACCTAGGAATAAACCTACCTAAGGAGACAAAAGACCTGTATACAGTAAACTATAAGACACTGATGAAAGAAATTAAAGATGATACCAATAGATGGAGAGATATATCGTGTTCTTGGATTGGAAGAATCAATATTGTGAAAATGACTATACTACCCAAAGCAATCTACAGATTCAGTGCAATCCCTATCAAATTACCAATGGCATTTTTTATGGAACTAGAACAAAAAAATCTTAAAATTTGTATGGAGACAGAAAAGACCTCGAATAGCCAAAGCAGTCTTGAGGGAAAAAAAATGGACCTGGAGGAATCAGACTCCCTGACTTCAGACTATACTATAAAGCTACAGTAATCAAGACAATATGGAACTGGCACAAAAAGAGAAACATAGATCAATGGAACAAGATAGAAAGCCCAGAGATAAACCCAAGCACCTATGGTCAACTTATCTATGACAAAGGAGGCAAGGATATACAATGGAGAAAAGACAGT
>NC_041214.2:59729680-59747534 GCF_002837175.3 Physeter macrocephalus
AAATCTACAAACAACAAATGCTGGAGAGGGTGTGGAGAAAAGGGAACCCTCTTGCTCTGCTGGTGGGAATGTAAATTGATACAGCCATTATGAAGAATAGCATGGAGGTTCCTTAAAAAACTAAAATAGAATTACCATATGATCCAGCAATCCCACTACTGGGCATATACCCAGAGAAAACCATAATTCAAAAAGACACATGCACCCCAATGTTCATTGCAGCACTATTTACAATAGCCAGGTCATGGAAGCAACCTAAATTCCCATAGACAGACGACTAGATAAAGAAGATGTGGTGCATATATACAATGGAATATTACTTGGCCATAAACAGGAACGAAATTGGGTCATTTGTTGAGACGTAGATGGATCTAGAGACTGTCATACAGAGTGAAGTAAGTCAGAAAGAGAAAAACAAATATCATATATTAACGCATATATGTGGAACCTAGAAAAATGGTACAGATGAACCAGTTTGCAGGGCAGAAATTGAGACACAGATGTAGAGAACAAATATATGGACACCAAGGGGGGAAAGCGGCGGGGGGGGGTGGGGGTGGGGTTGTGATGAATTAGGCGATTGGGATTGACATGTATACACTGATGTGTATAAAATTAATGACTAATAAGAACCTGCTGTATAAAAACATAAATAAAATAAAATTCAATAAAAAAAGAAGAAAATAATAGCAAGGTGGTAGATTTGAACAAAAACATATTGACAATTACATTAAATATTAAATGGGTTAATCACACCAACTGTAAGAAAAGTTTTTTTGTTTTTTTTTTTAAATAGGTGGGTTGGAGTAAAAGGATGGAACAAAATATATTATGCAAATGTAAGCATGGGAATCTTGATGTATCTATCTTAATATTAGGCAAAGTCAACTTCAGGACAGAGACATTTCATAATGATAAAACAGTCAATTAATCAGGACTACATAATCCTAAAATTACATGGAATTAATAGTATAGATTTAAAATATTAAAAGGAAAATTAGCAGAACTAAATGGAGAAATAAATAATACCATAGTTATAATCCAATATGTTAATACCCTTCTCTCAGTATTTAAAACAAGTAGGCAAAAAATATTAATAAGACTATTAGAAGACCTGAGCAACCATGAACTAATTAATTTACAGAACACACTATACCAAATAATTGAAGAACACACATTCTTTTCAAGAGCACATAAAATAATCACCCATAAGGATCATATGCTGGGTCATAAAATAATTCTCAATATATTTCAAAGGGAAAAATCTTACAGAGTATAGTCTCTTACTAGAACTGAATTCACTTAGAAATCCACAACAAGATATCTAGAAATTACCCAAATAGCTGGAAGTTAAACAATAGACTACTAAACAACCCATTGGCAAAATAAAATATCACAAAGAAAAATTCAAAATTATTTTGAACTTAATCCTAATGAGAAATACAATATTTACTAAACTTATTATTTAAGGAGAAAAATTCATTAAAACATTTTATGAACCACGAACTGGAAAACTCATTTTCCTTGATGATTATTACAATGCTCAGTTCTACTTTTTTACTTTCTTGATGTGTCATTTTGGGGTTATATGGAAGTAAAATCCTTCAGTTTACCAGTCTTGGCATTACTGACCTTTGGAATGAATAATTCGCTGTTGTGGGGGGGTTGTCGTGTGCATTTTAAGATGTTTAGCAGCACCCCTGGCCTCTACCTTGCTAGTAGCACCCCAACTCCAGACATGGTTAAATGTCCCCAGTATGGGGAGTAGAGGGGAACCAAGGGGGAGAATCTCCCTGGGATGAGAACATCAAATATCATGTTTGTGGTCAAATAAATATGGGTGGACTTCCAAACTTAATGCTTAAACCAACTTTGTTTCCATGGAGTTTATTTAATCATTCTAAACTTCTGTATTTATTCATAGGTATACTTTGAAAACAGATAATGCACTGCAGGAGATTAAAATTATGTTTGCCATCAAGTCAAATCTCAACACATATGACATGTTATTATCTGTTCAACTGTGCAAACATGGACTCTAAAGAAACTCACCGACTGAAATGACATCTTGTTATGGCTGAACTTCTTAAAAAAGTTTAATTTTTATGGTTTATAATCTTGTTTATATGAATTTATCATTATAATTAAAATGTGTCAACCTTTATTTATTTCCCATAAAAATATGCAAATCATAGAAGGAGATTAGGATTAAACAATCTATTATTCTATTAATTGTCAAATATTCTCTTCTTTGACCTGTTGCTATCTGTGTACCATAAATATGACCTTTACCACATCTGGTTCTCAGTTTTTCCAATTGTGAAATAAGAAAATATAAATTTCTTGATGATTTAAACATGCAAAGTATGAAGTCCTTTAAAAATTTACAGGCATCAATAATTTGAAGAAATATTGATATTTCCCTTAAATTCCCTTAATATTCCCCTTAAGTTATTTATAATCTCTAGAATTGCCAGAAAGAATTAAAAATATATTCAGATGAATTAATATGGATAGAGCCTTGAGGGAGAGAACAGAATGAAATATACGTAATTCTAATGCAGCTCTAGAAATAAGATGATCCTTCTTAAGCAGAAATTTAGACTGATGTTGAGAAGGTGTAAGATATTGCACAGCTACAGATAATATAATAACAGATAATATAATAGCCTACATATCTTGATAAAAAAATTTTTTACCCATACTAGCTTTTACCTGCTTTCATTGAATCATTAACCAAATATTTGTAAAGTGTGACATATACTAATGTCAGTACTTTAATGAGTATCCAATAAAACCACAGGTTCTCTTTCAAGAAGGTAGTTCTTAGTCTCGTTTAGGAGGCTCAGAATACAATGAAAGATAGGATTTAGACACGTGACAGTCAATGTCTTCTGTGAGAGTGAAAAAGAAGTCTGGAGGAATTACAACTCTAGGAATTAAATAGACATTGTATGAAACATGTAGTCAGTCAAAACCTTAACAAAATAGTAGGACTTGTGTCATTAAAAAGGAGAGAGGTAAATGTTCTAAGCAGGGCACATAGCAAGAACAAGGCTCTAAGGTGTAGTTAAGCTTGAAATCTTTGGTATTCATGAGATAACTGATCTACCAAGCAACAAGGTGTTGGGGAGTACGGGTTGCAACAAGATTATTGAAGCCTCTTAATGCCAGATGGAAGAGTTTTACCTTTATACACAGTAAATAAGTATCAAAAATTTTGAGATGAATTATATCATACAAGTACTTTGTAGAAAGATACATACAGTAACATGGAGTACAATGAATTCCAAATGGAGGATGGAAAAGAAAGCCAGAAAGCAAAATCATTCTCAACATTCTTTTCAATTGTAAAACACAGGATGATAAATTGGATTAATGCATCAATCAATTTGTGAGTTTCTGTAAGCACTTTTCAAAAAAAGAGATGCCCAAATTTCTATTCTTTTATTATTCTCATTGATACAAATTATTCCAATGTATAAAATTCAATTTGGGGTTACAAACAGTAAAAAAAAAACCAAAAACCTTATTTTTTATACACACAAAATATTAAAAAAGTAGAATATATATTAAAAGAGATTATTTTCCTCTGACTATTGAAGACATACTATCACAATATTTATAATATATGAGGGAAAATATGTTCTTTTGTAACATCTCTGATTATGTAATGTCATCCATATGACTACTCAAGTGTAAAACAGCTTAGCTGAACAAGATGACTCTTGTAGCTCTCGTTCAACACAGGTTACCTAAAAGCTCTGAACAAACATATTAGGGAATAAAAAACATTGATAAAATGGCAAATTCTGTATTTTGAATAATCTGAGGGCCAACCCTATCACCATCATTCCCTTTGATTTTCCTGAGCAGGGATGTATTTCTTTGTGTATCAGGTAACAATGTACTACTGCTTAAGAGCATGAGAAAAAGAGAGATATTCCTAATCTTTCTTAAACCTGTGAACGCTATAAACTTTCAGGTTTAATAACATATCACAGTAATTTTAGTTCTCAAGGTAAACATCTATTTCCGTACAAACTTTGGTGAACATTGTTAAAGTACTTTGCAGTACTTTGGAAATGAAATCAGAAAATATTTTTCATAAAAGTTCTTTGATTATTTCTTTAAAGCACTCTGATGCAAGGAACTGAAATGCAGTACAAAATAAAAAACAAAACCAGCTTAAGGTATGAAGAGAATAAATAATCAAAATGTTTCTGTACCTTTAATGAAGTCTACACTGGAGACTAAACAAAGTTAAGCAAAACAAAACAAAGCCAAACAAGAACAACTACAAAAATTGGCACTTACCCATATTTTGCAAAATTTGCCCAGCGTTTCATAATGGATCTACTCAAAATTTCCTCAGCTTTTGTGTAATTAACTCTTCTTTCCAGAGGTAAACCGAAGACAAATTCAATCTCATAACCATGCATCACTCCCATCCATTCTGGCCAAGGAAGTTTGGAGGATCGGTGTTCAAAATAGTAGAAAAAGGCATTGTTTCCCATATCTGAGAACTTTTTGGTGAACTCCAAGGCAGGGCATATGATATTATAATCCCCAACAACATCATCCAAGGCCTCACGGTAGTTTTCAGCTCTCTGATCATCTAACCAGTCCATGTAGTGGAAAAGGATCGATTCTTTTCCAAATTCACTCAATCCTGGAAAAAATATTTTTAAACCTTCTTGAAATTCTTTTCTAGTTATAATACTATTGTTATCTTTGCTGAAACCAGGAGCACCGTATACTAAAAATGCTGTCCCTTCATCTTTGTTAACACCCACCAAGATCTGGGTTTTTTTGAACTGTCCAAGTTGGAGTAGTGTGTCTGGCATGTCAGTGAGAAAATCACCATCCACAGTTGGACCAAAGTTTACTGACAAGAGCGTACCATAAGGGACAACAAATACTTCATTCAGAAGAATTTCCTGGGGATCTTTATTTCGAAGACATTTGATTATCTCAGTCTCATTTTCTCTAGAGCAACCAATAAATTTAGCTAAAGTCAATGTTCTGTTCCTAGCTTCATAAAGAGATGTCACTACCCAAGGGGAATTAGATGATCCACTTTGCAGAATGGCTCTGGTAAACAATGGGTGGCTTCTAGGAGAAAGTAAATGAAGGCTAACTGAAGCTGCTCCTGCACTTTCTCCAAAGAGAGTTACACTCTTAGGATTTCCACCAAAGGCTGCTATATTTTTTTGGACCCACTGAAGGGCCAACTGTTGATCAAATAAGCCCGTGTTTCCTGGCGCCTCAGGATTTCCCGGTAAAGCTAAGAATCCTAGGGCACCCACCCTATAGTTCATTGAAACCACAATAACTCTTTCAGCCCGTGCCAGAAACTTGCCATCATAAACATGCAAAGATGATGTCCCAGTCTGAAAACCACCACCATAGATCCATATCATTACAGTAGCATTTTTTGGTTTAGGTGCTGGAATCCACACATTCAGATATAAACAGTCTTCACTGAGGTCAGTGTTTGGGTTCCACATCTCTGATCCAAGGAAGCCTGGGAAACTTTGATCTGTGTTCTGATAGCAAGAATTTGCATATTTTGTGGCATTCCAAATATTGGGCCACTTGGTCAAGGACTGTGGCTTTTTGAATCGAAGTCTACCAAGAGGTGGCTGTGCATAGGGGATTCCAAGAAAGGCTGTTACTGTGCCACCAAGAACTGGCAAGTTCACCCCTCTGATTTTTCCATTCTTGGTGGTAATTATGACGTCTTCTTCAGTGTGTGACTTCCCAAAGAGAACCCAGAGCAGAAGAAACCGCAAGAGAAATCTGATGTATATGATTGTACCCTTGCTCTGCATATTGGTTTCTGCAAGAGAGATAAGTGGGAAGTTTTAACAGCCTCATGCATCTAGTATTATATTTTATTGATGATAATTAACTAAAATTTAGTAGTTCTTATTAATCCTATAAATTATGAAAACTAATAAATCTGTTACTGCTATAAAGACACATAAAAAAATAGAAAATGGTTGGAGATATTTCAGTTTTCAATTTAGAAATAAATGAGTGAAATGGAAAAGGAGAAATTATTTCAATTTGGAAAGATTCGTTTTCAAACCTCTGTAAGAAAGATGTAGTTTTTTAAGTAGGAAATTTGTCCAAGGCATTAGTATATATATATACTTCTTTACCATACACAGCACAACCAAAGGTGGCATTAAGTGGTAGTCTACTTAATGATAGATATAATAGATTAAATTTCTACTATAGTTAGAAGAGGAAATACAAGCTTATATATTCTCTGAAATATATACAGTTCTAATCATGGCTGGCTGGCTCTTGACAGTAGGTTAAGAACCTTTAAGGGTCCTCAGACTTCTATTACTGCCTTTTTCTGTTTCCATGGTCCCTTCTGTGGTCCTTTTTGCCTAGTGGTTTCTTCCTCTATATAATTGTAGCCTATGGTCAGAAGAGAATTTGGACAAGCAATTCACAGAATGTGAAGTTACAAAAAAAAAAGTAGTTGCCATTTTTCCTACAAATTGTGAAAACTAACAAATCTGCTACCACTATAAAGGCCTATGGGAAAAACTGGAAAAGGAAGACTGGATATATACCAACTCCTCTGAAACTGAATAACCACGAAGGGCTTTTCTACCTGAATTATATTGTCAATGGAGATAACGTTAGATGTGGGAGAAGAAACTGACTTAGAAGAAATTTTACACTCAGGGATTACTCAATGCATGTCTGTTAATTTGTTAATTGATTAAAGCATGTGCAACTAGGGAGGTTAAATGTGTTAGCATGGTCAGATTTACTTGTGTTTTCATAGTGGACACGATGAGTGAAATAAGAGGATTAAAACTGAGAAATTACTGGGAAAAGTGAGGGAAGCAAAAGTAATCTTTTAGACCTATAAAATCATAACTATTTGGCATTTTATTAAATAATATTTATTAATGATATGAAGAGAACATTTGGGGAAATCAAATTTTCATTAAAAATTCATAATGCATACTTGAGTTTCTTTTAAATAAAAAAAAATTTAAAGCAGATTTTGAAACTCCAAGTGGCAAAGAGGAACAGAAAAATGTAATGCAGATATCATTTGAAAGAACTAACATCTTTATATAACTGAAAGAAAAAAGAAAATCTGATTAAAACTGTCAAATACAAACACTGATTCTCATCCACATAACAATAGCAAAGGTCCATACATGTACAAAATATTTTTATTATGTTTTGATAGTGTAATAATAAGTCTAAACTATGTGTCCGAGAAGCTAATCCTGTGAGCACTGAGAATTTGTATTAGTCTTTTTATTCTACTTTTTAAATTAGATTGTCTTAGAAGGCAGAGATTAAGCCACTATCTATGGTGATAAGTGTCTCAGATCTATGATCCTCACGGTTAATCAGTCTCATTCACCACTGTTCATAGGACAGCTAGTGATCAACAAGCATTTTTTGATCCCCCAAAATATCTGAATAAACTAGTCCATTATGTATACTATTTTGTTCAGTGTCTAGTATTTATAGATATATCTCCATCTATACCTCTATCTCTGTCTCTATTTCTGCCTCTATCTTTGTCTATGTTTATGGCTGCGTCTATATCTATATATTTATATCTAATTCTACTGATGTCCATATGTTTACGCATATATACACATATATATTTATACATGATTGTTATAAGGTTTAAAAAATCAAGCCATGAGATTAATTTTTATGCTCTCAATTTTGATACAACTGAATTTGTGCTAATACCAATAAAATATATTATTGAAGTATATAATATTTTAACACTATGTATATACTATTATAAAATTTAGCTATTATTATAATCATAACAAAAATGCAATTTATCTTCTAAAAATAATAAGTAAATAAAATGTCATAATAATATAAAGTTTCCTGTAAAGTTGACACTTACTAATAAAATTTTATATTTCTGAGAGTTAGGAGTTTTAGAGACACTGCTACCACATACCACAGCTGTGTGGTTCTTTTTGTTCCTTCTGATAATTCCTAAGACATTTCTTCTAAATAAATGGAGGAGGGCATTTGGAAGAAAGCAAAGAGCTGTGATAGATTTTTTTTTTCATTTTTAAAAACTTGCTTTAGAAAGGAAAAGGAATTAAGATACAAAGCTGGTTTATTCTAAGCTGCAATTCAACAGATAAATTGCAGCATCTTTGGTTGGACTCATTCCTGCCTTTGGCCTAGCTCAATCAACGTCTTCTGAGTCTAATAAAGACAATCATTTTTTTTTGGTTTTATATAAATCTTATTTTGTCTTTTAAACCATAAAACAATCTTAATAATTTTTGCTTTCTGACAATTTTCAAACTTTCATTCTATTTTTTATTAATTTTATTGCATAGCAAATATAAAATTACTACCAAAATTTTGGTTTTGTATGTAATTAATAAATATAATAATTTTCATTGTATGTGTTATGAAAGGCTGCTATAACATCTAAAAGGTTGTACTATCATCCCCATGTCATTTAGTTTGATTTATACTACTACTTCTTGTATGTTTTTATTTATATTTTGTGCTGAGTAGAACTTAATGTTATATAATATGATTTATATGAATAATAATCTTGCTTTTTAAACAATGATATCTGTGAGTCATCACCTTGATATTAGTAATACAAGTACTTACACCTTGTAATGTAAATAATGTAATTAGTAACATTCAAAAAATCATTGTAAGCCTGTGTTTATTGCAAGAATGGCAATATAATTCCAAATCACTTTCATGGTACCTGTTGTAGTATATTATATACCATATTATTAAATCTAGGTTTTAATAGGAAAATATGCTTATGTTCACATACTCATTGTTAGCATAGGCTAGTTTTTTTTGTTGTTTTTTTTTTAGCTGCAGTACTTTATTTAAGTAAGCATTATTTTGTTCTTTTCATAACCTGGTATTCTCTAGTCTCACATGTTGCACTGTGGTTTTACCATTAGAGATGTTTATGTTTTTAATATATGCTATCTCATTATTAAACAATCAAAAGAGAGACAAATAAAGGAGACTAAGAAATGTTATTACTCTATAACTCTAAGTCTTTACTAATAATTAAAATATTCAATAAAATTTCATTTATTTACTCCTATACTTTCTGGTGCAAATTGACTACTGGCACATTAATAATTTAAACTCTGAGAACACATAACGTGTTACTCATAAAGAACGGGGTAAAGTTTTATAACAAGGACAACTAAATATCTGAATTTAGATCAATTAACTTATTGTAATAATCTTTAATATTTGATTAAAGGAAGGAGGTTTTGTTTGGAATTGCAAAAGAGAATGGATGGGAGTGGGAAGAGGGAAAAACCTGAAAGACAATTAATACTATAGTGTTCCAAGTTTACCAAATGCTCCAGAATATCAAAATCTACTGGCAATTTTGGGAAAATATTCTAAACTTAAAAAAAAATTTTTTAAGTAAAAAAAGATAAAAAATAATTTCTTTCTTTTTGCATTCTTAATTCAATTTTGAAAGTATTGAAATTCCTTGACTGATTTTTAAAATATATAAGGTTATGCTATAAGATATGGGTGCAATCAAATTATTGATATAAAGAGCTATTTATTTGCCATATATTTGCCATAATTGGATATCAACCAAATTTTCAAAATAATTAGCCACTCAAGGACTTCTTAAAGGATGGTCATGCAAAAATTGGTAATAGTTTTCTCTGAATGTAATTTTCCTGTCTTTTAAAAAGTTTTATTAGAATATATATTTCTATATAAAAATAGACTGTTAAAATGGTGGGGAAAGAGCCATCTAGAAAATATGATCTAGAACAAGTGCCACTAAAATGTATTTAGTTCAATTAAAACAACTGAGCCTTTATACCAAACCTAAAGAGCTTGTTTTGTTGTAGGCTAAGTGAAGTGGGGAACTGAGGAAGTCTGTTTATAAATAGACTATACCACTGTCGTTCAGGGATCCTTCAGATACCCAGTAGGCACTAAAAGGATGTATATGCATAGAAGACACTATATTAGGTATGAGAAACAGATCTGTAACTGTCCTCAATCAGGAAGAACATCCACAGACTTTTCATTGTGTGAACAATTTGAACATTTAATATTAGAGAGATATCTTGGGTCTTATTTGAAAGTTCAATCTGTTCTTAGGTTGACATCTATCCAATTATAATTCTCCAACGTTGGAAACAGTTTAGTTTTGATAAGAATGAGCAGATTTTGGCATGAAAGCATTAAAATGAAGACAGCATACAATTTAAGTATATATTATTAATTGTTACCAAGAAATAAATCAAAGCACAAACTAAATTTGTAACTAAGATATCATTTGCTAAGACATTATTAGCTTATTATTATATTATTAGCTTATTATTAGCTTATATATTATTATTATTATATTATATTATTAGCTTATATTCTAAAAACTGAAATGTGGAGTAGATCCCAAATATTTTCTTACAGTTAAAGAAGCAGGATATTAAAAACGAACAGCAACAACAGGTCTAGGAGAATAAAACAGAACTTTGCAAATCCAATTAGAAATTTAATTTGCTTCCAAAGGTCACGTTATTTCAAATACACAGAGAATTCTAAAGATGTCATTTAAAGTAAAAGTCACTCCTTAAAAGCTCATGCTTATCCTTAAACAAAGTAACTATTTATATAAGTGAAATGTAATATTTATCATAGATATGAGATAGCTTACATTATGGAAGCATTGCACAGCCTAGTGACAGTAACTCTTAATTGAGTTTATTATCATGCAATATCTTCATAAAACTTTGGAAGAGATAACTTTAATTTTTTTAAAATTACAAATAGAAATCATAAATAATGAAATAATTTTGCTCACATTTCATTTCACTTTTAATCATTCATATATTTTATACTCAATGCTTAATCCTCTGGTTAAACAAGAACTGATATCAAAATAAAGGTAGAGTTACAAAATCATAGGATGAGCAGAAAGTCTATATTTGCTTATTATTTCTTTAATAATAAAATAATAGCAAATGTAAAATATTTTGCTATAAACACACATATTAAAAGAAAGAGAACAAACAGGGCAAATGGGAAAAAAGTTTGTAAATCAAATTGGGAAACAGCTTTTTCCTTTTAGAGAAAAGAAACTTAGACTTTTCCTTTGCCAATTGATATTGTTAAAGTTTCAGATGGCAAATGTTAAGTACCATGTAGAGCCAGACAATAACTATTCATTTCAAACCACTTTAAAAAAAGAAAAAAACTAGAGAGTAAGAGTGGTCAAAAAACACTTTTGTTACTCTTTTAAGGAGAAATTCACTAAACAGTGCATTTAAGGGTAAAACACAGCATAAAGTGTTTTCCCTTAGAGGGTGCATTAGGAACATATATTACAGTGATTCCACAAGTGCTACGGTCCTTTATACAAAGTTGAATAAATTCATTATTTCCTTAGCAGTTAAATGGCCGCAGTCTGCGTTTCCTGAATAATCAATCGGAAGATTTGATGTATGTGGCTGCTCCCTTACTTCATCTGTCCCATTTACAATGACTGTCTCCCACAGAGCACCAAAGGGGCACAGCAAACACGTGAAGGGATCACGTTCCTCCCACAGAATGAGCTTCACAGTAACTTGCATCTCTAACAGGAAGATGTAAATTCAGAGCAACTTACCCAACTCACTGCAACGAAGATGATAAAGTTTGCAAGGAATGGAAATCATATAATACTTCAGGGAAATGCAGTTAGCAGTTTCTGCTCCAGCCTGTAAATTGGACTGCACTGACATTACAATCAACTGTTACTGACAAAGCTCGCGAGAGTTGGCAGCGGCAACTTGATCTAGAGGCAGCCAATCTTTACTTTCTGACATCTGTTCAGAGGCTAATTGTATGAATGCAATAGTGATTCATTTACAGAAGTATTACCGGAGTCATGCTTTACGATTGCAGGCGCTCATCTAACAGTGAAGAAAAAAAAGACACAGAGCTTCATTAACAGACGCTGAAATTGAACAGCAAATACACAGGTTATTTTTGTTTGTTTTCTTAAACGCTATCAGAACTTTTAAGATTTTTTTTTTCTCATTTAAGGAATATACATTTTTTCTTATGCTTGTTTTGATTTAAAGATAAACATGTTGCTTTAAAGAAATGCTGTTATTGAAATCTTTGTACCTTCAATCCGTGGCAATCATGGAGCTATAAAGGAGTGTAAAAAATTAAATAGGAAACTAATTACTCTGTAGATAAAGCTATGAAAATCAAAAGACTAGTTATATAAATGAATGAATGTCTCTGATATGTGCGTCCTTCCAGCTCCCACACCCCAACACTCATTTAAGTCATGCAGATCTCAGCGTTGGTAATTTCCTAGTCGGGGACCCTGCAAGTAGTCAAGTGTAATGAGAAGCCCCAGATTTTCTGGTTGAGACAAGGAAAATAAAATGCAATAAACAATCAGCACTAAACTTTGTAGAAAAACACATTTGTCAGCTGAAAGGATGTATTTATGTCTTTCAACCTTATCTTCTTTGACTTAGATATTTGGGAAAATGAAAAGACAAAATACAAAAAAAACTTATAAACTGCTTAATGCCTGACTTCTCAATGCAGTTATATTCTTTATCTCCTTCAAATGATCACTTTCACTTTTAAATCTCTCATTTTGGGGCTTACTATGGACTAACCAGTAGGCATGTAATTGTGGATAAGCCCATTTTTTATTTTTAAAACATGGTGTTTAAAATTTCAAACATGCAAATGTAAGAACTGTCATTTGTTATTAACACTACTCTGTGCCAGTCATTATAACTGACAGTTTACATAAATTAATTTACTTTACTCCAACAAATTCTATGAATTAATATATGAATTAATATGAATTCCAGTGTATGAATAAATATTATTAATCATATTTTCAGATGAGGACACTAAGGCTTTTAAAGATCAGAAACTTGGCTATATATCTCCTACCACTAGTAGGGGTTGGAATCAGAATTTTAACCTAGATTTTTCTGATGTAGTTCCATGTCAACTGTTTCCAAGATAATAACAACTTTGGTCTTTTAAAATTATCTTTTCTGGGAAAATTTCTGCCTAGGAGGTATTTATTAGACAACGAATTTCACAATCACAATGATTTATATTGTATTTAGAATATAGTTTATGTAATGACAACCTAGCAACACAAAAGTTACAGAGTATATGGTCTATCTAAAAGAAGAAAAAGATTTTTTTGAAGGTGGTACACTGACAATCATGCAATGGATAGTAACGTGATGGTGTTTCTGTTTGAAATGTAGTCATTCTGGTGGCCCATGTGGAAGAGAGTTCATTGGTTTAATATGTGATTTTTTTTAGTCCAAATGTCAAAATTCTCTCCAACACAACTCCACTGCACTGTTCTCTGTGCTGGCATATGGTTGGTCTTATTCTCAAATCCTGCAATTATTCCATAATTTGTTGCACCGTTTGTTACTTATATGATGATAATAATAATCTGTATACACTACTATTTTTAAACACTGTTCTAAGCCTTTGAATACATTAACTCTTTTAAAACTCAAAACCATCTTTTAAGTAAGTACTATTATTATCCCTATTTTATAGTTGAGGAAATTTATCCACAAAGTGTTTTAGTAACTTACCAAAAATCATACAGGTAATAAAAATATTTTCTAATTTTTTAAATGTAAACACTTGCAATTGGCATTTTTGCAACTTTTGTTTGTTTTCTTAATTTATTTTCCCAGAAGTGGAATAACTGAACTTAACTAGTAGAATGTGGATTTTTTGTTTGTTTGTTTTTGCAATTTTATGAGGTTCTCAATAGACTGTGGAATAAGAAGTGGTTTCCAACAGTTCTAGCAAAAGGGAAAATGTTCTTAATAGCAATAAATCTGAACAAGTCTCTGGAGCCAAGAGACTAGACATTCATACCTGGATGTGGCAGGTGGGGTATTTAAAGGTAGGTTTCTTGACAAATTTTAAAAGTGCCCAGCCCTGCAAGCAAAAAGAATTTTTTAAGAGTATGGCAACACCTAATATTGGAAGTGCCTGCAGGCAGTAGCATCAGTAAATGATAAAACAAAGATCCCTTGGAGTTAAGGGAGAGTGAATGACAGGGAGTCTGAAGTAGCCGTGTAATTTAGACCAGGATATAGGTATTTTATGTAAAAAGTTCAGGAAAGAGGTTTATAAGCCCAAACAATTTGGTTACAGTCTAAATCACTAGACTCTAAGAAGGTAATTAAAATCAATAACAAGCTACAGCTTCTGAGGAAATATGGTACCAAGCCAAATTTTCAAAGACAAAAGAATCAAAGTAAGGAAATAAACTCTGAAACTAAATTACTCAGGGCTTGAGAAAAGAAAGAAGGAGAAACTCATTTTTTAAACATGAAAAAAGAGACAGAAGAAGAGCCCTTCTTTGTTTAAAATCTAATTTATTGAATAAGCTTAAATTTACCAAGCACTTGATTAATCTTGGAGTTCTACTCTCAGAAAAAAATTCTACATTAGCATGCCACCAAATCAATCTTGGTGCTCTTTAAAAATCCTGGAGTGGGATATTTAAACTAGTCTGCTATGTGAGACTGATTTGGGAAGTTCACAGGCCACACTGAGAGGCAGAGTCCTGGGGACTGGCTCATCAGGAAATTGTTATCATATCATGTTTATGGTTTATCTTTTTTCTCCTATTTACTCATATGCAATTATGCCCTCTACTTTAGCTAATTTGGAAATGCGTCAAATATAATATTTTGTAGTCTACTTTCATATAACTAATGCTATCAAATATTTTTCTTCAACTTAATTTCATTGCCTGTATATTAATTGTTTTTATGGATTTACTATAATTTATCTAACTCTTTTTTTTTTTGTTGTAAAGGTAGATTGCTTTAAACTGATCATGGAAATAGTAATACAAAAATGGGTGTAACAATTGTAGATATTTTTACACATTTCTGATTTTTTTATGGAATAATTAAATCAGAATTGTTCAAAAGTTATGTACACTTTTATAGTTAAGACACATACCACCAACTACTTCCACAAAATATTATCAATTTTTATTCTCACTGGCAATCTAATGTGTCTCCTCCATGCTCAAAAGACAGTTGACTATCATATATTTTCCTATTTTTCCATTTTGCTTGATAAAATATGACTTTATGTTTAATTCATTTGCTATTATTGTGATCAACCATATTTTCATGTGTTTATCAGTTTCCTGAAATATAACATTTTAATTTAGATATAATTTTCAAATTATGGAAAACTTTCAAAACACTGTAAAGAACTCTCATTTACCCAGATTCACCAAATGTTAATATTTTGACCCATTTTTAATATCATGTTCTCTTTCTTCATGAAAATGTGTATGATAATATATGTATGTACATGTATGTGACCATTATTTTTTCTGAGTTATTTCAGTGTTATTTGCAGGCATCATGCTCCCATATCCCTAACCACTCCTTTAAGATCTATGGAAATCCACCTGCTGTAGATATGTGAATTTAATCAGCAGTCTGATAAATAGACTACAAAACTTAACAGCCCTGTTACTGAGGGATAAGTCTAATTTAGAGAAGAAGGACAGCAAATATATGTAGAAGGAATAATATGTTAGAAATGAAAATTTAACAAACCGTCATGAAAATTGGGTTGGGCAAGAATGAACAACTGGTATTAAAATCATTAAGTGTATGATTGATAGAGAACTAGATATTTGATATTCCTCAGAAATCACACATATTACATTCAGAATTTCATAACTTAAGTGGAGGGTCAAATTTGTATCATGTATGGTGGGGTCTATGGAATATTAGGCATACAACAGGACCTATACCATCTGAAATGGTTTTAATTGAATTACATTTTTTATCAGCAAACTTTAAGATTTGACTTACACTTTATGTGAAATAGAGAAAATAAATGAACAAAATAAATTATATCACAATAAAGTAATCAGACAACTCCTGAAAGTGGGACATTCTGGCCTGGTCATTTCAACGAAACAGTGAAGAAAGTTTCTATGCAAGACTAGACAAGAGGTAAGGGACATTATCAGATTCAGTGCATGGTGCAGAATAGGAATGGGTTTGTATATCAGAAAGGATATTTGGGGGGTCAGTTTGGAAATCTGAGTAATTTCTGGCTATTAGATTAGATGAGAATAACTGTGGTGAAAACTCATGATTAAAAGAAGTACATAGCAGGACACTATGAAAAACGTGATTTCATTGTGGTGTGTGTGCACGTGCACACACACAGAGGAAGATTTGGAAGGGTATGCATTAGAATATTAATGGTGGTTATTACTGCATAGTGAGTGTATAGAATAGTTCTAAATGTTTCATTTCTATTTTCCAGTTTTCTGTAATGCAAATGTACTGTTCTTATCATCATCATTTATATATATCAAAATAGAAAGTCAAATTTAAATAAATAACAGTCAAAAATTTCACTCTGCACTTCATTTCCAGGTGATCTAACAAGATTTTTATCTTGTGTTAATTGTTTCAGAGTATTGGGAAGCAGCAAAGCCCCCCATTTGATAATATTGAAATGATATACACTTCATGGCAAAACAAGTTAAGGACAATAAAAAAAAAAAAGACAAGTTGCAGTTTGAAGAAGCTGGAGCAAAGAGATTTTAGGTGGAGATGAGATAAATAAGATGAGAGGCAGACACAAGATAAAGGAAAGGGAGTGAGTTGGGGAGCCACCCTAAAGAGTAGAAATGTGGAGGAGTTATATGCATAGGAAAGACTTTTAGGAAGGTAGATATCTGTGGTGAGGTGTAAATCCCTCCTGAGAATCCTCAAATTTGTTAGTAGAGACTAACATTGTTTTTCAATTGTTCTGGAGCAAATGGGTGTGTGTGTGTGTGTGTGTGTGTGTGTGTGTGTGTGTGTGTGTGTGTGTGAGTGTGTAGAACTAGAGAGACACTGGCTGCAAGATTATGCTAGCTGGGACTTAGACAGGAAGAAAGACAGATATATATAGAATATAAAATAAAATAGTTATCCTACGATATTTTTTAGGTGGGAAATTGTAACATTTTGCTTTCTTCCCCTATTTCTATAATTTGAAAAACTTCCTAACTTGCATGTAACATATTTAAGTTAAAAAATACGTTTTTTATTAAACAATTTTGATCATTCTAAGAGCACATTTTGGAGTCATCCACGACCTCTGAGACAAGAGTTGAAAAAGAGCAACAGGTGGCACCTTCCCCAGAATGGTCTTGCCTTCATTCCCAAGTTAATCTCATCTTAGTTTTTTTTTTCCTGACAATCTTCGGTTCTGTCTTCTTTCCCTTTATCCCCTTTGCAATATTTCCAGATACCTCTCTTTCTGCTTTTTCTTTGAAAGTTTATTACTCTAGGATGATGTTGCAAATGCCAAAATTCAAATCTTATTTTTAGGGAGAGTAGGGAGAAATAGTGTCAAAAGCCACAAGGCAGAAACTCTGAACTGCTGACATTCACCTCTGTTTTGCAACTGGATTACGAATGTAATGCCAAATATTCTGACTAATTAGCTAAGCACTGGATTGCCAGTGCATTACTGCAGTTACTAAATATAATCAGGCAACTAATAATTAATCTTGCTATGTCAGTAAAATCTGTAACAATATTGTTTTTGAGTCTGTTCATATTTGGTGATCATATTCACAGAATGATTTTATCATACAAAGGAATTTTATTCGGAGTATATTCCTAAGTATGGAGAGGTTTGTTTTGCTGGCCAGGAGAAAACTTATATCAAAATAATTTGCTGCCTCCAAGTAATGATTCTACCTTTGATTTCCTCCTTAAACCCATCAGATGGCACTTTTTTTTTTTTTTTTTTTTTTTTT
>NC_041214.2:59747725-59758327 GCF_002837175.3 Physeter macrocephalus
CAGGCTCAGAGGCCATGGCTCACGGGCCCAGCCGCTCCGCGGCATGTGGGATCTTCCCGGACCGGGGCACGAACCCGCGTCCCCTGCATCGGCAGGCGGGCTCTCAACCACTGCGCCACCAGGGAAGCCCCAGATGGCACTTTAGTTCTCTGTATAATCATTCTGATGTCAGATTTCTGGCTCTGTTTAAAAGATCAACATGACATAAGTAGATAAGTGCTACAAATCCCAAGAAACATGACTTGAAAGCACAACCTATTTGTAGACCTTACAAAGTATTCTTATACAAATAGATATACATATCTAAATTATTTTTATCCAGTAATTCTTAAAATTGTGGATGCATAAGCTTATGTAAGCCATATAGGTGGACACAGAAAAGACATTAGGCGCCTTCAAGAGAGAATATGTATTTTTGTCTTGTGTAGTTCATTAAATTTGGGGAAAAAAATCACATGAAGTAATGTCTGGAAAAGCATGTAATAAATTATGATATTATTGCATAGCTCTACTGTATAGTTTATAAATATAAATAACCAGAAAATATTTTGATTTCTATTGCTAATCATTTTCTGTTTCCCAAAGCACAATAAAATTGTATCACCAACAGTGATCAGGCTCCAGCTCTTCTTACTTGGTCTTAGAGAAGTAAGAAATGCCCCTAGGTCTGTTATCATAGCCTATCAGTGGAGGATTTTCAAAAGCATCAATGTCGAAGTATAAAAGCAAATATAAGTACATTTAAGGGCAGTCATAACAATCTTAAAGAAGGACGGCCATATCCCAAGAATACATTACTTTTGAAGCAAAAATGTGAAAATAAAAGGATGGATGTTTAGTCCTATTTCTATTTCTCCTACTTTTGATCTCATCACTCAAATAAATAGTCATTTTTAAGTGAATGTTATACCCTGGTTACTTCAGTTAAATTCAACTGAATAGGCCAGGGTAAATGGTCCTATAAAAAAGAGAAGGGGTGCTTTTCAAGTAAATACCTTACTGTAGTTCTTTAAGTGCTAATTTTCTCGTGTCACCCTCCTGTATTTGTTTATAACATGGACAATCATTTGTATATCTTTGTATTGACAGCACCTTGCAAATTGCTTGGCACATAGTAGATTATAAAAATTTGGTAGTTGTTTGAATATATAAATAAATGTATAAAACATGTAGATTGTTTTTCTCAAATACTATTTTATTAATACAGTGTGCCTATTCCTCTAAGAGTTTCATTGTTAGACACAGGAAGTACACTTTTTTTTTAATACATTTATTTTATGTATTTATTTTTGGCTGCATTGGGTCTTTGTTGCTGCGTGCGGGCTTTCTCTAGTTGCGGCGAGCGGGGGCCACTCTTCATTGCGGTGCACGGGCTTCTCATTTCAGTGGCTTCTCTCCTTGCGGAGCACAGGCTCTAGGCACGCAGGCTTCAGTAGTTGCGGCGCGTGGGCTCAGTAGTTGTGGTTCGCAGGCTCTAGAGCGCAGGCTCAGTAGCTGTGGTGCACGGGCTTAGTTGCTCCGCGGCATGTGGGATCTTCCCGGACCAGGGATCGAACCTGTGTCCCCTACATTGACAGGCGGATTCTTAACCACTGCACCACCAGGGAAGTCTCTACATTTTTTTTAAAAAAAGAAAAAATGTTTCTTATCATTGGGGATATTTTTTGAAGCCATTCATCTATTATAGGTGGTTACCTACTACAGGGATTTGCCAGTATCTTTCCCCATGGTATTTTCTGAACCAGTTCTATTCCAGCTGGATACACCCAATGAAGCAATTTATATGAAAGTTAGACATGTCTCTTTTGTCTAAGGAATGCAATAGAAGGTCTGAAATATCAAATTCAGGAAGATGTTCTTGAACTAGTCACAGACATTCCTAAGGTGGGTTATGCTGATTGTGGTAGTCATGAAATACAATGACAAAAATACTTCCTGGGATGTATAGGTACACCATGATTATAGTTCATATGCATTAGTGATGATAATTGAAATGAACACCTTACTATTCTTGCATCAAGGAAGATTTGTGTAAAATTTCACCACATCCAAGGTTAACAACAGCCAATTATTTAGGATATTTTGAAAGCAAACTGTTAGCAGTATTTTGAGAACATTTTGATAGGAACTTAAGTTTTTACTTGAATTTTACAATATTTAATGGGACTCAGCTTTCTCAAATTGCAGACCTGTACTTCCTTTGTCTGGGACACTCCTGGTATATGCTTGTTTTCTCTGCATGATTATTAATAGTGCTGCCATTATGCTCAGAAATTTAAAGACAAATTATAGAGGCCCCTACTGACAGATGAAAATGGGTCCATGAGAAACGTTGTACATATACCTAAGTAATAAAGGACAAATATTAATTCAGAGTTTTCAGTACATCGTTTTATGTAATGACATAGCTGGTAATGACATATATATTCCATCCAACTAAAGAATGGTATCCTTTCTTATGAGGTCCCTCTATAAACAAAGCAAGATCTTCGAAGTTTTATTGGAGTAATTGCTATTCATCCTGTTTTCTTCAATGCATTGCCAAGGCATTTCTTCACCATTAGGATAAGCCTGGCATACGAAGGATTTATTGACTGTGTAGTCTAGACTGTGATTTCGTGATGAACACAAACCCTGCTTCTTGCCACTCACACTTCACCTTACAGTGTTGCGGCTGTGCTTAGCAACAGAATGCCAGATGGCACAGAGACATCAATTGATTAGTGTTCAAGAACAATGTCACCTACCAGAACAGACTACAGACAAATTGACAAAGACAATGCTGTGTTTGCAGGCCTAAATGAAGAAACTCTTTAAATAGATTTATGGATGCATTTTTAAAATGTGTGCTGTTTGGAAGCTTTTGTTTGTAGGATAAGGCTACAATCTTAATTATATAATTACGCATGTTTTGCTGGAGTCTGTTCTTTAGTGCTTCATCCTTTTAACTTGTATACACATCTAGAAAGATAAGATAACATATAAAAGAGCTTTGTTGCCTGCCATTGAAAATCCAAAATAAACCAAACTCTCTCTTTTTATTTTTCTTTTTTTTTTTTTTGCGGAACGCGGGCCTCTCACTGTTGTGGCCTCTCCCATTGCAGGGCTTTTAACTTGTATACACATCTAGAAAGATAAGATAACATATAAAAGAGCTTTGTTGCCTGCCATTGAAAATCCAAAATAAACCAAACTCTCTCTTTTTATTTTTCTTTTTTTTTTTTTTGCGGAACGCGGGCCTCTCACTGTTGTGGCCTCTCCCATTGCAGAGCACAGGCTCCGGACGCGCAGACTCAGCGGCCATGGTTCACGGGCCCAGCCGCTCCGCGGCATGTGGGATCTTCCCGGACCGGGGCACGAACCCATGTCCCCTGCATCGGCAGGCGGACTCTCAACCACTGCACCACCAGGGAAGCCCCAAACTCTCTTTTTTAAATGCATCCTTAGTCTCCTTTTTGTGATAATCAGTTAACATTTTAAACTCAGGCCAGAGAGAATGGCCAAAGAATCGCCTGAAGAATTCTGGAATTCACAAGCTGTCACCATGAGTTCTCTGGCCACAAAGAATGTCTTTTATGAGCACGTTTGTTTGTTTTAAATAATTTATTTTTAAAATTTTATTCTTTAACATCTTTATTGGAATATAATTGCTTTACAATGTTAATTTCTGCTGTATAACAAAGTGATCAGCTATATGTATACATATAACCCCATATCCCCTCCCTCTTATGCCTCCTTCACACCATCCCTATCCCACACCTCTAGGTGGTCACAGAGCACCAAGCTGATCTCCCTGTGCTATGCAGCTGCTTCCCATTAGCTATCTATTTTACATTTGGTAGTGTATATAAGTCCATGCCACTCTCTCATTTCGTCCCAGCTTACCCTTTCCCCTCCTCATGTCCTCAAGTCCATTCTCTATGTCTGCATCTTTATTTGTGTCCTGCCCTGGGTTCATCAGAACAATTTTTATTTTTAGATTCCATATATATTTGTTAGCATACGGTATTTATTTTTCTCTTTCTGACTTGCTACACTTTGTATGACAGACTCTAGGTCCATCCACCTCACTACAAAAAACTCAATTTCATTTCTTTTTATGGCTGAGTAATATTCCATTGTATATATGTGCCACATCTTCTTTAACCATTCATCTGTCGATGGACACTTAGGTTGCTTCCATGTCCTGGCTATTGAAATAGAGCTGCAATAAACATTGTGGTACATATCTCTTTTTGAATTATGGTTTTCTCAGGGTATATGCCCAGTAGTGGGATTGCTGGGTCATATGATAGTTCTATTATTAATTTTTTAAGGAATGTCCATACTGTTCTCTATAGTGGCTGTATCAATTTACATTCCCACCAACAGTGCAAGAGTGTTCCCTTTCCTCCAAACCCTCTCCAGCATTTATTGTTTGTAGATTTTTTGATGATGGCCATTCTAACTGGTGGGAAGTGATACATCATTGTGGTTTTGATTTGCATTTGTCTAACGATTAGTGACGTTGAGCATCCTTTCATGTGTTTTTTGGCAATCTATATCTTCTTTGGAGAAATGTCTATTTAGGTCTTCTGCCCATTTTCGGATTGGGTTCTTTGTTTATTTGATATTGAGCTGCATGAGCTGCTTGTATATTTTTGAGATTAATCCTTTGTCAGCTGCTGTGTTTGCAAATATTTTCTCCCATTCTGAGGATTGTCTTTTCGACTTGTTGATGGTTTCCTTTGCTGTGCAAAAGCTTTTAAGTTTCTTTAGGTCCCACATGTTAATTTTTGGTTTTATCTCCATTTCTCTAGGAGGTGGGTCAAAAAAGGATCTTGCTGTGATTTATGTCATAGAGTGTTCTGCCTATGTTTTCCTCTAAGAGTTTTATAGTGTCTGGCCTTACATTTAGGTCTTTAATCAATTTGGAGTTGATTTTTGTGTACGGTTTTAGGAAGTGTTCTAATTTCATTCTTTTACATGTAGCTGTCCAGTTCTCCCAGCACCACTTACTGAAGAGGCTGTCTTTTCTCCATTGTATATTCTTGCTTCCTTTATCAAAGATAAGGTGTTACCATATGTGCGTGGGTTTATCCTTGGGCTTTCTATCCTGTTCCATTGATCTATATTTCTGTTTTTGTGCCAGTACCATAGTGTCTTGATTACTATAGCTTTGTAGTATAGTCTGAGGTCAGGGAACCTCATTCCTCCAGCTCCGTTTTTCTTTCTCAAGATTGATTTGACTATCCGGGGTCTTTTCTGTTTCCATACAAATTGTGAAATTTTTGTTCTAGCTCTGTGAAAAATGTCAGTGGTAGTTTGATAGGGATTGTATTGAATCTGTAGATTGCTTTGGGTAGTATAATCATTTTTACAATGTGTATTCTTCCAGTCCAGAACATGGTAAATCTCTCCATCTGTTTGTATCATCTTTAATTTCTTCATCAATGTCTTCTAGTTTTCTGCATACAGGTTTTTTGTCTCCTTAGGTAGGTTTATTCCTAGGTATTTTATTCTTCTTGTTGCAATGGTAAGTGAGAGTGTTTCCTTAATTTCTCTTTCATAATTTTTGTCATTAGTGTATAGGAATGCAAGAGATTTCTGTGCATTAATTTTGTATCCTGCTACTTTACCAAATTCATTGATTAGCTCTAGTAGTTTTCTCATACCATCTTTAGGATTCTCTATGTATGGTATCATGTCATTGGCAAACAGTGTATATCATATGGTTTTCATCCTTCAGTTTGTCAATATGGTCTATCACATTGATTGATTTGCATATATTGAAGAATCCTTGCATTCCTGGGATAAACCCTACTTGATCATGGTGTATGATCCTTTTAATGTTCTGTTTGGTTCTGTTTGCTAATATTCTGTTCAGGATTTTTGCATCTATATTCATCAGTGATATTGGTCTGTAGTTTTCCTTTTTTTCACATCTTTGGTTTTAGTATCAGAGTGATGGTGACCTCATAGAATGGGTTTAAGAGTGTTCCTCCCTCTGCTATATTTTGGAAGAGTTTGAGAAGGATAGGTGTTAGCTCTTCTCTAAATGTTTGATAGAATTCACCTGTGAAGCCATCAGGTCCTGGGCTTTTGTTTTTTGGAAGATTTTTAATCGCAGTTTCAATTTCAGTGCTTGTGATTGGTCTGTTCATTTTTTCTTCCTGGTTCAGTCTTGGAAGGTTGTGCTTTTCTAAGAATTTGTCCATTTCTCCCAGTTTGTCCATTTTATTGCCATAGAGCTGCTTGTAGTAATCTCTCATGATCCTTTGTATTTCTGCAATGTCAGCTGTTACTTCTCCTTTTTCTTTTCTAATTCTATTGATTTGAGACTTCTCACTATTTTCTTGATGAGTCTGGTTAATGGTTTATCAATTTTGTTTATTTTCTCAAAGAACCAGCTTTTAGTTTTATTGATCATTGTTATCATTTCCTTCATTTCTTTTTCATTTATTCCTGATCTCTTCTTTATGATTTCTTTCCTTCTGCTAACATTGGGGATTTTTGTTGTTGTTGTTCTTCTTCTTCTTTCTCTAATTGCTTTAAGTGTAAGGTTAGGTTGTTCTTTGAGATTTTTCTTGTTTCTTGAGGTAAGATTGTATTGCTATAAGCTTCCCTCTTTAAACTTCTTTTGCTGCATTTCATAGGTTTTGGGTCATCGTGTTTTCATTGTCATTTGTTTCTAGGTATTTTTTGATTTCCTCTTTGATTTCTTCAGTGATCTCTTGGTTATTTAGTAGTGTATTGCTTAGCCTCCATGTGTTTGTATTTTTTACATTCTTTTCATGTAACTGATGATTAGTATCATAGCGTTTTGGTCAGAAAAAATACTTGATGCAATTTCAATTTTCTCAAATTTACGAGGCTTGATTTGTGACCCAAGATATGATCTATCCTGGAGAATGTTCCATGAGCACTTGAGAAGAAAGTGTATTGTGTTGTTTTTGGATGGAATGTCCTATAAATATCAATTATGTCCGTCTTGTCTAATGTGTCATTTAAAGCTTGTGTTTCCTTATTTATTTTCATTTTGGATGATGCGTCCACTGGTGAAAGTAGGGTGTTAAAGTCCCCTACTATTATTGTGTTATTGTCGATTTCCCTATGTATGGCTGTTAGCATTTGCTTTTGTATTGAGGTGCTCCTATGTTGGGTGCATAAATATTTACAATGTTACATCTTCTTCTTGGATTGATCCCTTGATCATTATGTAGTGTCCTTCTTTGTCTCTTGTAATAGTCTTTATTTTAAAGTTTCTTTTGTCTGATATGAGAATTGCTACTCCAGCTTTCTTTTGATTTGTGTTTGCATGGAATATCTTTTTCCATCCCCTCACTGTTAGTCTGTATGTGTCCCTAGGTCTGAAGTGGGTCTCTTGTATACAGCATATATATGGGTCTTGTTTTTGTATCCATTCAGCCAGTCTATGTCTTTTGGCTGAAGCATTTAATCCATTTACATTTAAGGTAATTATTGATATGTATGTTCCTATTATCATTTTCTTAATTGTTTTGGGTTTTTTTTGTAGGTGTTTTCCTTCTCTTGTGTTTCTTGCCTAGAGAAGTTCCTTTAGCATTTGTTATAGAGCTAGTTTGGTGGTGCTGAATTCTCTTAACTTTTGCTTGTCTGTAAAGGTTTTAATTTCTCCATGTAATCTCAATGACATACTTGCTGGGTAGAATAATCTTGGTTGTAGATTTCTCCCTTTCATCACTTTAAATATGTCCTATCACTCCCTTCTGGCTTGCAGAGTTTCTGCTGAAAGATCAGCTGTTAACCTTATGGGGATTCCCTTGTATATAATTTGTTGCTTTTCCCTTGCTGCTTTTAATATTTTTTCTTTGTATTCAATTTTTGATAATTTGATTAATATGTGTCTCGGTGTGTTTCTCCTTGGATTTATCCTATATGGGATTCTCTGTGCTTCCTGGGCTTGATTGTATATCTTTTCCCATGTTAAGGAAGTTTTCAACTACAATGTCTGCAAATATTTTCTCAGACCCTTTCTTTTTCTCTTTTTCTTCTGGGACCCCTATAATTCAAATGTTGGTGTGTTTAATGTTGTCCCAGAGGTCTCTGAGACTGTCCTCAATTCTTTTCATTCTTTTATCTTTATTCTGCTCTGCAGCAGTTATTTCCACTATTTTATCTTCCAGGTCACTTATCCATTCTCCTGCCTCAGTTATTCTGCTATTGATTCCTTTAGAAGAATTTTTAATTTCATTTATTGTGTTGTTCATCATTGTTTTTTGCTCTTTAGTTCTTTTAGGTCCTTGTTAAATGTTTCTTCTATTTTCTCCATTCTATTTCCAAGATTTTGGATCATCTTTACCCTGAATTCATTTTCAGGTAGTCTGCCTATTTCCTCTTCATTTGTTTCGTCTGGTGGGTTTTTACATTGCTCCTTCATCTGATGCATTTTTCTCTGTCTTCTCGTTTTGTTTAACTTACTGTGTTTGGGGTCTCCTTTTTGCAGGCTGCAGGTTCATAGTTTCCATTGTTTTTGGTGTCTGCCCCCAGTGGGTGAGGTTGGTTCAGTGGCTTGTGTAGGCTTCCTGGTGGAGGGGACTGGTGTCTTTGCTCTGATGGGTGGGGCTGTATCTTGTGCTTCTGTTGGGCAGGGCTGCATCCGGTGGTGTATTTTGGAGTGTCTGTGATCTTGGTATGGCTTTAGGCAGCCTATCTGCTAATGAGTGGGTTTGTTTTCCTGTCTTGCTAGATGTTTGGCATGGGGCATCCAGCACTGGAGCTTGCTGGCCATTGAGTGGAGGTGGGTGTTTGTGTTGAGGCGGAGATCTCTGGGAGAGCTCTCGCTGTTTGATATTACATTGGGTTGGGAGATCTTTGGTGGTCCAATGTCCTGGACTCAGCTCTCCCACCTTAGAGGCTCAGGTTCGACACCTGGCTGGAGCACCAATACCCTGTCAGCCACTTGTCTCTGTCCTGCTCGCCCTCAAGTAGTGTCACAATGTGGGGACCAACTCAGCCTCCAACTTCCATTTCCTCAGGATGGGGGTTCTTCCAGGAGCTCCAGCATCTCAGCTGCTCAGCCCTCAAACCTGCTGCCACTCATGCCTAGTAATTTTGTTTTTATAGAAGGCATTTATTGTCTAATTTGGCATCATTTTATGTAGCATATCTTGAACCGTTTGCACTCAGTCCTTGGCTACAAGCTGTTTTGGCCTTAGAAGTGGATGCCAATATTTGAAACACACACATGCCAGTTTACTCAGCTTAGTTTTGGTAAATAACTCATACTGATTTTTCAAAAATATTCCTGGAAATTTCTTGACGGCAGTAGCTTCCTCGCAAATTTATCTGAAGTGATACTAGTATGATAATGAAAATCCTACTTCAACAAATGCAGTTTATTGCTGCTTTTATACATGCATGGATTGCCTGTAACTGTTGTTTCAGATAAAGTTTGCATTTACTTAAGTACCAATATAATATTTCTTTGCACACAGAATTGATCTACTTATCTAAGATGTTACCAAAGTGTCTCACTTGCTGTGAGAGAGGGCTTTACTTGGATGATCTAAGATTTTTGGAAAAGAGAATCCCATGGATTCTGACTCCTTCTGTGTTTAGTTACAAATTTTAACTCTGACAATATAACTTGATTATCTATATCTGAACTCATTGTCTCTTGGAGCATATATTCCTGCTGATGGTAGTACATGGCAGTGGATTCTGCATTTGTTTATTAAATTTGATATCTTCTTGTTGAAAATAGTTCCTTTCACTTAATTACTCTGTCAGTATGAAGTTTGAGCATATAATCAGGGCTAAATCTGCTTCAAAAGTTCTTACCATGACTTTCCAGTTTGATCCCTTGGTTCAAAGTGAAGCTTTCTAATCTCAGTGGAAGACATTGGCCATAAGCATCTCACTGTTCATTGTCCTCACTGAACTCTTCCCTGATAGTCATTTCTGAACTGTTGTAGGCTCAGGAGCACCTGGTTCGGCCTGGCTTTAGACCATCAGGATGGTACTCACTCATGATGGCTGGGTGCTCCCACTGCCTCAGGTTCCCAGATTCTGTTGCTCCCTTATTCTAACTTTCAGTCCTTTGCAGGTCACAGGTCCTCAGCATGGCCACATGCTCTAAGAGTGATGAAAACTTCTGTAGCTCATGTCTGCTTTAGGCAAGCTCTCAGGTAGGTCGCTGTGCACCATCTTCAGCTCTCCTTCTGCCTATGAATGTCTATGAATGTCCAGTTGCTACTTCTCCTCTTCTGTGGTTATAAAGTGCCTCAGAGACCAGGTCTTTCTTTCAATTTGCTCTTTCCCCTGTCTTGCAATTATTTTATTTTTCCCCACCCCAAGGTGTCCCTTATCAGATCCCTACTCAATATCTTTAATTTTCTTTTTTTGTAGTATCTGTGTCTGATTTTGATATCAGGCTGATGGTGGCCTCATGGACTGAGTTTGGGAGTGTCCTTCCTCTGCAATTTTTTGGAAGAGTTTGAGAAGGATAGGTGTTAGCTCTTCTCTAAATGTTTGATAGAATTCACCTGTGAAACCTGTGAAGCCATCTGGTCCTGGGCTTTTGTTTGTTAGAAGATTTTTTTTTTTTTTTTTTTTTTTTTGTGGTATGCGGGCCTCCCTCCG
>NC_041214.2:59758593-59787915 GCF_002837175.3 Physeter macrocephalus
AATTTGTCCATTTCTTCCAGGTTGTCCATTTCATTGGCATAGATTTGCTTGTAGTAGTCTCTTATGATGCTTTGTATTTCTGTGAAGTCTGTGGTAACTTCTCCTGTTTCATTTCTAATTTTATTGATTTGAGTCCTCTCTCTCTTTTTCTTGATGAGTCTGGCTAAAGGTTTATCAATTTTGTTTATCTTCTTAAAGAACCAGCTTTTAGTTTTATTAATCTTTGCAATTGTTTTCTTTGTTTCTATTTCATTTATATCTGCTCTGATCTTTATGATTTCTTTCCTTCTACTAACTTTGGGTTTTGTTTGTTCTTCTTTCTCTATTTCCTTTAGGTATAGGGTTAGATTGTTTGTTTGACATGTTATTTAGTAATGTACTGTTTGGCCTCCATGTGTTTGTGTTTTTTACGTTTTTTTTTCCATGTAATTTATTTCTAATCTCATAGCGTTGTGGTCAGAAAAGATGACTGATATGATTTCAGTTTTCTTAAATTTACTGAGGCTTGATTTGTGATCCAAGATGTGATCTATCCTGGAGAATGTTCCATGTGCATTTGAGAAGAAAGTGTAGTCTGCTGTTTTTCAATGGAATGTCAGGTAAATATCAATTAAATCTATATGGTCTATTGTGTCATTTAAAGCTTGTGTTTCCTGATTAATTTTCTGTTTGGATGATCTGTCCATTGGGGTAAGTGAGGTGTTAAAGTCCCCCACTCTTATTGTGTTACTGTTGATTTCCTCTTTCATAGCTGTTAGCAGTTGCCTTATGTGTTGAGGTGCTCCTATGTTGGATGCATATATATTTATAATTGTTACATCTTCTTCTTAGATTGATCCCTTGATCATTATGTAGTGTCCTTCCTTGCCTCTTGTAAGAATTTTTATTTTAAAGTCCATTTTATCTGATATGAGTATTGCTGCTCCAGCTTTCTTTTGATTTCCATTTGTATGGAATATCTTTTTCCATCCTCTCACTTTCAGTCTGTACGTGTCCCTAGGTCTGAAGTGGGTATCTTGTAGACAGCATATATATACATTGTGTTTTTGTGTCCATTCAGTGAGCCTGTATCTTTTGGTTGGAGCATTTATTCCATTCACGTTTAAGGTAATTTTCAATATATATGTTCCTATTATCATTTTCTTAATTGTTTTGGGTTTGTTTTTTAAGTCCTTTTCTTCTCCTGTGTTTCCCACCTAGATAAGTTCCTTTAGCATTTGCTGTAGCACTGGTTTGGTGGTGCTGAATTCTCTTAGCTTTTGCTTGTCTGTAAAGCTTTTGATTTCTCCATGGAATCTGAATGAGATACTTGCAGGGTAGAGTCATCTTCGTTGTAGGTTCTTCCCTTTCATCACTTTACATATATCCTACCACTACCTTCTGGCTTGTAGAGTTTCTTCTGAGAAATCAGTTGTTAACCTTACGGGAGTTCTTTTGTATGTTCTTTGTAATTTTTCCTTTGTTGCTTTAATAATTTTTCTTTGTCTTTAATTTTTTCAGTTTGATTACTCTGTGTCTTGGCCTGTTTCCCCTTGGGTTTATCCTCCCTGGGACTCTGTGCTTCCTGGACTTGGGTGGCTATTTCCTTTCCCATGTTAGGGAAGTTTTCGACTATAATCTCTTCAAATATTTTTTCAGGTCCTTTCCCTCTCTCTTCTCCTTCTGGGACCCATATATTGTGAATGTTGTTGTGTTTAATGTTGTCCCAGAGGTCTCTTAGCCTGTCTTCATTTCCTTTCATTCATTTTTCTTTATCCTGTTCTACAGCAGTAAATTCCACCATTCTGTCTTCCAGGGCACTTATCCGTTCTTCTGCCTCAGTTATTCTGCTATTGCTTCCTTCTAGTGTATTTTTCATTTCAATTATTGTATTGTTCATCTCTGTTTGTTTGTTCTTTAATTCTTCTAGGTGTTTGTTCTTTGATTCTTCAGGTCTTTGTTAAACATCTCTTGCATCTTCTCAAGCTTTGCCTCCATTCTTTTTCTGTGGTCCTGTATCATCTTCACTGTCATTATTCTGAATTCTTTTTCTGACAGTTTGCTTATCTTCACTTCATTTAATCATTTCTCTGGGAGTTTATGTTATTCCTTCATCTGGTACAAAGTCCTCTGCCTTTTCGTTTTGTCTATCTTTCTGTGAATGCAGTTTTCGTTCCACAGGCTGCAGGATTGTAGTTCTTCATGCTTCTGTTGTCTGCCCTCTCTCAATATCTTAACAAGTCTTTTATGCTCTATATTTATGTTCCTGTCACTGCTCACACGTTTGTTTCCTTTCTGAGTCACATTAAATTGTTCTCATATAATTTATATACTATGCCCGGTCTATACTTGGCTTTGGCAAAAAACTTCTCAGACTGCTAAATTTTATCTTAATATATTTTTTTAAAAGTTTCTAAAATGTAGAAAAAATGTTAAAAAGTCTATTACCTTCCATTAGACTAAAAGACTAATTTGAAACCCAAAATTGATCAATAAATACTTTATTTAAGCTGTATTTGACTTCTTCTGATACAATGTATACCCTTATTTCAATGGGTATGGAAGCCAGCATATAGCTGAGATTATCAGGAATAGAAGTCCATTGCTTTCATCTGCAAAAATATTATCTCAATTTCATCCTACCTAAGTAAAACATTGTTTCCTGAAAAAGACACTTATTCTTAGGCAAGGATGCCATTTCTTCCTAGAATTTGAACGCCAAATAGTCTCAAACTTGATTTTTCTGTCACTTGCCATCTCTCCAACATCTGAGTACTAGAGGACACTATGTCTTACCCTAGAACAGTGGTTCTCAAAATAAATGTGCATCAGAATCACCAGAAGGGCTTGTTAAAGAACTACACCCAGAGTTTTCAATTCAGAAGGTCTGTGGTGGTTCCAAGAATGTTCCTGTCCTCCACTAGTATCTTTGCCACCAGCATAGGCAAATCTTTCTTTGAGAAGTCATGCACCACTCTCTAGCTAAGTCACAATTGCATCTAATTCAAAAGAGATGCAGGTGTCCTCACCCCCTAAATAATGGTAAGACCCTTTTCTGGCTGCTCAAGACATCTCCAAAGTGACTTAGGGTTCACATTACCAGCTGCACATTTTCCTTCTTGCCTGGATATAGAGACCAGTTTTTTCTACAAAGTCCAAGCTCTTCAAATATTCTCTCAGCCACAACATTTAGGGATTTTGTTGTGTAAATTTGTATTCTGTATCTGAAAAGAGATTCCGTATTTTGAAAGTCTAAAACCCAAGAAAGAAGTTTAAAGGTTATTTTCTATGTCTTTCCTTCTTTCTCTATTTCTTTATTTTTTTTGAAAAACCTATTTCTTCCTTGGTGTGATATTTTTTCCCTAAAATGTTGTTCATGACCTTTGGTTCCAATGACTCGACTTCTCTTTATTTTATTTTATTTTTCTAAAGATAGTATTGACTCTGTGGTATGGATATAAATCCCCATGAGTAACAGGTCTGGTTTATACCTCTATAGTCTAGTAGCTAAGGTCTATGTCCTATGTATCATTCTAATTTTGTAAATTCTCTGGTGTTATTCAAAATGCTTACAAGAGGACTTGATGTAAATATTGGAACACCTACATTGGTCATTTTGACTGGAGCTCTGCAAAATCTTGCAGCATTGGTGAGAATCCCTTCTTTGTGATGATTCATGAGCAACCCATAGGAAATTGTTGAGGAAGGCCCTTACCAGAAATGATGAGAAGCATAACCTACATGACTACTCAGACCAGCAATGTGAGGCACATGCTCAAGTGGGGAATGCTGTGACTCAAACATTGGCCTGGATCCCACATACCTCTGTGATTGTGTGACCCATGCTAGCCAGGCTTGTGATACTGTGTTTGCTTCTCCATACACCACCTCCATAAGTCTCACCTCTGATTACAGTTTTCAGTATCTTCTTCTAAACCCCATTCCATGCCAGATGAAGTACATCTTCCTTGGGTCAAGTCATATGTTTTCCTCTATCATTTATCTAATTCTTGTTGTGACATAAGTTTATGTTCTGCTATAAGAGCCTTCAACTTTTGCTCTTCAAGGATATTTTATTCTCTTAACAAAGCTCAACTTTAATAAAACAAAAAAACTTGACTTTTAGATAGACTCTCAAAACCTATATTGTAAGGATATTTTTCTTTTTTTTCTTTTTATATTCCTGTCATATAAACTTAAAAAGTTTTGAGGCAGTGTGCATAACCCAGGTATACTTTGGAACTTGTGTAAGAAAGGCACCCTGACCTTAGGCATAGGATGCAGGCATCTTGATTCATTACTATAATTGCAGATAAAGAATAGCTAAGGAGTAATAATTAGTATAAAAATGCAAAAAGCAATATTTGGTAAACAATGCTCCATATCAGATACAGGGTACAATCTCCCAAGCAGATACCACCCTCACAGTTGTAAGAACTTGATAGTCCAGAACACTGCCTCCTTCTGTGATAGATGCAGGGGCTCATTGATCATTCGAGTCCCAATGCTTAGCACAATGATTTGAATATGAAATATCTTAGTTTATTTTAGCTGAATAGGTTAACAGAAGAGGGAGGTGTATATACTAGGGCATTCTGGTCACTTTAGGTTTTTACATTTATATGGAAACTGGCCATAATCTCAGGTGTTGTGGGTTAATTTATGTCAGATCATCTTAGAGTTTTGAAACTTTTGTTTCTTTACACACTTAAAAATTATGAAGATTCCAAATAGCTTTTTTTTAAAATAGATTTTATGTATTTATTTATCTATTGGCTGTGTTGGATCCTCGTTGCTGTGCGCAGGCTTTCTCAGGCTGTGGTAAGTGGGGGCTACTCTTTGTTGTGGTGCGAGGGCTTCTCATTGCAGTGGCTTCTCTTGTTGCAGAGCACAGGCTCTAGGCATGCAGGCTTCAGTAGCTGTGGCTCGTGGGCTCTAGAGTGCAGGCTCAGTAGTTGTGGCACACAGGCTTAGTTGCTCCGCAGCATGTGAGATCTTCCTGGACCAGGGCTCAAACCCATGTCTCCGGCATTGGCAGGCAGATTCTTAACTACTGTGGCACCTGGGAAGCCCCCCAAATAGCTTTTTAACGAGCTATATGTATTAATATTTTCAGTGTTAGAAGTTAAAACAGAGAATTTTAAAAATATTTATTTATTTAAAATAGTAATAAACCCACTACATGTTAATTTATGTCAGATCATCTTAGAGTTTTGAAACTTTTGTTTCTTTACACACTTAAAAATTATGAAGATTCCAAATAGCTTTTTTTTAAAATAGATTTTATGTATTTATTTATCTATTGGCTGTGTTGGATCCTCGTTGCTGTGCGCAGGCTTTCTCAGGCTGTGGTAAGTGGGGGCTACTCTTTGTTGTGGTGCGAGGGCTTCTCATTGCAGTGGCTTCTCTTGTTGCAGAGCACAGGCTCTAGGCATGCAGGCTTCAGTAGCTGTGGCTCGTGGGCTCTAGAGTGCAGGCTCAGTAGTTGTGGCACACAGGCTTAGTTGCTCCGCAGCATGTGAGATCTTCCTGGACCAGGGCTCAAACCCATGTCTCCTGCATTGGCAGGCAGATTCTTAACTACTGTGGCACCTGGGAAGCCCCCCAAATAGCTTTTTAACGAGCTATATGTATTAATATTTTCAGTGTTAGAAGTTAAAACAGAGAATTTTAAAAATATTTATTTATTTAAAATAGTAATAAACCCACTACATGTTAATTTAAATATATTTTTAAGAAAAATAACTTGATATTTGAAATCACAAAACAATTTAGTCAGAAGAGTAGCATTAACATTAAGAAAAAAAAACTTTTAAATGTCTCTCTTAATAGCAGACAATTGGATTCTCATATCTGCTTCCACATTCAATCTGTTGTGATATCACATGTCATGTAGGCTCTGGAAAACTCCACTGTATGCTTGTGAGATAATGAGTGTGAAAAATACAAATGAGGTCTCAGTGTTATGAAAATAGTTTTAACTTTACAGATCCCCCTAAAGGGACTCATAGAAATGAAGGGATCCCTAATCCATACTTTGAAAACTGTTGGCTTGAGTATTTCTTGATAGTTTCCTTGTTTTGTTGTAGCCATTAAACACTAAACACATTAAAAGTAAAAGTAAAGAGAAAAGAGAGAAAAATGTTTTAAAATACAGGGAAAAACTGATCTGTCTCTTTATGTCTACTTAATTCATCCCCTCATAAATTTTTATTTATATTTAAAATTTATTTCTTAACCAAAGTGTTTTTAACTTGATGTATAAACTCAAGGAAGAAAAGAAAATAGCTTCCACATTTTCTATTGACTCAGTAAGGGATTATTATATTGCTCTTAATCAGAAAATAACAATTTCTATAGTTCACATAAGAAAAATCAAAATATTGTGGAATTTCTAAGTTCCAGTTTTAATACTATCAGTTTATTTCAATGAAAGTCCCTGATAATATTTAAATTTTTTATCATAGAAACATGAAATTTATTGTACATCAACCAAATTTAGACCTTGTTTAAGCAACTCTCAAATGTGCCTAGGCAAAAAGTGAAAGACAAGTGTCACATAATCGGGCTTGTAATTTGTCATCATTGGTTTATAGATTTAAAATTCAATAATGACTTCCAATATAATAAATATGTGGATAGATGAGAATTTCTTTTGGATAATTTAGAAAAAACAATCCAAAATGAAGTTAAAATAATTAGTATTATATGTGCATATTCCTTGAATTTTTAGAAAGTATGTTTATATGTTCATGGTGGTGTGTGTAAGAGAGGCACACACAAAACCAGAAAGACAAGGGACAGAAAGTAAAAATAGATGAATTAGGGCCTCGAATATGCTAGGACCTTGTGTTTTTCTCCATGTATAAATCAGTGAAACTCAGAATTTGTGTTTGGAGCTGAAACTCAGACATCCGACTCAGAAACTTACATATTTCAGTATTAGAGAACCAAGAAAGAGATTGTTATGACCCATGTTTCTGCCAGTTATTTGTATTAATATTATGTCAAGTGATTTATCTGCCTTCCTTGGGAATCATCGCTCAACATTTCAAGTCACTAGCTCCTTATTAATATCATCTTAAAGTCCTTTACAACTCAAGTTAATTAGCTTTGTGCCTTTGGAATAAAAGATTTTTTTTCCTGAATGGTCCATTTTTACCTGCTATTCTGTAACCTGCATTTCAAGGAGAATTAACATAGCATCATAATTAATATATCTTGATATCAGCATTTTATTTTTCACTTGAAACAATATTTTATCTGTATAACAGAATGAAGTTTTTCTCCTGACAGCCTGGAGAGCTCTGTCGTTGAAAATTAAAATCATATTTAGATCTGGAAATCTAGTTTTGTAATACCTTTAAGCCCAGAGTATTTTCAACTCCTTTTATTAAAATGAATAAACTCTAAATCAATCTTTCCCATCCAAAGTTTTCTTAGAAATATTTTACCTTAAGTAAATATAAATAAATAAATTGATTTCATAGGAAATACATCACCCTTAAAGCAAAGCAGCATCACTAAATTTTACTACAAGCAACATCACTGTGAAAATGTCTTTACAACAGAAGGCTCTGTCATTCTCTGAATGTGCAAGTAGTATGTGATCATGAACATCTTATAATAAGCATCTGTGCAAAGTTTCCAGATGCATGCCATGATTCCTACATATTGGATAATTTATCATAGTGCCATCTGTTTAAAAAACATAGTTGCCAATGTGGATGGATGATCAAGAAAATAAATTATTTTGTGTCTTTATGTAAATGCTTTTGATGATATATTCATGTGAATTCTGCATAGATCATTAGCTTTTAAAGGCAAAATAACATTGCAAAGATGGACTAACCATTGAAAATAAATATAATTTCAATCAAACAATACCTCTTAACTATAATAATAAAGTATTAGTTGTTCTGGTCAGTTCATGAAAAAAATAACAAAGTGGTAATTTTGGGGGAAAAAAATCTGTGTTTCTAGATTTTTTTCTCTCCATCATTTGTGCTGGTATCATATGGACTTAAAACTTATTTCCTTAGAAACAGGGTGTGTATATATGGTTATTAATTTGTATATAATTACAACTATTTCCTCTTAGTACTTACTAAAGATTATATTGTAAGTGATCAACAATGGAAGTAGAATGCAGCTCATTCAAGCTCTTATACCTCTGAGAAAATGACCTTAAATTGTAGCTCATAGAAATCCTGGCTACAGAGGATTTTGAAGTCATGTGATCCAGTTCCTTCATTTTGTAGCTGGGAAAATTGCTATTCAGCGTGGTTAAGTATTACTTGTGCCAGAGTGTTGTTATTATCAAGGTTTTCCAGAGAAACAGAACCATTAGGAGATATACACATATATGGAGAGAGAGAGAGAGAGAATTTATTTTAAGGGCTGGGTTCGTATGATTGTGGAGATGCAAGTCTAAAATCCACAGGAGAGGTGGGCAGGCTGGAGACCCAGGGAAGAATTGAAACCCGACTTCAAAAGCTGTGTGCTGACAGAATTCCTTCTTGCTTAGAGGTCAGTCTTTGTTCCTCTAAGGTCTGTGGCTGATTGAATGAGACTTACTCACATTATAAGGATAATCTGATTTTCTCAATTCCAATGGTTTATATGTTAATCTAATCCAAAAAGCATTTTCACAGAAACCTCTAGAATAATATTTGGCCAAATATCTGGGCACCATGGCCAAACCAAGTTGACACATAACAACTAACCATCACACTATTGTAGATGTTGCACCTTCAATGTTCTATTAACAATGTTTGGAGAACTGTTTGTGTTTTTACATATTTCTTCTCACAAGTATTCGTTACACATCACCCTCTCTTTAAGGAATTTGGTATGAAATTGTATTACAAAGTATGTTTCTAAAAAATATAATAAGTACATGATGTCACTATCAACTGAACTAAGATGCCTATTTAAGCTAAACAACCAGTTTAAAAATGTTATGTAAATACTAAATAATACATTTGTGTAGAATTTTTACACTGCTTATAAAACTTATATGTGATCTTAACTCTAGATCTATTTTGAAAGAAAAAAACTTAGTTTATTAGAGTAAGAATATTACTAAAACATTTGCACAACAAATTTCAACAAGGGTTGAAAGGACACTTCTTAAATAGACTTGACAATAAAATATTTTAATTAAAGGTACATGTCAGCCCTTAATATGCTATTCTTTTGTATTCAGGAGTCTTTATTTCTGCCATCTCTTTTCTGCTTTTCAACTAATGCTTATTCTCCAAAACAAAACTTAACCATCTCCTGCTCTTCTTATTTTCTGGTGGCTTCTTCCCCCATTCCCAGAGCAACTTGTGGGTATTTCAATCTTGCCAATCTCCTGTGACATAGTTTGCAAGTTTAAGTGAATCAGTATTTATTTTCTACAACAAATATTCTAACTGGAATTCTAACTGGAAATATGAAAGAAAACCTTTCAACCTTTTAGGATGATCCTTGAAAATGTTATTAACTGAAGTAGATATAATTCAATTTTCTGATAAGAATAGATTTCACTGACAATCATATTTGTTAACGTTTCTTTTCTTTCTTCATTAAAAAAGTAATGTCTATCCAATGTTACATTTTAAGATTTAATATAAAAATTTCTTTTAAGGTTTTCTCATTAACTAATAGTTGAAGCATGTGGCTACTGATTTCAACATTAATTTTTATCAGGAATGAATAAAATTTATTTGGGCTGCATAATATTTATTCCTCTAGTTATGAAATATTTGATGAAAGGTAATGTGTCTTATTCACCTCTTTATCAGGGGTACATGTCATATCTTATCACAGATATTACCCAATACTTGTTATTTTAAAAACACTAAATAAATCATATACACTATGTGGCTTGTATTAAGGAAACTTGATTTTGGATTTCTACCAAGGATAATTATAATAAAATTGCAAATTTATTTTTCTATGCCCTTAACACCATTTTTAAACACCCATTTGTTACTAACACATTTTTATACTCCACCAAATTCAGAGAATTTATGCTGTCTTTATTTCTTCCCATTAGAAAGAGTTCTGATTTAAATAACTTTCACTAGACAGTGTTATAGAACATAAATGGATACATCACCAAAGATTTTTTTTAAATATATGTAACATAGAAATATCACAACTTGATAGGAGTAAATGTAATAAGTTCAAATTGATTGTAAACTGCTACATTTGACATTTAGGTACCATTTATTTTGAAATTATAATGTTAATAAATTATTAATATTGTATATGTTGATAGAGTTGAATATTATAGTAAACACATCCATTTATGCTCTCAGACTTGATCCTTTTCCCCAAATTTGTGAGGCATTTAGGGCACTACTTAGTGTTAACTGTATGAACAAAATCTAATTGGCTCAATTCAATTTTCAAGCAGGATCACCAAGGTCACAACATCTCTTAGTTTAGGAACTGGCAGTTGCCCAATCCTGGCATAGGAAAATGTGGCTGAGAAAGTAGGGGAAATACCTCCATTTGGTAAAAATCATGAGTGGGGCTATAGGCATGACAGCATCCTTTGTGTTTCTACATGGGGAAACTACCAAGGGTTGCAAATTCAGTGTATTTATTTGTTATCTATTGTTGTATAGGAAAATACCACAAACTTAGAGGCTAAAAATAACACAAAGTTATTATCTCAAAGTTTCTGTAGGTCAGGAGTCTGGGCCCAGTTTAGCTGCCATATTTGCTTATAATAGTATGATAATTAAATATTGCAGACTCTAAAAATAGAGCTACCATATGATCCAACAATCCCACTCCTGGGCATATATCTGGAGAAAACCATAATTTGAAAAGATACATGCACCCCAATGTTCACTGCAGCACTATTTAAATAGCCAGGACATGGAAGCAACCTAAATGTCCATTGATAGAGGATTGGATAAAGAAGATGTGGTACATATATACAATGGAATATTAAAAAAGAACAAAATAATGCCATTTGCAGCAACTTGGATGGACCTAGAGATTGTCAAACTGAGTGAAATAAGTCACACAGAGAAGGACAAATATTGTATGATATCGCTTATATGTGGAGTCTAAACACATGGTACAAATGAACTTGTCTACAAAACAGAAATAGAGTTACAGATGTAGAAAACAATCTTATGGTTACCAGAGGGGAAGCAGGGGAGGGATAAACTGGGAGATTGAGATTGACATATACACACTACTATGTATAAAATAGGTAACTATTAAGGACCTACTGTATAGCACAGGGAACTCTACTCAATACTCTGTAATGACCTGTATGGGAAAAGAATCTAAAAAAGAGTTGATATATGTATATGTATAACCGATCCACTTTGCTGTACAGCAGAAAGTAACACAACATTGGAAATCAACTACACTCCAACAAAAATTAAAAAATATATATATATATATATTTATCACAAAACAGAAATAGAGTTACAGATGTAGAAAACAATCTTATGGTTACCAGAGGGGAAGCAGGGGAGGGATAAACTGGGAGATTGAGATTGACATATACACACTACTATGTATAAAATAGGTAACTATTAAGGACCTACTGTATAGCACAGGGAACTCTACTCAATACTCTGTAATGACCTGTATGGGAAAAGAATCTAAAAAAGAGTTGATATATGTATATGTATAACCGATCCACTTTGCTGTACAGCAGAAAGTAACACAACATTGGAAATCAACTACACTCCAACAAAAATATAAAAAAATATATATATCATATATTTATATATATAGCAGTCCCACAAAGCTACAGTAAAGGTCACCTGGGGCTGTGTTCTTATCTGGAGGCTTGACTGGGAAATAATCTGTTTTCAAGTTCACTCAGGCTTTTGGTAGAATTCATTTCTTTGCAGCTGGAAGATTGAGTGTTCCAGATTCTGGCTAGCTAGAAGTTGGGGGTCATTCTCAGCTGCTAGAGGCTGCCGCTGTTCCTAGAGACTGCTAAAGTTCCTAGTCATGTTAACTTTCCCAACATGTCACTGTACTTCATAGTGACAAAGCCTGCAATGGGTCTCTAGAGCAAGTCTTCCAGCAAGATGGAGATTTATTTAATGTAGCATAACCACAGGAGTGACATCCATCACCTACTTTTACCAAATTCTATTGATCAGAAGCAAGTCACAGGTCCTGTCCACACACTCGGGAAAGTCCTACACAAAAACATGAACTCAGTTTGCTGGGATCATGACACGAGAGTAGAGGGACCTTAGAGTCTGTCAGCTCTATGCAATATAGACAGGTTTTATCAGCCACAGATGAAAACAGCAGAAGTAAAAGTTTCTCTCAAGTCACCACTAGCAAATGATGACACTAAGACTTAAAAATACATCTTTCTTATTGCCAGAATTAAAACCTCAATATTATGAAATGTTTATATCTGGTGGGTTTTTTTTTGTTGTTGTTGTTGTTTTTCTTTTTTGGCTCTGTGACTTTTAGTCCACTTCTCAGCATTACCAGCCACTTCAACCCTGGCTCCTGTTCCCATACCAACTTTATCCCTAGACTCCACTCAGTATTCACCATGGTACCTTGTTGGCAGATGATGTGTTTCAGATGCCTGCACCCCACACTCGCTTCTGAAATTTAACATGCAAAGAGGCCAGGCATGAGAAATAGGTCCCTAGGATGCAGTCTAGAAAGAGACACCCCAAAGCAAGCAGAAAATAAAATAACTCAATAGAGACTAGAGGAAAATTAACTGAAGAACAGAGAAAATAATGTGATTAAAATGAATAAAAATGAAAAAAAAAATACTCTCCTCCTTACACTCTGCATGTTATATCTGGAATACTTTAAATTGCAGGAATAGCTATATGTACAAATTGTAGGTGGCAAATGACTACCCTGAAGGCTGCATATTTTAATAATGTAAAAGTGAAGCAGACAGCTTCAGGTTGACGAAGGTGATCCTGGATGGATGGTGAGCAAGGATGTAATATAGAGACTTGGAGGGAAGGGTAAGAAGGGTAAGAAGTCCAGCCGAAGCCCAGAGCTCTCATCAGCATGAAGGGACCAGAAACTGAGGTATAGGCTTGAGGTATAAAGCCAGGGACCACAGAAACAGGATCAGAGAGACAGCTAAGCAGGAAGGCCTTCGGAGGGTTGTCCTGGGAAAATACCTAACAACTAGGCTGTACTTGAGGATGATTCCTTTCTACTCAATTAGCTGGATGTCTGTGTCAGGAGGATATCAGACTGTGGCAGACAGAAGGTGTGTATCTTGCAGCATCAGGAAATCCTGAACACCCTTTGCTTTAGTCATCCTCTGTGAGGCTACTCATTCATTCATCAGATACAGCGGGGAATGAAACAGACAAAAATATCCTCTCTCATAGACTTTATATTCCAGTCAGGGGAATCAAACTCTAACATAATAAGCATGCATATTACACAGTGATAGGTGATAAGCCCCATGGAAAACAAGAAACAAGGCAAGGGGTCCAGAAGAGTTAATTATTGGATAGTCTTTACTGAGACAAGGTGACATTTTAAAAACTCTTGAAGGAAGTAAAGGTATGAACAGATAGAGTCTGAAATAGGGTCCTGTGTGTTGTGCCTGAGGAATAGCAAAGAGGAAAGTGCATCTGGAGTGGACTGAACAAAGGGGTAAGTAGTTGTACATGAGGATAGAAAGGTTATGGGAGTTCTTATCACATAGAACCTTGTAAGCCTTTAACAGGGTCTGGGTTTTACCCTGAGTGAATAGAGAAGCCATTGGCGAGTTTAGACAGGCACCTGGAAGCCCAGAGGTTTCATTAGTTTGATATTGCACCTACAAGCAGGCTTCTGTGTACTCCCCTGTGGCTGATGTTTATCTCTACTCTTTTCTACTTCCAAGTAATAACAATCCTATCAGACTTATAGAAGTCTCCTGACCTTGCATTTGCCCTTAATTCTAGCAGTAGGTAGTCACTTGTATTCTTTAAACATGGTTTGGGAAATAATGTACAGGGATTGACAAATACCCTTTTAACCAAGCACTACCTGATGGATGTGCTTTATAATTTTATTTATTTTTCATGTTGATGCTTTGGTATTGTAATAACATCAAAAAATCTGTCTACGTCTACAAAGAATTCTTTTGACAAATTTGTGAATCACCAAAATCTAATGAGAGTGATCTGCATTACATCAGGTCCAGGACTGAGGCCAGTAATGCCTACAATTCATATTCTGATTTCTCATATTTTCCGTATGTCTTTAGACTCTGTTAAACAGGGAATGACCCTCCTTCACACTTCTGATTTTAATATTCGCTAAACAATTCTTTCCTCTTCCTTCACCCCTTACTTTTACTCTCACAGGTGTAGCCAGTTATCTGGTTGCTGGGTAAAAGCCATTGTTATGCATTTTTCTGTTCGATTTAGCTAATCTACCAAAAGATATAAACAACAATGGGGATATTGTTTCTTCTTTCATCTCCATTTCAAACCAGTGTTAAGAGTGAGAACAAATGAATGTTTGCTGGTTGGACTTTCCCAGGCTCGGACTGGGGGTCAGTCCATTTGACTATTGTTTAAGCTCTATCCAAGGTAGTCTTGGAAGGCTGACATTTTGGCCTTTCTTGTCTTTTTCTCAATTTGTTAGGGATCTTGAGAGTGGTGAGAGATACTTCAAATCCTAGATACCCTTCATAGATTAAAATCCTACATTTTTCTCAAGACTCAACAAATTTGGAACTATTATAACTAAAAGGAGGGGTATCATTGAGAAGCCATGATTTTCCACTGTTTTCAACTGTGTGTTGCAGTTTTCCTTGTAAATCTCATTCTTGCGATGGTAATATGCTGCTACTAGGTGACAACGTTGCCACACATTCTAGACTTTAAGGCTTAGTTCCTTTTGATTGAGCTAGAAGTAGGCATATAATTTATGTTTCTGTGTTAACTTATGCATAGATTTTAAGTTATAATTAAGTAAATTTTGTCCAATGCATACACCTACATAAGGAAATACCTCAATTGAAATAGGGAACACTTTCATCACCTTAGGAAGTTTCAGATCACTTTCACAGAATAGGATTCTCGAGAGAATGGGGGAGGGACAGAAGTGGGGAAAGACCCAATTTAGAAAATATCAGAATATCCAAGGTTAAGCATGATTCAAAAAGCATCCTTTCTCACAAATCACATGGCCAGGGAGGGGGTGGTAGTCTGTGTCCTACCTCTGCCTTTAGAGTGTTACTTATGAGAGCACGTTGTGCAAGTGAATGTTCTCAGAGTGGAAAAAATGGCTAAAAAGCCTAGAACATTTAATGCAATAAACCCCCAGAAACAATATAGCACTTACTTCAGTGTTTCTCAATCAATATCCCCTTGTTGAAGCATTAATCTGAAACACAGCTTCATGCATTTGCTGACTTGAAGGCAGAAATCTTCCCCGGGACATTTAATCTTATTGGTAGACCAAACTGCTGCACAGATGCAGTTTTGCCAAGTGATCGGGGCATTTCTCAATATTATCAGTTGCCTGTCACGTGTGGCATCATGAGTGAGTAAAGAGCTATCTATGTGAGTCCTCACTGTAGAAGAGCCTCCACCTCTCGGAACACTTGGGATATTTGCTTTTTTTCCCCCAGCTTTATTGAGATATAATTGACATACAACATTAAGTTTAAGCTGTACACCATGATTTGATACAAGTATATATTGTGAAATTATTACCACAAAATTAGTTAACACATGCCGTCATCTCACATAATTATCATTTTTGTATATGTATGGTGAGAACAATTAAGATCTATATTCTTAGCAACTTTCAAGTATATAATACAGTATTGTTAACTATAGTTGCCACACTGTATCTTAAATCCCTGTAATTTATTCATTTTAGAATCAGAAGTTTGTAGCTTTGGCCAACATCTCCCCATTTTCCACATCCCCAGCCACCATTCTACTCTCTGTTTCTATGAGTTTGTTTTCTTAGATTCCACATATAAAGTGAGATCATATAGTATTTGTCTTTTTCTTGTCTGACTTACGTTACTTAGCATAGTGTTGGAATGTTTGCTTTTATCATAAGAAAGGAAATATAAATTCACTCTTGAAAATTAACAAATTACTCACTCTTTCTAGACATTATTTGGATTTTTCCAGCAAGTATAATTTGATATTTTATTTTTTGCTCACCTAAAATGGCTTAGCAATTTTATTTTTGGAAAAAAAATTGTAAAAAACATTTACTAAAATGCAAATTGCTTTAGTAAAATAGCTGTAAAGATTTTATGTCTTTGGAAAATGAAACAATCAACCAAAACCAAAATAAAACTAAAAATAAACATGAAAGTAAATAAAATGGCATTTTAAATATTATATTATCAAAAGAAATAGTAAGCAATAAAGGAAGCTTCCTCTAAGTTCTTTAATACAGAGTGCTACACTATGTCTGTGAGATGATGATGATGATGATGATGATGATGATGATGATGAAGGCGACAGCAGAACTTAATTGCTCTCTCCTAGTGTCAGCCTCTGAGCTAAATGCTTTGCATGTGTCACCTCCTTGCATCTTTAAGAAATAGACATCGTTATTATTGCTCGTTTGCAGGTAAGTAAACGGAGACTCAGCTACATTAATGTCTGAGGTGGCCTAACTGCAAAGTGGCAAACCTAGGGGTCAAAATTAAACTGTATGACTCTGAAGACCTTGAACTCAACTCCCATGGCAATGTTTCTCCAAGTATGAGCTATGAACCATTTACATCAGTGTCAGTGGAAAATTCAGGGTCTTTGGCCTCACACAAAACCTTCTATGTTTATGTCCAACACTAATAATTAAAATTGACCAAGCTCACAGTAATTCTTAAAACACAGTTTCAGTGCATGTCCTCTCCTAACAGCCAACATATCTGCAAAGACAAAGGATGAATACAAAAAGCCATTTTGTGTATAAAATCACTTCTTGGAATAAGGTAGAAACAATTTTTGTCTACTTTCATTGTCTATGAAAATTGCTTAAATATCATGGCATCAAAAAAGAATGATTTGCTTTTACTGAATAGGAGCAGGCTCAGCGGCCATGGCTCACGGGCCTAGCCACTCCGCGGCATATGGGATCTTCCCGGACCGGGGCGCGAACCCGGTTCCCCTGCATCGGCAGGCGGACGCGCAACCACTGCGCCACCAGGGAAGCCCGGAAATTCTTTTTAATGTATTACAATGTTTCTCAACTATTTGGCTGTCCCTCCACACACCTAAGTAATCAAATGTGCTCTTGTTACTAAGAGTGGTGACTAAAGCAGTGTTTGAAAAGGGGGAAGGAATAGGGTGTGTGTGAAAAAAAGAAAAAAAAAAAACACTGTTGATAGGAAAGTAGTTAATTACAATGATCTCCCTAGATCATTCTGATATAACCTCTAGTTTTTATTTTTTATTTTTTGTTGAATATAGTTGACATACAATATTGGCTTAAGGTGTACAACGCGGTGGTTTGACATTTATATACATTAGGAAACAATCACCACAATGAGTCTGGCAATCATCTGTCACATAAAAGCTATTACAATACTGTTGACTATATTTTTTATACTGTATGTTACATCCCCATGACTTATTTATTTTATGACTGGAAGGTATAACCCCTAATTTTAGTTAAGAATCCTTGATGTCATTTTTGTCAACCACTTCTACATCTAATTTCAGTAATGTGTTATTTTGAATCTTGGTGAAAAAAAATCACAGAACATATCACTGGCAATATTCATAAAAATATTTGTAGATCAAACATCACGTTATAGTAACTGAACCACAAAACTTCCAGAAACTAGCCAAAAGGAGTTTTCACTTTATCTTGTTTCATTAAAGGGGGATCAAAAAATTACTTGCTATTCAATGACGGGAAATGTATATTCCTTCAACAAGACATTCTGGTTAATATATTTTATTGTGTAGTCAATATTTATAAGAAAAAGAAGTTTATAATATATTATCCATGCTGACATAACATATTCTTTTTGATATGAATATAGAATTTACAGAAAATGGTTCAATTATTTCAGAGACTATTTATATTCCATCTCTGTAAGTTCTAAATATTTTGATGCTGAAAAATCAATGATCAGATCTAGTTTAGACTGACAGATATCCCCAAATTAAGATGTCAGATATCTGAGTTATTCATTCTGAATAAAACCACAATGCCAAATGTTACTACTGAGTGTAAAGGAAATTGTCATATCAATTAAGATGAAATCAGTAACGATCCATATGTTAAAAAATCATAATTGTGAAGGAAGGCTGAGCCATTACTTAGGAACTTGAGTTTTATATGTTCATAAATACATCATTGATGTAGTAACTCTTTTCCTCTTTTTGAATCTATAGAAAATAGTGATCTAAAAGATATAAAACCCACTATTTTTGTCACCAAATTTCAAGCATGTTTTGAATTTAAAAAAAGAAAATTTACTGCAAATGGAGACACCCTACACATCTCCGTAATCATAGCTCTACATCCACAGGGGTGCAAGACTGTCACAATACAGTGTCAGAAACCATCAGTTTCTTTGTAATTTTTATACAATTTATCACCTCTTGAAATTTTGCCTGTATTGCAGCTCTCTGTGAGCATCTTTTATCAACCATACAGAACTATAAGCTCTTTGAAGGTAGAATCATAGTATTCATCTTTGTTTCCACACTTGTAGCCTAGAGACTTGACAGTGGTAGACTCTGAGTAAAAAGTTGTACTTTTCTGTGTCTGCTCTTCTCATGAATGACCTGAGCAGAGAGGTTATGAAAACAGGTATTCCTGTTTTCCCATGATATAAAACCATGGGAGAGCCAGGACCTGCAGTTTCTACAAGGCTTTATCACAGAACTAGGTTATTATAGTTGTCAGAAACATTTATCTCAACAACAGAAAAAAATGTTAAAGTGTTTTATCATGTGGATATAACTATATTAAGATTTTCCAAGTTTCTTCTCTCCAATACTTTGTGAGGATTATTTAACATAATTATTAATCACCTGCTACATACAAGGCACTGAAGAAACAAAAGAGGAAAATATAAGCATGTCCCCGGCAGCACTCACAGACCTTACTGAGCGAACATCTCAGAACTAAAGCAATCAGGATTCAACCTTAGGTTACCAAGTGAGGAAGGGAGCATTGTAATTTAGGGTAAAGGGAGAAAGAGGTGGAGTCAGGAATGTTGGACATCATTCTGTGTGCCCCATCAGGGCAGTGCTAGAATTAGGCTATAGCATAGAGTTCTAAGTTCATTGTGTGAAATTATGCCAACATAAGACTGTGCGTCATGCATTTTGATGTGAAGTCAGCTCTCCTTCTTGAACATTTTCAAACAAAACCTGAATGGGCTTTTTTTTAAAATTAAGGAGCTTGTAGTGGAGATTTTATGATAAAGTACTAATGTTGATGTTGGGGGTATGTGGAATGGGAAGGGAGAGGAAGCTGAAGTAGTAAACTTTCTGACATCTCACCTGGCCATACTTCTCTGTATCTGGAATCAGGTTACCAAGCCAAAGTCAGGAAATCTGGGGACGATTCAAATCTGTAAACCTAGGTCAGAGACAAAGGACATAGACTTACAAAGATGGACTCACTAAATAACCAAAATTAACTAAATACCTTCAAATATTATTCATTTATTAGTTCATTTAAAGCTATTACAATACTGTTGACTATATTTTTTATACTGTATGTTACATCCCCATGACTTATTTATTTTATGACTGGAAGGTATAACCCCTAATTTTAGTTAAGAATCCTTGATGTCATTTTTGTCAACCACTTCTACATCTAATTTCAGTAATGTGTTATTTTGAATCTTGGTGAAAAAAAATCACAGAACATATCACTGGCAATATTCATAAAAATATTTGTAGATCAAACATCACGTTATAGTAACTGAACCACAAAACTTCCAGAAACTAGCCAAAAGGAGTTTTCACTTTATCTTGTTTCATTAAAGGGGGATCAAAAAATTACTTGCTATTCAATGACGGGAAATGTATATTCCTTCAACAAGACATTCTGGTTAATATATTTTATTGTGTAGTCAATATTTATAAGAAAAAGAAGTTTATAATATATTATCCATGCTGACATAACATATTCTTTTTGATATGAATATAGAATTTACAGAAAATGGTTCAATTATTTCAGAGACTATTTATATTCCATCTCTGTAAGTTCTAAATATTTTGATGCTGAAAAATCAATGATCAGATCTAGTTTAGACTGACAGATATCCCCAAATTAAGATGTCAGATATCTGAGTTATTCATTCTGAATAAAACCACAATGCCAAATGTTACTACTGAGTGTAAAGGAAATTGTCATATCAATTAAGATGAAATCAGTAACGATCCATATGTTAAAAAATCATAATTGTGAAGGAAGGCTGAGCCATTACTTAGGAACTTGAGTTTTATATGTTCATAAATACATCATTGATGTAGTAACTCTTTTCCTCTTTTTGAATCTATAGAAAATAGTGATCTAAAAGATATAAAACCCACTATTTTTGTCACCAAATTTCAAGCATGTTTTGAATTTAAAAAAAGAAAATTTACTGCAAATGGAGACACCCTACACATCTCCGTAATCATAGCTCTACATCCACAGGGGTGCAAGACTGTCACAATACAGTGTCAGAAACCATCAGTTTCTTTGTAATTTTTATACAATTTATCACCTCTTGAAATTTTGCCTGTATTGCAGCTCTCTGTGAGCATCTTTTATCAACCATACAGAACTATAAGCTCTTTGAAGGTAGAATCATAGTATTCATCTTTGTTTCCACACTTGTAGCCTAGAGACTTGACAGTGGTAGACTCTGAGTAAAAAGTTGTACTTTTCTGTGTCTGCTCTTCTCATGAATGACCTGAGCAGAGAGGTTATGAAAACAGGTATTCCTGTTTTCCCATGATATAAAACCATGGGAGAGCCAGGACCTGCAGTTTCTACAAGGCTTTATCACAGAACTAGGTTATTATAGTTGTCAGAAACATTTATCTCAACAACAGAAAAAAATGTTAAAGTGTTTTATCATGTGGATATAACTATATTAAGATTTTCCAAGTTTCTTCTCTCCAATACTTTGTGAGGATTATTTAACATAATTATTAATCACCTGCTACATACAAGGCACTGAAGAAACAAAAGAGGAAAATATAAGCATGTCCCCGGCAGCACTCACAGACCTTACTGAGCGAACATCTCAGAACTAAAGCAATCAGGATTCAACCTTAGGTTACCAAGTGAGGAAGGGAGCATTGTAATTTAGGGTAAAGGGAGAAAGAGGTGGAGTCAGGAATGTTGGACATCATTCTGTGTGCCCCATCAGGGCAGTGCTAGAATTAGGCTATAGCATAGAGTTCTAAGTTCATTGTGTGAAATTATGCCAACATAAGACTGTGCGTCATGCATTTTGATGTGAAGTCAGCTCTCCTTCTTGAACATTTTCAAACAAAACCTGAATGGGCTTTTTTTTAAAATTAAGGAGCTTGTAGTGGAGATTTTATGATAAAGTACTAATGTTGATGTTGGGGGTATGTGGAATGGGAAGGGAGAGGAAGCTGAAGTAGTAAACTTTCTGACATCTCACCTGGCCATACTTCTCTGTATCTGGAATCAGGTTACCAAGCCAAAGTCAGGAAATCTGGGGACGATTCAAATCTGTAAACCTAGGTCAGAGACAAAGGACATAGACTTACAAAGATGGACTCACTAAATAACCAAAATTAACTAAATACCTTCAAATATTATTCATTTAACTTTATTAGTTCATTTATCAAACCCAAATAAAACTATTACCTTATATATTAGTGATCTCAAATTATACTTCTATCTATGGAAATAATTGATAACACACAAATAATATCTTCTTATATAAATTGAAAATTGTGAATCAAATTATATCTTACATTTCTGTTAGCATTAATATTTTGAATTATTTAACCCCCAAAACTAGACCTTTTAGTCAAATAACATTTTCTTTCTTTTACCAAAAAAGAGCTGCCAAGGAAACTAATTTTTAATTCCAAACTACAGAATATTTTTTCATTTAACCACTCTACTAAACAATACAGAGTATGATCCTTAACAGTTGTTCAAAAATGTGAACCTAAGACACTTATATAACAAATTATAATATACAAATAAATTTTATTAACTTTTAGCTACAAAGATGGAAATATAGTTTGATATAATTTAGAAATATGTTTAGTGAATGCTGAAACAACAAAGAAAAATTCTATTTAAGTATAATGTTTCCAGAGAAAAAAGCAGGGATTATTTCTTTTATTAAGAGAAACTTAAGTGAGAGAATATTCTAGTGCTGGTCCTTAGGCAGGCACTCATCTCATTTGTACCAGTAGTTTTCTGTATCATTTATCATATATGTTCTTTATGAATATAAGAAAAGAGAGACATACTAAGGAATTGTTAAATAAAATAATCACTGTTAAAGTTTCCCATACACCTGAACTATAATTTATCTTTTTTTGCTCCCATTTACGCAGTCAACACTTTAATACTTTCTGCCTTTTACTGCAATAAACTGTCTTCGTATGCCTCCCTTTTCTGTCAATATTAGCATCTAAGTATAACAATTGATATAGCATATAAAAGTCAGACTTGAGAATCTGTCTTATTCCCTCATATTTCCCATATAACTTACTTTAGGCTCACAAAGACGATATAATTGTTAACACTAATTGAATGAATTCCCAATAGTTGGCTAGTGTGGGGACGAGTGTAAGAGATAAAGAAAATAATATTCTCGTGCGTTGAATAATGTCATTATCTGAAACAATCCTCAGTTTTCAAAGAATTAAGAATAAAATGGTTACCAATAAAAAGAAATTGAATATAATTTTCTCTTTACTCAGAAACAGAACCTTACAATGAACGATACAGAACCTCCTGATTCTTTTAATCTTGGGTTAATCAGCAGGGTTACATTAGGGAAAAGTCACTGTGACTCCAGTGGTGAATTAGGCAATTTTACCAATAAAGATTTAGTCATGCTTCGGGCTATTTTAAAGTATTTGTATTGTAGACGTATTTATTCATCGCAAGTTACACCAGTGTACACCGAAAAGGCTAGAGTGAAGGAAATGTATTCAAGATTTTAGTCACATTCAAAAAGGCCACTTTAAAATTAGGATGATAGAATCAGCCTGCATTAGTTATCTACTTTCCAAATGACTGGTATGGCTGCTTTCCTAAATCTGGATGTTGAGTACAAAATTATCTTCTATAGTAAAGTGGTAGACTCTAAATATATGAAATCAAAGCAGAAGTATGCTGAGTCATCTTAAGAGGGATAGTTGTGTCAAGGTCTGGTTGACCAGATTAAGCTCCTTTAAAGAATGCAGTGGAAGGTGGTTACTAAAGGAAGAACAGAATATCAGCAAAGCAAATTAATTAATAAATACACATATTCTGTGCTCATTTCTGAGAATACAGCAGTAAATCCTAATTTCTAACCTTTCATGTTCATAAAATTGAATGAATAAACAAATAAACATATAGTAAACAAATATATTCATAAAATAAGCATATACTTATAAATATATATAATCTTATATCCCTGTATGTACGTATGTATGTATGTAGATCCCAGAAGCAAAGTGGGTGAGAGTAACGGAAAAGAGCGTTCTACTTTAGACTGGGATGTCAGGAAGCATAGCTCTTGGGAGTTAATATTCATGCTAATGTTTGAAGGGTGAGCAAAACTTGGCCAAAGGAAGTGGGGAGCATTTCAGGGAAATAGAGCAGCAAGGGCAAAAGCCCTGAAGTGAGATAGAGATTTACCTGTTGGAAAAAAAGTAAAGTAGGTCAATGTAACTGAAACCTAATAAGGGAGAGACCAGTAAAAGACAATGTTGTGATTTTTGTGAAGGCTGATGGGTTTTTCCCATCCATCTCACACTTCTGCTGTCCTCATGTTGGTTTCATTTTCAGACAGCTTTCTCCTCTTTATGGCAAACATTAGCAGCTCCAGTCTTTAGGGCTCAGAACGTCAGAGACATTCCTGTCTTCACAAATCTGCTTCTTTTGTGGGCTTTCCCACCTAATGTAAAGGCGATTCCATCCTTCCAATTATTTGAGGGCAAAAATGGTGTCATCTTTGACTCTCCTCTTACATGCCAAATATAAGCTGTAAGGATTTCTTGTAGGAAACACCTTCAAAATAGTTCCAGTGTCTGCTCAATTTTATCACGTGTACCTGCTACCATCATCTTTCACTTGGATCACTGCAAGAGCTGTCTCTGTGATCTTTCTATTTCACCCTTGCTCTGCTTCAGTCGACTTTTTTTTTTTTTTGGCTGCGTTGGGTCTTCGTTTCCGCGCGTGGGATTTCTCTAGTTGCCGCGAGCGGGGCTATTCTTCGTTGTGGTGTGTGGGCTTCTCCTTGTGGTGGCTTCTCTTGTTGCGGAGCATGGGCTCTAGGCACACGGGCTTCAGTAGTTGTGGCATGTGGGCTCAGTAGTTGTGGCTCATTGGCTCTAGAGCTCAGGCTCAGTAGTTGTGGCGCACCGGCTTAGTTGCTCCGCGGCATGTGGGATCTTCCCGGACCAGGGCTCGAACCCGTGTCCCCTGCATTGGCAGGCAGATTCTTAACCACTGTGCCACCAGGAAAGTCCCTCAGTCTACTTTTAAGGCAGCAGCCACTCCTCTGACCTCATCTCTACCTCATCTATTATCTTTTCTCTTTGCTCACACAGCTCCAACCACATTAAAAAACCATAATTGTACATACATTTTTCCAGGCTTTAGTTTATTGGATCTACCTCAGGAAATTAAAGAATTTTATGACAACATACATGTAAATGTTTACTATCATGATTCCTAATAAATTCTAATATTAGCAGCTATTAATATTATTATTGATTATTATAAAATTGATTAGTCAATACAGACAAAACATGCTATTTATAAAGACTTTTACTTCTATTGTTCTATTTCTAGTTGTCTCCATAAGCTAATACAATACCATTAGAATTTAAACAATGCATTTTTTGTAAGGTACCTAGTTTAAAACGTTATTAATTTTGTATTAATTTGGAGTAAATCTGGACAAAGTAGACAAACAACACCATTGAAACTCAAGATTTAGATTTTAGGTGGCTGAAAAGTTACTAAAATAGCACCCCTTAAGGAAAAGTGCACAATAAGCTATAAGCACAGAGACTTGACATAGTGTGTGATGCCTATATGCTTATGGAATGAGTGACCAGTGAACATGGGACTCGACAAACACTGCAGCTGAAGGAAGTAACCAAGAGGATGTTACAAAAAATTTATGGTCCTTCTTTATTACTTATTTGCAATTTCTCTCTTTGAGTACCTTATCCTTGTATCTGGTATCTGAAAAAAAGTAAAAAAGGGACTTGGAGGAAACAACTTGCTCCAGAGTGACTCTCCATACCTTATTTTCAAACTGTTTTTTGCTAATTTTCCTTTTTATGGTATACTTATTGCTTAAATGATAGATAAAAGGAAGTTCATGAAAGGGACCAATCACATTAAAAAAAAAAAAGTTCTGTGTGCAGTAGTGAGAACACTACAGATTTCACTTCCTGCACTGCTTACCCCCTACTTGAAAGCTATATTATGTAAATTAGTGCCTCATCCATTTCACTTTAAAGCTAGTGAAATATTTCCAGTTTCTATACATTATAAAAAAGGAGTCATCTAATATACTCTATATTCCAATTAATTAATTAATTTATGAAATGACAGCATAATGACTGAAAAAGGAAATGTGCATAACAAGGCAACTAAACCCCTTTCAGGAAGAATCTCCTGCCAAGAAAGTATTGAACTATATGTATGATATTATAAAATATGTTTTTCAGTACTGGTATTTGAGTTCTACAAGAGGAAAGGCACATTCTTGATAAACAATAATAGGACAACATAATTATTTAAGACTCTCCATAATAAGACATTCATAATCTGAGTTCTTTGTCTGAAATAATGCTCCTTTTCTGGCAAAAATGTAACTTGGTAGATGAAAATCTACATTTTGTTATACGTGAATATAAAATATGTCAATTTTAAAGCAGACTATTTTTCTCCAGTGTGTTTCATAAAATTTACCATGACAGAGGTACAAATCTTAGTTTATCCTGGAATCTGTTTCTCTTTTATTAATAAAACTTATATTTAAACATATAAATTAAACTAGAATTGAATGTTATATTCTTTGTCTAGGAAACCATTCTCATTTATTTCCTAGTGAAACTGAAAGTATATAATGGAATCTCATAGAACATGAATATAAAAATATGAAATAAAAATAATGTCAATATTTATATCAATGTTATCATGTTACATGGCTTTCTGCAGTGTTTCAACATGTTGCCATTAATCTAAAAGAAGGGCTTCCCTGGTGGCGCAGTGGTTGAGGGTCCGCCTGCTGATGTGAGAGACACGGGTTCGTGCCCCGGTCCAGAAGGATCCCACATGCCGCGGAGCAGCTGGGCCTGTGGGCCATGGCCACTGAGCCTGCGCGTCTGGAGCCTGTGCTCTGCAACGGGAGAGGCCGCAGCAGTGAGAGGCCCGCATACCACACACACACAAAAAAAATCTAAAAGAAATATGACAATAAGACAAAATGTAAACTTAATTTGGGACAGATTCTTGTATTCTACAGGAAGAGTGCATAAAGTGCATATCTTTTAACAACATGGACACTCTAAAACTAAAATTCTTAGTGAAACATTAACTGATTATATATTTTAACTGGGAAGTCAATGAGAATATACATATTTGTTCAACTTGAAACACTATAAACAAACTATAGAACATCCTGTCATTAATAAACATATAAAAATGTCTATATTTTCATATATAATAAGAAATTTATTTATTAAATTTTATTTTAAGAAGGACCTCATTAAAAACAGTGAGGAAATAATGTTTTTCCCTGCCTGGCATTGTCACAATATTTATTGCTGTTACAGTAAATTATTAGGTCAAGAATGAATTCTTCATTGGACAGTAGCCATGTTGGGCACTTCAGAACATGAGAACTTTTTATTGCATCCAAAAGAAAGCTCTAGGGTCATACAATAACAGCATAAGTATGAATATTTTTTATGAAGGCCATAGAAACCAATGCCACTTAAATATGTGTGTTTTCATTTCACAAATATCTATTTTTAAGTTTTGCTTAGCCCTAACCTCCACTTACCAAAACCAACCCCCTTAGAAGGAATGGATAATTACAAACATCCAAAAAATTGTTCAGCTACACAATTATTCCTTTTCAGTCTGTACTAAAGTCTTTCCTTCATTGGTTCTATCCCAGTCACATTTAAACATGCTTTAACTGCTTCCACATTTAAGTATAAAACAAACAATCAAACATTTGAATGCATACCCACATGCATGAATCCAATCCAAAGTCTCAATTACCATCTATAAACCGATAATTCCTTAATCTTATCCTCTATATGCTTAATGGACAGCTCATGAACTTCAAACTTAGAATGTTGATATATCAGTTTTTCTCACAAATGTTTCCCTTCTCCAGGTTTATCTATCTCATTAAATAACCTGCAATTACTCAACCTTGGAAATATCTTTGATTTGTTTTTATTCTGTTCCCCACTACAATTGTTAATCATCAAATTCAGTTGATTAATTCTACCTATTCAAGGTGTCTTAAAAGATATACTGATATCTTAGCATCCTGCCACTAGCATGGGTTACATCTTTGTCCTGACCACTGCAATAATCTGTTTGTTTCCCTGCATCCACTTGCCCTGCTCCAAATCATTATTTTCAAATAAAAATCTAACTGTGTCAGTTCTGCTTAAATTTTTCTAACGAATTCCAATTGATCTTGTTATAGAATCTGAAACATTTAATAGAGCTTAAAAGGATCTCCACATGAAGCCTTAACTTCCCAGACACATTTTACCATACCCTGCACCCAGATATTCTAGACTTTATAGTGCCTCAAATATGCCACATTCTAATTCTAGTCCAGTGCTTTACATATGCCACATTCTCTGTTTAGATTGAGCTGACCCATTCAATTCTGTAGTTTCACTTCAGTAATCTACTTTTCCTTATAACCTGAGCATAATGTCATTTTATCAGAAAATCTTCCCTAATTCCATAGACTAGGTTAAAGTACCCCAGTATATGCTCTTTTATCACAATGTTCCTCTGTGTACATCACATATGCACTTAGTCTGTCTAGATAATCTACTCCATGAGGACAGCCACCTTCTCTATCTTATTCTAGCTGCATTTCAGTGCTTAAGATAAGTTTTAATCAATACAGTTAGTCATAAAACCTAAACACATAGTTATCATTTATGTTTTGTTTTGTTTTTTACAGATCAAGTTCCTTCAGTGGTATACTAAAGGCACATGATTATTTAATGAAATAACAATCATTAAACAAATCATCTGAGGAAACCCAGGGATTGAAGGGAATTAGTGTTAATGCACTGTGTTTATAGCAATTTTGCATAGTGCATTGTATTGTGCATAGATAATGAGATAACACATTGAATACGTCATGTAATGTCATTGGCCACATCATGTAATAGTGATCAATATTTTGTTATCTATATTGACTTATGCTTTCAGACTGTGGCCATGCAGTAGAATAGACATTCTGAGCTGCAAATTGTACGTTGCTTATAGTCTTCACCTGAACGAACACTGGTTCACTGCTTTTTCTTACCCTAATAAACTTTCAGGACTAAGCACTGGGAAGAGTGATCTCCTTGGACAAATAGGTCAGTGAGGCATAAAGACAGAAAGATAAGGATTTGACAAATTGCTTCTTGAATAAAAGAGGAGCACAAGAGGGAGTTCTGGCTTCCAGGTATCATCTAAGAAAAAGTATTAAGAAGTATATGGAAAGGAATGCCTTCCTAGAGATCACACTTACGTTTCCTCTTTTTTTTTTCCTGAGCCATACTGAGAAGGAATTTTTTTTTAACATCTTTATTGGCGTATAATTGCTTTACAATGGTGTGTTAGTTTATGCTTTACAACAAAGTGAATCAGTTATACATATACATATGTTCCCATATGTTCCCATATCTTCTCCCTCTTGCGTCTCCCTCCCTCCCACACTCCCTATCCCACCCCTCTAGGTGGTCACAAAGCACAGAGCTGATCTCCCTGTTCCATGCGACTGCTTCCCACTAGCTATCCACCCTATGTCTGGTAGTGTATATATGTCCATGCCACTCTCTCACTTTGTCACAGCTTACCCTTCCCCCTCCCCATATCCTCAAGGCCATGCTCTAGTAGGTCTGTGTTTTATTCCCGTCCTACCCCTAGGCTCTTCATGACATTTTTTTTTCTTAGATTCCA